>NC_142383.1:9503750-9845000 GCF_059441005.1 Hippichthys cyanospilos | reverse complement strand
GCTTGACACTGATCCTTTACTACTCTAAGTGGGGTACAGCCAGCGAGTAAAATTTGGCCTCCAGAAATCAGAATGAGAAAATTGGCTTTCATTATTTTTGTTGCTGTTGTTGAAACTGGAATATTTAATTTGTTGATTGTTTGTAAAAATGTGAATATTGAGTACTGAACATCCATCCAACTTTTGCATACAGATTTTGTATTCCGTTTTTACACACTTAGGATGTGTGTTGTGCACTTTAAGTGTCCAACCTAACACTGGTGTAATGGGAAAGACAATTGGAAAGACTGGGATGTCCTTTACTGAGCACACCAGGACAAACAAAGTAGAATGGCTTAAATGAGTCAAAATATTCATTCATCCATCCATCCATCCATCCATTTTCTGGACAATTAAGGACAATTTAGGGTCCAATTCACCTGCCATGCATGTTTTTGGAGTGTGGGAGGAATAATCCACACAGGCTCAAGGAGAACATGCAAACTCCAAGCAGGAAGGCCGGAGCGAGGTGGGTTTGAACTCGGGTCTCTGAAATATGAGGCAGACATGCTAACCACTCTTCCACCTAGTCGCCCTGAGTAAAATTATTTCGACCAAAAACAAGTGTCCACTAATTAAATTTTAAATATGACTTTATGAGGCTGGACAGTTAAGAAATTATTCATATTGACTTATGTATTGTAGTGGTCCTCTAACACGATCTGGAGTTGATTGAATTACAATAGCCTACAGTCTTTTAGCCAATCAGAAAGCAGAAGAAAATGTGTGTGGAAAAAAAAGTGTAAAAGCCCTACCCATAGATAATGTTGAATTTCATGTTTCATACTGGTGTTTCATTCATTTAAAAAATAGAGCTCGGCAATTACTATGGACAGTAATATATGTGCCAATATACATATACGAATTGTTGTGGTAATATGTTTTAATATTAAAACAGCATTCCAACACAATTAAACCAACATGCATGTGGAGAGTTGGTCGAAAAGGTAAAACTTTACAAACCATGTGGGAATCACTAAGCTCTAAACGTGAATCGCAACCAGCTGTTTTCTTCTTCATGCAGTCTTTGTAGTCCTTTTATATCCAGATGCTCCTTTGACGTTGACTATTTGTCTTCTGTTTTCTGTTTCCATGCAATGGAGAATATTTCTTTCATTCTTTGATTCTTTGTGTGTGTGCGTGGGGGGGGGGGGGGGGGGGGGTGCTCTTGTCATATCAACAACATGTTGGAAGTTCTAACAGCACTTCCAACCATGAGGAAAACTGTCATGAAATACAAAATGTTTTTAAATAAGGTGTTTTTTTTTTGTCATCTATTTTTATCAACCATCAGGAGTCTGTTTCAAGCAGCAAAACTAATCAATAAAATATTAAGAGATTATATTTCGAGGCTTCACCAACAATTGTTTTCTGTTGTTGTTTTTCAGAAAATCCAGATGTTGGACATCGCTGACGTCAGAGGTCAGATTGATGCGTTCATGTTCCTCTCGTCGTTCTAGTTGTAGCACTTCCCTTTGCGGCAGGTACATGACAGATCTCCCTCTGTTACTTACTGTGGGCGGGTGTTTTACAGCATAAGGTCAATTACTTTTATAAATCATGCGCACAAAGAATGGCTTCTGTCGCACGCGCACACACACACATACAATTACGCACACATTTCCTGCGAGACTTCGAGGGTCTGCTCTATTTGAACAGATGTGGGCAGACTGAGAGTGCCTCGATCCCCTCCTGACCCGAGCGTGCACTTCCTGCTCCGAAAGCTAACACCCAGAGAGAACAATCATAGTCTGTACTCCCAAGGCATGCATATAGCCGCAGTGCATCAACACAGCGAAAGTTGTGCTCTTAAAGTTCGACATGCAAGAAGTAAATACTTACGCATACACCAAAGAAAAAAAAAAAATCCTGCATCGGAGGAAGGTGTACAGTTTTGGTGGCCTAGGAAGAGTACCTAAAAAAACACAACTACTACTATTTGAAGCTAGCTATGACTTTCATAGCCTCTATAGTATACATTAAAACAAAACAAGTTTTTATAGTATTGAGTTTGGGACATTTTAAATATTCTGAATGGTAGATGCCAATCAAGATTTCGGTTTCTCAGAGGGCCCACCATAGCATTAAATTGATAAAGAAGATAAAGAAACATACCTCCTATTAGACAGGTGTGACCTATGTAATATAATTACAGATAAGTAAAATCAAATCTTATACAGTGTCCCTTTAAATATGCACTCTTTTTGGTAACAATCTAAGGTTACATGTTCCACAAAAGTGGTTGCTTTTTCTTATATCTTAATGCCAGGCCTGCCCACAGTTTTTCAATATGTCATCTACTAAAATGACCACGTGCAAGTGATCTACCACAATAATTCATTGATATTAGCTAGCATCTTATATCTACATATTTGTAATTAAAGGACTGGAAATAACAAAAGGCACAATGCAATAGGCTTGTATTATTTATGTATTTAATTCCTTCTCCAAGGGTTTCATGGCCAACCTGTTCTCATAAGATCCGGCTCTTGGCTTAGAAACATTGGGCACTTTTTGTATCAATAACTTGAAAGTCACTAACACTGTGCAGAACTCAGGCTCTGTGTGTGTGTGTGTGTGTGTGTGTGTGTGTGTGTTTAAACAAGCGTGACCCATTAGGAGAATAAAACACGAGAGGGATCACAAAGGTCAAAGCCTGAAGAGAAACAATCGAAAGGGAGACGGACAATAGGAAAACATTTGGGGAAATATGAAGCCTGTGGAGGAAAACAAAGGAAATTTGTGAAGGGAAGTATATAATAAACTATAATAACAGTTTAAAAAAAAATATTGCAAGGAGGCTGAATAGTGCAAATTATTTGAAATGCAGATGGACAACCTACAGGAAAATAGTATACTGTGTTCCTGACAATTTCTAAGGTTTTCTTCATCTTTTTCTTGTTACTTCACGGTCACAAACCACAATCACTACTGCTTGGACATTTTTTTTTCTTGTGGAATATTCCACTAGTAAAATAATAATTTGTCTGTGGCAACTTCAATGATATAATGCCGTGCTTTTAATGGCTTTCAAAAGCTGATAAAGATGTATTTATCTCAATAAAGAAAATGAGAAAAGGTTTTGGCCTCCCCAAGGCTGTTTTGTGGTAAGATTCCTCCAAAATCAACTTCAATTTAGACATTAACAAGATTTAAAACAGTGCAAAGAGTGTGGTCTTCTTTTTTCACCGTGTGGTGAAAATTAGTGTCATTTTATTCCCTATCTATCCCATTGAGAATTTTAAGGTCTTAAAAAATTGCTAAATATTCTTAAGAGATTCTCCGTTTTTCTGTTTTTCTTGTTGCAAGGATATCTTTTGGCGAACATTTGTAACCTTGAACGAACTCTGCAAAATCCCTGACATGAACATTTGTTTTGCTAGCTTTGCTAGCACTCTCTCTCTCTCTCTGTCTCTCTCTCTCTCTCTCTCTTTCTCATATACTGTATGTCTATACTCTGTATGTTTGTGTTCTCAACATGGTTTGTTTATGTTGATCATTTGTGAGGAAAATGAACGTTTGGATCTTGTACTCTAGTTGGATTTTAGTCCAAGCAGAGGCATACAATCTATGAGAGTTGCACAAAGGCACAAAGGAACGTCAATTGGTTTGCGGTCTTGTATTTGGTTGTCACATCAACAGTAATTCAAACGTTTTAGGTGGATTTTCTTAACTGTGGTTTGTGTTTGTTTGGCAAGCATTATATTGTTTTTAAAGGTCTTCCAAAGGTCCAGAAGGCTTTTGTGGTACTCTTTTAGTCATTCTGCATGTATTGAACTGTTGACCCAACATCTCTTTCAGAATGAGGATTGTTGAATGTTTTTGTCAATTATGATTACAGTTAAGAAGTCCTGGTTTAAACAGACAATGCCATTGTGTGTATCTGTGCTCAAGTACGAGAAAAGCTGTCATGACATCACTGTTTCCACAGGAAATCATGTTTCCAAAGTACTGGTGTTGCACTCACACACAGATCCTCTCAATCTCTCATTTTCTCCCCACTCTTTATCCCGTATAATACGACACGATGTCGGTTGAGGACCAAATTAAGTTTCTTTGACTTTTCCCAGCAAGGGTGAAGTCATATTGTTTTTATATTTCATGCATTAACAGTTAAAGAAAAACAGAAGTTAATTTAGCTCGAAACCAAAAGACAAAACGAAGGGTAAGCCAAAGTGGAGACATGACCATAATAACATATTTGCTGTCATCACAACGCCCAAACTACATTAGCTGCGTTACTGTGGTGACCTCATGGCACATGCACTCACGTTGGTGGCACGAGCAACCTTTAGTCACACTTGCAGCAATTGGAGAACATGTGTAACATTTTGGAATCATTTCTTCTATTTTGTGTTGTTTCTCCTTGTTATGGTTGCGGACGAGGGCACGCAAAGTTCGCTGTGTTCGAGATAGCTCTCGAAAACTAGTTTTTCGAAAGGGTTTGGGCACAGGTGGGTTGCCGAAGATTGCGTCTTCTCAAAGCTTTTTTCAAATTTGTTTTTTCGACCAAGTACCCTCTGACCTGTGTAAAGCATTTTTTGTATGACAAAAAGAAAAAATAAACACTTTAACCAATATGCTGTACCACCAGTTTCTTACATTCTAGTGGTTTCTTTTGGCATATTTTAGATGTTTCATTTCTGTTCATGTCTGCTGGAAAATTTTGTCACTAATTACAATGCTCAGCCACGTAAAACGTAACAAAATAAAGACATAACGTTTGTAAAGGAGTCAAAGCACAATTCTGCAATAAATTGCTTCATGTTGCAATTGATTTGCTCTTACTTTGAAAAAAAATCAGCTTTTTTGATCAGTGTTAAAAAGCATTAGTTTAGATCACGGGTGTCAAACGCATTCTTATCGAGGGCCATGTTGCAGTTACAGTTTCTGTCAGAGGGCCGGGATGACTGTGATAAAATACATTTTGGGTGTATTTGTCACACTTCCAACTAGTTTTGAAATCAGAGAGAGGGTGAGGGCAAAAAGCCCTTGCTTTTCCCCCCAAACAATTTCAAATTGACTTACAAATGTGATATTTTGACTGGAAACTTGAATTGGAATGGGCGTTTCGCAGGCTGCGTGAAATGATGTGGCGGGCCGGATCTGGCCCCCGGGCCTTGAGTTTGACACCTGTGGTTTAAATTAATGCAGAAACCTCGTTAAAATGTCATATCCTCAGAAATACTATTTAAACTGGTGACAGAAATCGTACAGATTTATTTATTTTTATTGGAACATGAATTAACTTGCTACTGCAGTGTGTATGCCCATTTTTTGTCAACTTTATACAGATGCTGATTTGCCTTTTTTCCAGCAGACTAGCCGGAAACAAAACTGATGATGTCACACAATCTATCTTCTGGAGTTGCTGAACAAAATATGTCCAGAGATACCACTACAAACGTAGTTCCAAAATGTATTAAATCATAAATGACCGGCATGGGACTCTTAACAACTTGGCTTGAAAAAAAAAAAAAAAAGCACAGGCGGTACCAGATAGCCAATCATGTAACTTTTCACCACTACATCTAAAACAAGGCTCCAAATTTCTTTGTGGTTTGACTCATTTTCACACCGGTCACAAATCTGATGGTCTGTCCCGGGCCAATTTAATCACTTCCTAGAATGTAGGTAATAGCTGGCAAATACAGAAAGCACACACCAATGGGAAATGCAATGGAGCCACTCAAATTGCTGAGTAAAATTCTGGTCAAATGTTGAACCGATTCATCTGCCTGGTGATGCGTAAAGGTTACAGGTGTTAAAACTAAAAGCTTCATTTATAAAATATACAACCCTTTTCAATTGATAATTCATCTTGGGGGATGGGGGGGCACACTGTAGTAGCAAATGACTTTGACAGAACGGAACAAAGTGTGCTTTCTTGCTGACCTCGGATTGAACTACTGATACAAGGAATCAGGGTCAGAGTGCCGGAACATTGCACTAAAGTCCAACCTTTAGTTTTGCCTCACTGTAAATTTACAAAATGGAAACATTATCACTCAAAAATCTCTAAAGTAGGATACAACCGGGAGACTGGACACGCGGGTTCACCGCTCGTGTTCTTTGTTTTCTAAGCGCGACTCAGCTTACAATTTTGTGATTTGTTGAGCACACCTTTGGAGCGAATATTTCTCACATTGCTTTTGTTTTCCCTCACTGTCTCTCACTTTTACAACCCCTGCTCCTTTTTCCACTAACACATCGGGGTGGTAAAGAACACATTGGTTAGCGTTGCCAATAACCCTGCAGCGTATTTTCACAAGCCGTACTTTATGCATTGCAAACCACTAATATTTCCTTTTGTTATGTACCCCAGTTTGAATGTAAAATGTAATTACTGTGAAGACCTTTGCTGTGGAATTTTTTTCATGCGAGGAAAGGTATGCACATGATAATGAGAGCATTTCGTGGCATTTTGACCCAAACGCTAAGTCATAAAATAGTCAAGTCAGTTTTTTATGCAATAGCCAAAATGTTAGGTCAACCGGCATAAGATATTGTTTTTTTTTTTTTTTTTTTTTTATAATACTGTATGCCTTTAGAGCTGGGGTAAAATCATTTTTAACGCGGGCCACATTGTAGTTATAGTGTGAGAGGGCCAGTATGACTCTGAAATCAAATACATTTTAGGTGTATTCGTCACACTTCTAGCTAGTTTTGAAACCATAGGCCCGTTAAAAAATGTTCAAAAGAGAGATTGAGGAAACAAAAATACTTGCAAAGTTGAAGAAAACTTGCAAATTTGGTATTTTAACCAGAAACTAAATTGAATCAGCATTTCGCAGGCCACATAAAATGATGTGGCGGGCTGGATCTGGCCCCCGGTCCTTGAGTTTGACACCTGTGCTTTAGAGTAATAATAATAATCCTCATTGAATGTATTGTTAATTTAACAATAAGTTTTATTGTCATGGTTGTAGAAGACCCTGTGCTATACTGAGAACTGTTGCTGCATTTTTCAAATGACATAACAAAGACATAATGCGGTTCAAACCCGAACCCTGTCAGCTAGTACGTGTAAATATATATATACACGCACACAATAATAACCATAGCAAAATATGAATTTCTCGTGACTTTTTCCAGCATTTAACCTTTAAGTTTGTTCACATGGATAACGTATTAGTTAAGGTCACCAACAGAGCAAAGCAAGACTGAGAAGAGAGAGAACCAACATGTTCCTTTGACCTTGTGACTCACAAACACTGAGACATATGTTCTCTCAATCTCACTTTCATTGTATCGTTCTCACACGCTCGTACATATGTGATATTCCTATCACAGCTTTGACGGTGGGTGATCCGCTGTGCTTGACCTTTTTATTGAAGTTGTGTGCTCACTGTCACCACTTTGATGTTGAAGTGCAACCCCTCTTGCATGTGTGTGTGAGAGAGCGTGTGTCATCACACACAAATTCTTAACATACCATAAGAATGTCACACAGTGCTACATACATGCCGACTTTCTTGTAAAGCATATATTATCGCAACCTCAAAACCTCCAGTACCACACACATCCATACATGAACCCACAATTGGTCTTCATGTTACACACAACAAGTGCAGATACGGTTTGTTAATCGCACACAACTTAATTTGAAATCAAGTATGTCACCTGGCAGATATCCATGAACATTTTGGGAATTTGTAAATCTATTAATATTTACTTAAGCATTAATACAAATAGAATGTTGCCAAAATTTTTTAAGCTTATATGGCAGTTGAAATTTGTTTGGGGTTTACCGTCCTTTTAGGACCATACGGGGCACTAGATTTAAAGGAGCAGTTCCAATGAACAGGTCATTTTTTTCTTACTTTCCATATACTGTATAGGGCGCACCGTGTTTTAGGGGTTATAAGGTGCATTACAGCACATTACGGAAAACAAAACAGTACAGTATATAGGGCAAAAGTTATTCATCTTCAACCCTAGATTTCGCCCTATTAACATTGCATTCCTTCCAAAATGTAACCATTTGTAGACAGATTTAAAGTAATATTTTTCGGACCATTCGTTGAAAGACAATAGGAAGTAATTTGAAGATAACGAAACGAAAAGCTGACATCCATATTTATGACGTACCTTTGAAGAATTAAATGATTTTTAGTGCGCGATAAAGTCCGGAAAATATGGTACATTTTATCGCAAGAGCAGAATGATAGTAAACGAATACTCTCCGCTACTCTTTCACTAGTTTCAATAGTGTTGAAATCTTAGTAGATAACATACAATTCGCCTGTCAACAAATGTGTCAAGTGTGTTAGTGTGAGCAAACAATTTAGTGCCCACTTTTTCAAAGCTACTTAAATGTTCCTATACAGTACATTTTTGAATTTAATTGCTCAATCTGGCAACACTGCTGTCAAGGTTAATGTGCATCTAGATGTCCAGCCCTTGTAGGGTATGGTCTTCGCTTCAGCAATTATTGTTGACTGTACATGGATAATTTCGCAGATGATTTTCATCATCTCATTAATGTGTCAGCAAAAAGAACATTTGGTGCGTTTCATCGTAACCACATAAGGCATCTGTCTCTGGCTAGAATATCATTGTGACCGCTCAGTTGGCTTTGGGGCATGATGGGATTTCTTGGGCAGGTCTGGTATGACTCTCGCTGTCGGTGGCCCAAGTCTATTTTGCCATCTCTGGATAGTGCAGTTTGCTTAGTTGCTAACTGTCAGCCGTTTCCTGTGACTGTAATATTGTGTATTAGTGTACTGGAACACATCCATTTATGAGGTCATTATTTGATAACAATCTCTGTCCGTTGTTGCATAGTAGTGATCAAGTTGAGCTGAAACGTGACTGTTAAAATAGACAAGGGGTCCTTTTACCTCGACGGGGTTGAGACTGTTTCCTGCCCGCTTTTGTCCCTCTCTCTTGCCCAGCCTCCATTTGTCGTTTTTTCAAGACTACACAACCTCTCCTTTCAATCAGCCTTTTGCTCTTTACCATCTGTCTCCTCGCTTTTACTGATTCCCTCTGAAGACTCTGCCAAAGGAATTAGTAGAGTGCTCCATTCACTGGTCTTCCACGTGTGTGTGTGTGTTAATTGCTGCTCCTTCGAGTGACTCTACAGCTGTAACCTCAAGTCTCTCTAGTCTCGTCCCAACTTCAATTAAGCTAAGCATAAAATGGTGGAAGTACACACACACAGACACCCATTTGGTCTTGAACCATTTTGATAACATTGTTAACATGCAACTAAAGTAAATGAACTTAGTGTTTTCTATGTGTACAGTAAGAGAAAGTAAACTGATTCAGCATAACTTGTGTTGGGGCGTTACTTTTTAATATGCCATTAATAAAACCACAAGCCCATATTACTGTAACCAACCTTCATCCATTTTCTAGATGTACTGTATGTCCTGAGGTAAAATCGTGGGTTAATCGTCAATGATGGGATGCCTTGTATTTTTTATCTAATACTTTTTTTTTTTTTTTTTTTTTGCTTTTACGTTGTCAATATGACCAAAACACAGATATCGTTCCGACTTCTGCTGAAAGTGCTGTTGTAAGGTTAAATTATGGTGTAATTTCAGCTTTTATTGGTTGTATGTCCATTTATAAAAGGTGTTTATGAAATAATATTCAAGTCGAAGGATCTCTGGTTATTTTTAGACCAAGTTATGATAGTTCCTTAAGTGGCACTAGTTACAAGTAGGCTAATAAGATCTACTGGAACACGGGTGGATAACTATGGCTACAGGGGCCTTTTGTGGCCTGTAATGAATTTTCCAGTGTCCCGCGACATAATTTCTAATACTACTATTACTACTTTGAAAAAATAAACGGTAATAGGGCTGGGTAAAGTTGTTGACTCATTCAATGCCTGTGACGCATGTTCACGTTTTTTTTAGGAGTCCGAACATTCAATCCCACACACTTAAGTTTTAATTTAATACAGTACTTATGTACTTAAGTATTGTTTTAATACTTAAGTATCTGGAAATGTACTTAATGTTCAGATTTAATGTCTAGACTCTTAAAAAAACGTGAAAATACGTTGTTGGTACTGAATGAGTTAAACAAAAGGTTGGAAATCTAGGTAGACTACAAGTGGTATACTGTAAATTTACTTTTTGCAAGGCAAATCTTTTGTCGATACTGAAAGAAACGAAATATGACTAAAAGAAGCAATTTGTCTTTCACTGTGGTGAATACGGACAATCAATTTTGAAGTTCTCTTTTGAGAAATTAAAGTCAAAGAATTTTAAAGTGGCCCCCGCATCCTTCCATTTCCTAAAGTGGCTACTATGTCAATGGCGCACTCTGCACACGAGCCAACTGGAATACCGTAGGGTCAGGTACAGTACAGAAAAACTGCAGTCAGGAAGTCCCCAAGACACAGAACAGCCATTGTAAGGCATTTAACAGTTAACATATAGATAAATATGAGTTTACGATAAGTTTCCAATCATATGTCAGCGCTCAAATTAGTATGCAACTTAGGATGGTTTAGATAATACTATAAGATCATTATATATATATATATATATATAATATATATATATATATATAATTTTTTCTTCTTTACATTACTATTATTTGAATTATAGTAATAATTATTATGATTAGCAAGACAGCTGCCCACAGATTGAATGTGTTACTTGTTCAGCATACTACATCAATTACTGTTAATATGAAACTTCAAAGACAAGTCACTGTGTGGTTTTAGCTCAAACTCTTTGGAGAAGATTGTCTAACGAGGATTTTCTGTACTTGAGAAGCACAGCAGTCAGCACAGAATCACAACGGGTGGTCGATCCACATCCTCCCCTCAGCTATTAAAACAAATAGCGTTTTATACAAGAATGTCTCCCTGTTTTGGTGCCTTCAGGAGACTGTGTGCGCTTGTATGACCAGACATAAATGGCTCCTCAAATAATGAGGTGAGTGTACACATTCACAAGTAATGGAAATATATGACTGTGATCATATTTCTGACATTTACAGTATTACTAGGCATCTTCAACTTTTTCTGTGTCAGTAAGAAAAAATACCCAGAAGACACTGTGTGATTACACAATTTCACGTCTCCTTGAAATCAAATGGAATATTTTCAGATGGTGAAATTTGCAACGGAGGGTAATATGTGTGAAAGAGCAAATATTTTGTGCTGTCATTCATGATTTTAAAATAATCCAATTTCTCCAACAGCGAAAACAACAACAGCCAAAGCGAGGCAGAAATAAACTGATAGTGCTGGGAATTTTCTTCCAACTAACCATTTCCTAAATTATAGTTGTAAATTAACATGCATTATATAAGTCTTACTTACTAGACTAAAACCCTAAAATATTTAGGCATGCTTAAAATTATTTGATTTTCTCAATAATTGGTTCTGCCTTCTCAGGTGTTCCTTATGAATGGATGTCAAATTGAAATTGAATAACGTGAATAACGTAATGTACTCTTTTCTATCCCATGTACAATGATGCATATGTAGTGTGCCTTATGCAGTTTATGGACATTTCCCAACACATCTAGACCTGTTCATTGTGACCATTCGTTAGCCGTAAAATATGGTCCAGTTGCCATATTAAGGCGAGAGCCCAGTACAGCAGTATTGATTTATTTATTTGCTTTTTATTTGTTAGCCACTGTTAAATTCAAAGCCTGCGAGCAATTTAGGTTTTCTTGAAATACTATGTTTTCATTTTATGGTGAATTAAATAAAAATGGGTGTGTCAAAACTAACAGCAAGCCTCACAGTTTGGATGTTTGAGGTTCTAAACTTATTTTGGCCTTCTTGTGTATATGCATGGGTTTTTGCATGCATTCCCAAAACACAGTTTGCAGGTTCAATAAAGACTCTAAACTGGCCATAGTTGTGAATGAAACTGTTTGTCTCCTTGTTTATTGTGGGGTGGGTGCATGATGAATGGATAGATTGATCAGAAAAATCAATGGAAAATTAGGAAGTGGGTGGATGCAAAGATAGGAAGGAAGCTATATATTTGTTTGGGTCTCTGACCACATTTCGTCTTGATTATTAGGTTTGGCAAACAATGCATACTGTAATTGACCAAACTTGATTTATGTTTTCTAAGCATGTGAGAACATTTTACGAAGCAATAATGGTTAAGAAGCAATTGATGAAAATAATGTTAAGGAGAGCTGAGGAAACAATGTTGATTGACATTTGCAAAATTTGATTGAATTAATCAAATTTGGCAGGAGGAAAAAAACTGAGAGGAAGAGGACGGATCAGGAAGCCAGAGATTGTGACAAACGATAATAGTGGGTGTAGGATAAAGAGAACCCAACATGTGAAGAGAAGAAAGTATAAAGAGTGTGAGGGTTACCACAAGCTTGTGAGTGAGCGGTGTGTTTACACAGTACTGCACCGCAAGGCTTAACCACAACATAGCACAAGTGTGCATGTGTTCTGAGAAGTTGATGTAATTGACAAGCAGAATTTTTTTTTTTTTTTTTTTTACTACTGCACAACTGTATTTAATCAACTTATAAAATAAAACATTGTGATGGAGCCGATTCCTTTCTTTCACAAAGAATCAGCAGACCAGACAAAAATGTGCTGAATCTCAATCCCTGGTGACAGGTCAAGGTGTATTTTTCATTCGCAGCGCAACATTATCACAGTATTTTTCTTACATTATGCACAGTAAGCCAGAAGACATGGTGAAGGGAGTTGTGGGAACTTTGTGAAAGTGGTGGCAGCCGTCTTGGAGGGACTAAAGGTCAAATAACAAATACCGGGTAGTGGAACAGACTTAAAAGTGGGTGCAGAAAGATCAGCAAAGGGGGGAGGTAATAAGCAAAGAGGAATGAGTCTTTTAGTAAGGTAAGTTTGGCAGGAAAGGGTGGGAGAGAAATAAGCGAGGGGATGTAGAGACAGGAAGGAAAAGGAGGGTTCGCAAAAGCGCTGAGGTGCCTGCATGATGCACGAGAAAGGGAGAAAGATGGAGGAATAAAAAGACGATGGAAAAGGATGGAGGTACTGGCCCATGAGGGTGAGAAGAAGAGATGTGAGGAAAGGACAGGGGGGGGGGGTGTCTTCAGCTGCTTTTTGAGGCAAGTTCTTGGAAGTAATTGGTTCCTGATGTAAACCTGAGCTTCGATGCGCAAAGAAAAGGCCCCTCTGTAACAGGCTAATGCTTTTTCCATGCTGATCAGCTAGAAGCTATATTAGCATTTTAGTCCAGCTAGTCCCTCCAAGTACAGCAAACAACAATGTGGAGTCAATTTAAATTACAGTCACTAGCTAAAAAAAAAAAGTAAACTAATGAAAAGGATGCACTCATAAACTGACCTTTTCTTGCACAATTGTCATCAGTTTGATATCCTTTAAACAATTCAAGCCAGTATTAAAAATACTGTGCACTTAACAATTTTCAGCAATAAAATGTTAATATTTTGTCTTTTTTATGTGCAATTAATACTGTTAAAAACACCAATTTTTCACTTGCTGTCAAAAGAAAATTACATATGTTCAAGACTCAGGTAATTACCAGTTAAGGTTCATCTGTTTTTTGGGTTATGGCAGCGCTTCTCAAATAGTGGTGCGGGACCCCGTGTGGGGGCGTGAGGTGATGCCAGGCAGGGCGTGGATGACCCCAGGGAAAAGACTTTGTTTTTGTCATGTCTCATGTGAAGTTTAATTGCAATAAAATGAGAATTTTCAGCTGTTTTTTTTTAGTTTTAGGCACTAAGATACACTACTTTTTTTTCTGTTTTAGACTAAGCTGTAACCTGTATAAACGCTGTAAAAAAACAGTTAGGTTGTTGAATGTTGATGTATATTTTTGTGTTTTTATTAATGTTAAAAATGATAGAGGTTTAGGTATATTTAAACAATTTGTATCGATGATGATAAATAAGTGCACTATTCCCTTAATGTTTCTCATACAACCGGTGGACTTTATTTTGTTTATTCATGTCACATCATACACGCAGAGAACATGCCTTTTACAGAAGGTTTTGAGTCAATTTTCCATTGGCGCATCAGTAAGCAATGATTAACACAGAAACAAATGCTCATTTTTTTAAAGCATCTCATTTTATGACGCGATTGAGTGAAAGTTGTTTGTGTCGCTATAAAAAAGCGCCAGCCTGGCGGAGACGACAGCACTTAAGCTTAAGAGTGATTGTGCAACAGACTGTATCTGCCGACAGCAGTCCATTAGAAAAAGAAGACTATCACAAAAGGCACCAACACAGACCTTTTATTATCTGTCACTACCTGAAATGAAGGAAGTCATTGTGGCTAGTCTGTCATCTCCAGTTCATACTTTTTCTTGTTCTGCTCACTCAATCAGGGCGGGTTAGGCAGAGCAGGAGACTGCCTGTCATCTTTTACTTTGTTCATGAAAGGCTGCTGTCAATTCAAGTCAAATATGTATACGATTAAATATTGTAAACTAAGTTGCAGCATTGAAAACTGCAAACATAAGGTCATTTTAATTTGTTGTTTGTTATTTCACGTTCTTTGGCCTTTGTACACATTCCCTCCTCAACTTCACCCTGAATAACTCCCTTGCTCATGTTGTGGCTTCATTAGTGCCGTAAAACTTCTTTGCTTGTCACATGCTCACTAACTTCAATACTTTATCCTGCCTCTTTTAACCCTGCCTCACACCTCTGTGAAAGGAAGGCTGACCAAGTTCACTTCACGCTAGAAGTGTTTTTTTTAACATTAAAAAAATGTCAAGGCTATTTTATCTGCTGAGCCAAATGTCAAATGGAGGAGTAGCCTGGGGATTTGAAAGGGTACAAAAAAAAACTGCTTCTCATAAACACGAGATATTTACTATGGATTAAAATAGTCCTGGGGACCATATTATACATAACCCGTGGTCCTAACAAAAGCACGTTATTAAGTTCACATTAACTCTTTTAGTGCCGAGCGTTATCGGAAAAGGAAACCTCTAGAGGGCCAGTATATTTAGCATTTTCACTCATCTTTCAAGGCCGACAGAATATTGGGTGCTATTTCTATGTAAATATGGGTGGTATCATATGAAAGATTGATTTCCATATTCACTTTATATTGCATGTGAGAAATATCTGTTTTGAGAGTATGGAAACCCTGCCACCAAATAGTCATAGTTATCACTACTACACTGCTACAATGCTTATATTCGGTAAGCATTAGTCAAGGGTGTCAGCTACCCTCCAGAAAAACGTATTTGATTCGATTTTTATTGTTGATTATTGTTATTACTGTTTTAAAAGACGAGAGCTTTTGTCCATGGCACTGAAAGAGCTAACACATTCAATTTCAAATATGTATCTTACCTTTTTTTTTTTTTTTTTGAGTCCTTTCAATCTAAGGTACTTTTTGGTAGGTGGGGTGTTTCTTTTTTTTTTTCAATCAAAAGTACTAGTGGCATCTGTACATTGCTTCATAAGGGACCATTAAAAAAAAATGAAAGCAAAAAGCTGGATAATTGTCGTTCGCAAATGATGTTTTTGATCATGGAGTCTAGAAACAACTTCTTTTCATAATTTGTTAAGCAATGGGCAAATCTAAAATCTGTGAAAAGTCCATATCTTCAGGGGATCCATTCACAGTCCAATATGACAAATTGCTTAAAGCTTGCTAAAGTAGGTACAACTAATTATTTTTGTGCACTTTGGAAAAAAAGTACTTTACAATATTGACAGAAACTAGAAGTCTTAGTGAGAAGTAGAGTGTTCCCACTAGAACTACATAACAAGACACACAATTGAGTCCAAATACACATGGTACTTTGTTAAATAACTTTGCAGACAACCTTGAGCTCTTCCTTCCTGCTGAGATTTTGACTCTCAGGGTTAGAGCAGTAGTTAGGTTTTCCCCTTCCCTTGTGTTTTCCTGGTTTTGAATATGGGCCTCTCTGCTTACTCATCCAAGCAACAATATATCACTGGAGTTCCTCTGCGATTCATCAAAACAAATGATACTTAATAGTCGGGTCCTGGAGTCAAACGTTGATCTTGCCTAACTTTACAATTCTTGATTTGACAGCAAATGATCTGAAATTACTTGGTTTTCTGATGTTTGACTTTGGATACTATGAATATCTATGGTGATAAGGTAGCTCAAGCAAAATGTTGCTCTTACAACATGACTACAGGCCAACTTGAGAAATTATGACATTCTTGCCAAAGCACCATGTTGATGTTCTGCTTAGGTCATCTACGTGAACTCTTGTTGTCTGCTCTCTGCTTCTCCGATCTATGGGTAATGCTGTAATAAACAGATAAAGAAGAAGGTTAAGATGACAGCTTTTATCTTGTGATAAACAAGGTCATATACCTAGATGAGGGAGTGTATAATGTCAAGATTGAGAAGGGTGTGATAAAATGGGCATCCTAGCTTTAGCTGCTGCATCCGCAACCCAAACAATAATCATCCGAAAAAAAAAATGTTGGGCAGTTGGATGGACTTAATGCTCTCTGTTGAGATTACACTCCTACAAAATCGTGCCAATGCGCCTTTACCCGCTGCCTCGACTCCCATTGCTTCCTCCTCTGCTCCGACTCCATCAGATTTCGGAAGTCATATTCAGGTCTGAGGATCAGCTCAGTTGGGCTTTCCTCATCCTCTGCCTCGTTCCCTCCTCCTCTCAGAGCCCTGATGACCTTTTCACGCTTCGTCTCACGTTCAAACATCTACAACATGAAGATAAATCATGGATGTGTTATGTTTAGAAATTATCATGAAGTGAAAAAAAAAAAAATCTCTGACATTGAATAAGTTATTCAAGAGCTAGTCTATCTCACATCAGCCAAGAAGCTATGCTCATTATTCTGTTCGGTGCTCAGTCCTTTACAGATTTCCATAAGCGTGGTGGTGCCCAGCTCAGAGCCGCAGGATATAAGGCTCCCAGTCTCATTCACCCCGACACTACACAAAGCTTCATCACGCACCTGCAAAAAACATCTGATTGATTACATAAGACCAAAGTCATTGAACTGTGAGAGAACTCCTTAACACCTTGACACTAAGAGCGGGGTCATTCTGTTTAAATAAGATGTCCCAGACGTCCAGCACACCGTCCATCTTCACGGTGAAGAAGACAGCGGGTCGGATAGGACTCCAGCAGGCATCTGTCAAGTATGCCGCCTGGTGCCTGATCGCAACAAAGACTGATCATTGACCGCTCCCGCAAAGACGGCGGTCATTTCTAAGCAGTTTTACTTTGTCCACATGATGGCAGACTCCTTGATGTCCTCGGACCAAATTCGAGCCCCCCAGTCTCCCACGGTGAGGAAGTTTTTGGGAAAACAAGGGTTCCTATGGATGGCATAGACAGGTCCGTGGTGGCCATCATACGTACATACAATCTTCTCAGCCGGAGTCTCGGCCGCCTTGTTACATCGCACAATAGCCCCTTGTTCTGTCCCCACCATGAAAGTGTCAGGCTGTAGGCACAGGAAAACGGTTTTCATAAGTGTCTCAAATCTTCATACATATGAAAGATTTTTGTTTGTCTCACAGGGCAGAAAAAGTTGTTGGGCTACATAAAAACAGGATGTTTAGGCATATATTATTCCTACAGTCTACATTGATGATGTAGTGTTGAATATAACTCCAGTCCCATTGAAGTTGGGAAGTTGTGTAAAGTGAAAATGAAAAGCTCATTTCAAATGGACAGATGCAAAGTGGAAAAGTGTGTCATGATTTGTTGAGTCCACATTTGAAAATTGTTTCTGAAATCATAAAACATTGTGTACTCCGTGCAAACAAAGAAAAAGACCATCCAGATTGTTACCAGTGCAAAATTTAAAAAACAGCATCTGTGATGGCATGGGGTGTATTAGTGCCCATTGCATTGGCAACGTATGGTATTTCTCAAGTGTGTCGACCTCGCTTATGTTAACCCCCCACACTTTTTTTTTTTTTTTAAACAAAAACGTGATTATAAATCTTCCCCTGACTTTATTGGTTACATAGATCATGGCTGTCTAATTTTAACAAATGAAAAAAACATTCTTCATTGTATATCGAATAGCATACTATTGCAGTTACAGGTTGGGAGGAACAGGAGAAGGAAGAGAAGAGAAATCGAGTAAATATTCGTAATGGCACCATCAATGTTGAAAGGTACATGGAGGCTCCAAGGCACATCTTTCCGAGGGACATTCTAGTTTGCTTCAGCAGGATAGCGTGCATTGTGCATGTGTTACAACAGCGTGGCTTCATAGTAAAAGAGTGTGGGAACTAAACTGGCCTGCCTGTCGTCCAGACCTGTCTCCGACTGAGAATGTGTGGCACATTATGAAACACAGAGGTGAACATGAACATGCCCCAGTCCCAAATTCACTGAATGTGTTTGAAGTCAAAATCAAAACAAGTTTATCAGTTTTAACATTAAATATCTTGTTCTTGTATTTTATCCAATTGAGGATTGTTTTGCAAAACGTTTTACACAGTATATCGACTTCATTGGAATTGGGGTTGAGATCGCTTTGAGCATAGTAAAGTTGCTAAAGCACCTCCACCTAACATCAATCGGCCAAATGAGAACTGATTAAGGATGTGATCCGCTCATTTGCTTCAAAATATGTTGCGCATTTTGGAAGGTCAGAAACTAACCATCGTAATGTTGTACTCCAGACAGATTGCTCCCAAAGCATTGTCTAGATTGTCCGTCCTACTAAGGTCCAGAATCAGCCTGGATGTGGGCTCACGCAGATTACGGACATCCCACCACAGAATCTGCCATGGAAGATGACAGTCACTCAGTTGGGCTTAACGGTGTACTGAATATTCACACAATTTATGATTTATCAAACCTGTCCGTCGGTAGAGCCCGAGAAGGCTTCTGTCTGAGAAGAGGCCTGTAACCAAACAACCTTGTAAACAGGGTCCATGTGACTCTCCTCTATAGGCGTAAGACTCATAGGTTGTTGGCTGGCGCGGCTATCCCATAACGCTGCAAAGAAAACAACACCTTATTGAGGGTGAGCATGTACGAGTTTTTTTTTTTTTTTTTTTTGTCAGAACCCACCAATCTGTCCGTTGTGGCATCCACTGATAAGATTGTGCATATCATTGGGGTCGTAAGCCAAACAGATGAGTTGAGAATTAGATATGAGAGCAGTATCAGGGTAGTTGGGATTCTCTGCAAGACATAGACGTGTTATATTACTAAGAGACTTTCACTCAGTGTTTTACCCACCAATGTTCCAGATGTAGGAGTTTTTGCTCATGTCTTCCCTGAATTTCTGCGAGTCAAGGCAAGAATAAGCAGCCGCCAGATGTTCACCTCCATTGGGTTGCCAAGAAAAACAGGTGATACTTCGTTTTATCAGGTTTGGGTCTCTGAAGAAATATTTTGTAATCAGCAAAAGCTTCTGGATAAAAAATTGGTACTAGCTCTTTTGAGAACAGAAGGCCAACAGTACCTAAATTTATTTACAAAGTTCACAGATGGTGGTTCCTGAATCTCATCTAGCCGTTCCTCATCTTGAAAATATTCTTGATAGATATCCACAGCATTGTTCTGTCCAACACACTGCCCTATAAGCTGAAATACGGAGCATTTCAAGATTTTTGTCAGCTGTGGTTGTGGTAGAAAAACCAAGTATGTCTCGAAAAAAAAGTGTGAACAGACGTGCTTGTGAACTTACATTGCCGAGCACCATGATGCTATTCATGTAGATTTCATCTTTCTCCACTTTCTTTCTAAAACGAATAGTTTGCTCCATTTCTAGTGAGTTGATATCTTTGGGCCATCCCCCTTCTATGTGATTTATTCCCGTGTTGTCATACTCAAACCTTTCTGTGTTAACCTGGAAGGAAACATTATGAACAGGCCCGTTTAAAGAAGTGGGCCGATATCTCGAGAGCAACCAGCTGGTTCATTGGTTTGGTTTGATTCGTGCTGTAGCTTTGCAATAACCAATAATTCAGGAACCGTGTTCTCATAGCTAATTTCATTTTAGTTGCTTTTCCGTTGATCTAGTAAGACCTCCTCTACCAGAAATAACATTTCCATCGTTTTTCATTTTAGATCTAACATGACATTACGTAGACGTTTCGGTCACCTCATGCCCTGACATTTCCCAGCAGCCTTGCACTCCCAGGTCTCGTGTCTCCTTCAGAACAAACTGCAATGCCAGCTTTGGGTTGGGTGGTATATCAATTAACAGCTCTACGTGACGATCTGAAAAAAGGCACTGGCGGCCAAAGTCACTGCGAAGTTTGGCATATTCATGAATGATCTCCATCCCATTGAGAGAGTCCGCCAAAGAAGGTCAGCAAGGTAGGAATGATTGCTCTTATATAGGTAGAACTGAGAGTGGGATTTTACCCCTTGTTGCTATGGCTACATTTTCTTCATCAATGAATTAAAATTACATCAAACTTAAGTAGGCTTTGAACTAAAGGGTTACTAATAATTAAAGCTTTTATGTCACAGAGATTTAAACATCGTGTCAAAGCAGGTACTGTGATGTTAGGTTGTGATGACGATTTTCATCAAAAAAGTAAATATGCTTCAAAACCATTTATAAAGTTTACCACCTAAAAAAATAACAGACTCAATGCTTTACTTGAACACACACTCAGATAAAAGTGATCTTTAGCTAATAATGTTCAAAAGGAAATTCTCAGTTTTGTCATTGAAATTCATTCAACCTCTGACAGCTGATGGTCTTTTGGGATCTTGACCCATACAATCCCAGTAAAGCTTTTTTTTTTTTTTTTCTTTTAACCGAGCCCAAACTTATTGTTTTGAAATATTATTTCAAGTGTTTGACTAAAGTAGGGTCTATAAATGACTGGTACTAAATTGATTTGAATTAAGAACTAAAGTAATTGACCAATTGGGGCACTTTAGGTCATTAAGTACTAACTAATCACATACTTTAGGATTAGTAATTGATTACTTCATGTACTAAAGTTCTAAAAGTAATCAATTACTTTATACACTAAAGTACTCATGATTACTTCAAACAAGTACATAATTGATTACGTTCCTACTTTATTGCCTAAAGTAATCAATTGCTTTTGTGCATAAAGTACCTAAAGCGATCAACTGCTTTAGTTGCGTAAGTTCTAAAACAAGGTTTATTTTAGTGCTTAATTCTCTTTGTATCAGCAATTTTTGGACCTCCATTAGCCAAAAACAAAAAAAACAAAAAAAAAAAAAAACCCCTTTTTTTTTTTAAATCAATAAGTACCTGGGATTGAAAAAAAATCAAAAATTAAAATGTATTTGGCATTGAATGAGTTAAAAGCCTGCAGCATTGCATGATTTTGAACCTAAATAATGTAAGTAGCATGTCTATTTGTTATGAGACTAATGAGAAACAGCACGTTTTCTGTGTTTTGTGGCTTTACCACTTTTATTATATGGGAGAAGCAGCAGGTTAAAAACCTTAGTAAGTGCTCTCAGATGTTGCTGAGTTGGCAGATACAAGCATCCCTTTGGCAAATACTTTCTCATGGTATGAAAAATTCAATATGGGTCCATTTTTAGGATCAATGGGATGCATACAGGCATACCCAACATAGTCAGACAGGAGGAAATATTTTGAAGACATAAAAGGTTAATAGGTAAGGAGTATCGTCTCTCTTTTGAGTCTCTTCACTCCAGACCTCACTCCCTTCCTGTTTCTCTTGCCTAACAAGTTACTGGAAAAAAAAATGTGTTTCCAATTAAACACTGGTGTGTAGGTGTGTGCGTGTGTGTGCGTGTGTGTGCGTGTGTGTGGTTGGGGGGAAGGGGGTGGAGGGGTGGGGGGCAACTTTCATCTGCTAGGCACTTTTAAGAAATTTTTTTATCCATTAAAATATCAATAATGTTAGTATAAACCAATAACCACATCATACAATGAAACATTGCTAAAATCATTAGGATGTTTTACATAAATATTAAGTTGCATTGTTTTACTGGCAACAATATTTGAATTGTTCTTAGATATTTTCAAACTTAGAAAAGTTTTGATTTGTATGGCTATATAGTTACATATTTGCACAAGGTACTTCCGTTTTGTGATACAGTATTTGGGAAGTAATTCTGCTCATACTTCATACATACAATCAGAGATTTGTTTGCATTGTAAGTTTACACTTCCTGAAATTAATTTTAGCACCCGTGTGTGTATTTTTCGGTACAGGGCACATCTCTATTTGTTTATATTGTTCTGTTCAGGATTAAATTGCACATTTGCATGTCGAGGAATCATCGAATTTCCAAATAGTTTCGAGAAAACGCTCACAATTTTATGTTTGTTTGCACTCCTGCAGCAACCTGGAGCGCGTCAGTTTATTTAGCCATCGTTTTCCACTGGGCGCGCGTGCGCGTGTCCGTGACGTCATGTGCAGACAGCAAGGTCCCTTCCTGGAGAGCGTTTGCGTGCACGCGAACGAGAGAGGGTGGAAGAGAGAGACACAGTGAGAGTGGCGCGCCAGGCACCAAGAGGAGAGCATCTAGCGACTTCATGTGGGAAGGAGAACTGCAACTTTCCGCAGGAAAAACAAGACTTGCGTGTATATTTGGACATACAATGAGACGACTTGGCTTCATGTTGGATTTTGACACCTCACCACTTTGACAGGAGTGCAGCCCGAGTTCCGTGGAAGGAATTTCAGGTTTTCCCGAATCAAACTTTTTGGTCTGGACATCTCGGAGCCGCTCAGGAAACACTCTAAATCATCCTCATACTGCTTCCCGCTGGAAACAAAGATTGTAAGTATAGAATACTTCTTTTTGATCTGTTGATTAGTTCACTTACAGTAATTAATTGAGCAGAAAAACAACTTGATTTTTTTTTCTAGTGCCTCTGTTTGTGTATGTAGACAATTTTACATAAGCATACCTGCCACGTAGACGTGCATGGCAAGCATTTGATAAAGCCTTGTTTGATTATGGAATAAGCAGATGCCTCAACGTACCTTGTGCTCCGTTATTTGGATAGCTCATGATGGTTTGTGCGCAGTTGTGGGAAAGGGGCGCAGCAGTGAGGGGCTTATTGCGCCATGGAGGCTGGGAACTTAAGCGTGGAAACATAACTTAACCTTAATCACCTAAACAGGCATATAAAAAAATCTTAATAGTGAGTCGATATGTTTTTATATCGCTTCTCTCGTCATCCATCTAATAGACACTTTATAAGAAAAATAAAGATGAATGAATGATTTTCTATAAACAATCCCCTTTGGTGCTTTATGGAAACACCAATTCATCTTGAAGATCTCTCCTTCATGCTGTGGTCAGCAGTCACATCTTTGCATAAACAGGCAAATTAGCTCAACTCTTAAATCTTACTCTGGAAACCCTGGAATTGTTATAAAGCACCCCAAAACAGGTCAATATTACTAAAATCTGAATTAAATCAAGATTGTGTTTAACATGAACAAATTAAGAATGTCATTAAAGTATTTACTTAGATTTTCCTCTTGCTAGAGTAGTAAGTTTGAATATGTCTTAAGTCTGGTTCTGAAGACCCAATTTATTTCAATCAAGGCACATATATGCTTTGCAACCTTAACACGTTTTTTCACATTATTAACCATAATAACTTGGTCAAAAGAATCTAACCACTGCATTGTATCTTACCTCAAAATTAAATTAGGTAGTCTGCATTCACTATGAGTTACAAGAGATTTATGTTTCTTCACACAAAACAGAAGACTTTGACAATGAATATGGATAAAACAATATCCATAGTGTGTTGAGCAGCCACATCTTTGTATTACAGTATTTACTTTTTGCCTATTAATTGGTGTCCATTTTTTTCTCAGCAAGACAGCAAGTTTAATGGCATCCCACCCAAGCACACAAAACGTCATTAAAAAGTCCATAATGTCCTCTGCAGAGCATGCTTGGACTTAGTAGTGTAGTTTGAATGAACCAAAAGATAGTGAGTCAAAAGATCAGAAGGATATTGTTTAACCACATTGTGAATTACCTTCCGACAAGTTGGCATCTCCTATTTTTGAAAAGTTTTATGTCTGCATTTGTGTGTGCCAGGGCACCGTTTTACTTATCACCTATGACCACAATCCTCAGGGGGTCTTTGATGCAATGGCAGAGTGTGAAAAGCATTTACACTTTGACTTGGGGTGAGGGTCAGTGCTTTTTCAAGATGTTTTAATTATGGAGATTACTTTCACCTTCCCAACCTTCCTTTCACTTGTAATGTCAGTATTGCTTGGTTGGCTTCGGACTATTTCTCCCCTTCGCTTCAAACAATTACCAAAAGGTCACAATCATACTCTTGATCTTAAACAGTGTTACAGACACAACATAAGATAATGCCTGCAATATGGTAATTTCACATTAGAATAAATATTGGCTTTACTGCCAAGGATTTAAGGTAGCTAAACGTCTTATTCGCTTGAGTTGATAAACAATGAGTCTCCATGGATATAACAGAAGAGTGGTCCAAATATGATGGGAGGGATTGTCTTTGAGAGCTCACTGGTTTCCTTGGCAACCAGAGAAGCTGCACAGACATTATTTCTCCTCGAAGGACTTATATTAAAAAATAAAAAAGCAAAAGTGATGGAGCATTTCAAATCTCTGACTTCCGACACTCATGGCCAAACAAAAAGCCCTTGCAAAGACTTATTGTCTCTACTTGAGATGGCTGTTTTATGTTTCCTGACACGAACTCTGACATCCTTAAAAAAAAAAGTGGGTCCTTGAAACATCTGTGTTGTGATTCTTCTTAGCTTCCTCCTCCTTGCATTCCACCCATTCTTCACCTCAAAGTGCAGATTGATTTCAACATTCATTGTAGGTAGTAGAGTTGCACTTTGTTTGATAAAGAAAAGAAATACCCCGCATTAAATTATTAAACCTATTACCTATACTTTTTTTTCCCTTTAAATGTCTCATAATTCACTCTTAGAGCAACAGTTTAGTTTTTAGCACACATTCTTTTGCATTTTTTTGCCAAAAGGTGGGATTTTTGTTTTGTTGTTGTGTAGAGTTCACCTATTTGGTGATCCTCAAGATAGAGAGACCTTAAATCAGTAGGTTTAGCAACCTATACCAACCTATATGGAACATTTGAGCACTGCTAGCAAGGGGATAATTTATGCGATACATACTTTAGCTATAGCAGAGCCCAAACCACGGGTAAATACTGGCAAATTGTGCCCAATGTTGATGTCTGACAGTAAAATGAAGTGATTTCTTAGCACCCTGAATTGGTGATTGAACATGATTTCAGAACAATGTAGTGCTGTTTGTATTGGGTGCCAGGACAAAGAGTTGCAGAAGAAAGACTGGTCAAGCTGTGTCGTCGCAAAACACTGCCAGGAACAGCTTGAAAATAAACGCATACTAAGGCATTTGTGTGCATATATTGTGAGGTAAATATATGTTTATTTTGAAGTTGGGGTTCGAACAGAGTTTCTGGCATGTTTTACCGCCATGCAAAGCATTGACAATTTTTGCTGCAATTAGCTTTTTTTTTTTTAGCCGATACACCCATATAATCCCATGGGGGGGGGGGGGGGGATTCATATATATATATATATATATATATATATATATATATATATATATATATATATATATATATATGAGAGAGAGCGATATATAGATATATATGAGTATAAGTATATACATGTTCCCAAGCACCTGCAAGTGAGCATGTTGAAACATTTTCATTCTGAATTGCATGTTAGTTCTCTTCTTCTCATTCCTAAAATATACACTGGACATTATTTAGATAGCAACAGTGTTTTCCTCACCAGTAAACAAAGTTTTTTCTAAATCTCTTTCCAACAGCTTCCAGTATGTCATCATACATGTTTAGAAGCTGACCGATGTCGCGTGTGCTCAAAGGAGACTGATCTGATGGAAAATGATGACTGACACAGCCAAGTGAGCTTCGCTCTGTGTGGCATTGGATGTGCACCAGTAGTTGTCTGTGCTTTGGGTACAAAATGGAGGCCTTTTCCTTTCTTTTTGGTGGAATACCATATTATTTGTTTATGTGTTATCTGATTTAATATTCTGGTTGTCTATATTTTGCTGCGTTAAACTTGCTACAATAGCTATAGTATACTCTACTATATGGATCAGTGTGGGTTGAGGTGTTCGAAGTTGACCCGTGAATGTACATCTTCACAGCTTGTAACAGTGTCAGTATTTTAGCAGAATGAACTTCAACACCAAGGACTCAATGTCCTATGGAAGTGTGGAGCTGCCGATGTGGGGTAAAAACCTTCTCTAGTTTTCAGTGGTAGACGCCAAAGGTTTGGGGTTGCCTTCTCATCCAATGCGTCTTCTTCATTTTCATGCCTAATTTTCATTCTAGATTCTCACTGAAGGCATCAAATCTATGGCTGAATACATGTGGAAATGTGCGGGAAAAGGTGAAATAACCGAAAATATTTCTTCAAATTTGCCTCTGATTGATGCGTGGCACTACCTTGGCATTCTCTCGTGAGCTTCAAGAGGTATTCACCTCAAATGGCTTTCACTTTGCCAGTGTGCTTGTCTGTGTTAATTAGTGGAATCACTTTTGTCAAATTAATAGCCGACAGCACCATTGGGCAACTATTAACATTCAAATTATGGCAAGAACCAATCAGCTGACTGAAGAAAAATGAGTGGCCATCATTAATTAAACAATTTGAATTAGTGTGTGTCCAGACCTGTGTCCAAAATGAAAATAGAAACAGAAGGACATAATTTATGAAGTTTTGTTCCATAGGCATTACCATTAGTGATTAAAAAATAAATTTCACACTGAGCTTTTTAATAATTTCATACATGTATTCTGCATCTAGGTTTTGAAGTAAAATGTTCAATCATAAAGCATATTAAATTGCCAAACCTTTCCTCAATGTAGTCTTCTTTAAATGATGAGCAAAGGTTGTCCTTTGACCTACAATGATTGGAAGAAAACCAAGAAAGCACTTTAGTGGTTTCAGCTTCTGTCCCTTTGTGGTCCAGCGAAAGCATTGAGAGTCTCTTGCTGTAAAGTACGCCTTTTAGAAAATCCAATACATCTGTATTTAGAGGAGATGGGATGATCCTTTTTAGCCTTTTAGTGAAGTACTTTGTGATGTGCTTGCTTGCCCTCCGTCTGCACTCCAACATGAAAAACCCATGTTGATCGACAGACCGGCTGAGGTGAGCTAATTGGACCAGATAGCCAGAAACATTCCATGGACGAGAAGATCCTGCTTGTCTTCCATTTTCAGAGGGGTTTGAAAAGTGTGAACTCACTATTAGTCTCAGATGCAAAGAGACATTTACAGGAAGCGATTTAAACCAGATCCGTAGATTAACCATTTGACTCCGACTCTGAGTTTTGGTTATGTAATCTCTTGAATCCACTAATTCTTCATGAGAAGACACGTTGACACACTGGCATTAAATTGTCGTTAAAGCTGACACATACGCTGCAGTTTATCTTGACCCAGGGGCTGTTAAAATAGCTGGAGATGCTGAGTTGTCACAAAGTGGCCATTTCAACTGGAAACAATGCAAACGACTTAAGCTGTTTGTCAGTCTAACTGGCAATTAGGGAATGACTGTGTCAGGGGAATACACTCGCTATCATAGTTTATCTTGTCTCGCCATGTGCAGGTTTTTCTCCAAAGACAACTTCTAAATTTCATCTGGGCTCTGCACAGCGTCTAGCTTTCACTCTTTGAGCTTTGCAATAGTGACTCAAAATGCTGGTGCAGTGTTTGGAAACTTGTGGAATTCAAGACATAAAATTGTGAATGCTGACTGGCATTTGGCTCAGCATCTAAATTTCGTTCGGGGAATTGAATGCATTAGTTAAAGAAAAATAACAATCACAAATTCAACCAGTGTCTTTGCTGCCAATTCCTTTTCCTAATTCTAAACTTTGATTCAGCACAAACCACCTTAATTGTGCACGTATTTTGGCATATCATTTAAAGATTTCCTCATAGAATTCACAAAAACACTTCAGTGTGAATGATTTAGTATCATGCTTAAAACCTTGCGTGCAGTTCCCATAAAGCTGAGTTCAACGGCCTTGCACGCCAGCTTTGTGTTGTTTTATCATGGGGCATTTTACTGACAATGTAAAAGCAGCACTTTTCCTCAGTGTGATACGGTTTATTGGCCTGAATCCATCACATTGTGTTGTCATGGGGCAACAATTGCCGGCTTGTTGATTGTGTTGCTCGGCATACTGTGTTGTACGATGAGTGGCAAGCTACAAAAGGAGAGAAATGCATACAGAACAGTTTACTGAGAAATATTGGACATTTTCTGTGATGTTTTAAAGAACTTTGCAATGCAAGACATGACCAGAAAGAATGCTGTTGACCAATTGTCCCAGAGTAGCAATCTTCTGGGAGGTCTGAATGAAAACATTGTCACCACATGTGATAGAATGTGAAGTGCAATCCAAACTATATTTGTTGAACACATGCTTGTGATGTAAGTGTCTCCACCAATACATTGGCTGCATAGATATTATGTATAGGTTTCTGTTATGCTCTATTGGTTGCTAATAATAGCTTCGTCTTTAAACGTTAGCAAGTTGATCACAGAATGAAAAATGTGGAAATGCAAAATGATAGGGTTCGTCAAACCCCATCTGTCAGATTGCAGCTGTCACTTGGCTTTTTCAAGAGATCATCTTTGAAAAAAAAAACATATGAAGCTAAATTAAAGGGTTTGTATAATATGTGCATGATTGCGGATTTGGGAAATTAGACAACACAGTTAGTGCCTCACAGTGTTAACTAACCAGAAATAAATATGCAATTTACAAGCTATTTTATATGCTTCACACACACTCCTAAAATGGGTTGTACAATTTCTATACACTTACTGTACACAATATGCCCATTGTTTGCATCTGGTCGGTTTGGTTTTGTCACCTTAACTAGTATCACAATGAGACAGCGATTATCAGCTGGGCACATTAAAACTACAGTATTTAAGAAAACATTTGTGGACACCTTGTTGTTCAACTCTCAATCTTGGCATTGAAGTGTCTTAAAACTTATGCCAGAAACGGCTTTCAACATTAGCTGCCATGTCTTGCCATGCATCTTAAACATACAGATAAATTGCTCAACGCAGACACTGAAATCTTCTAGAAGAAAGAAAGTAGGATGGATTTTATTTTCAAATAACGAAGCGCTGTGGGGGTCCACTTTGGTGCGCGCAATCCTTTTTGCATTTTTAATATGTTCTTGTCATTTTAATTTCTTATTAAATCGATGGTAGCAAAAATAAATGTAAAAAAAATACTAAAAATATTTGTTAACTGCTTTTGAAATCAAATGTAACTTAATTAGCCTATTTTAAGGGTGATATCATATACTGTTATATGTGTGGATTCTCAAGCCCTGGTACCATATTGTTGTTATTAAGTGGCATATTCTTTAGGTACAGTAGGTATATATTTGAAGGAATATATAATATATATATATATATATATATATATATATATATATATATATATATATATATATATATATATATATATATTTACACATGCTAGCTCTTATGCTATTTTAAGACTGAACCACGTGTAGTTGTAGTGGCTGGTATGAGTGTTTAGGGCTATCGTACGTTGATGAGCTGTGAATCCCGTCACGGTTGCAGCCAGTCACGCATGACTCACCTCAGATTCTCAATTCATCCCTTGTGCTGAGCTTTGCCACTAATCAGCAGAGCCTACGTGTGAGTGTAAGGGTGTATGTTCGTGGTTTATGTGCACTTGGTTCAAGAGAAAGTCAGAGAATGAAAAGCTTGTATGTACGTACTGTACGTGTGTGTGTGTTTGTGTTTGTGTGTATTTTGGGTTGTTGGATGTCCCCGTTTCTTGGCTTTCTGGAGTGGGGGAATGTGAACAATGCGCACATTGTGTGGGGGGAAGAGTGGACCGGGGGATCAGGAGGGGGTGTGCCATGGACTAGCATGGGTAGGAGGAAACACAAGGAGAAAGCTAAGTACAAGGGAGGAGATTGACATAAGCAGTGTGATTTGCCACACAGAGTACTCGATGGCTTTTTTTTTTTTTTTTTTTTTTTTTTTTAGCCAAATGGAGAAATTTTCAAGTCTTCAAGGGTTCCTTAGAAGGCCATTGACCAAGTAAAAGTAAACCCTGATATATGGTACAGATAGACTGATTATTGGCACTCATTTGGTATTTTGAATAATTTTTCAATATTCTGTTGGCCGGTAATAGATCAGTTTAAAATGGTCAACTACTATTTATTTGAATTTTCATTTACCTTTATAAAAGATTGTGCTGACCCTGGGAACAATGTGCACCTTTTGTTTGGAATCAAAACTAAAATGCAATTTTAAACAGTTTTCTGTTATTTTGATAATATCTGAAAGTTGAATTGCTGTTAAAAAAAACAAAACAAAACTATCTTCTATACAGGGATGTTCCACATCACTTTTTTTCACCCTGATATAAAACCAAGTCATCCCCATTGTTCATATTCTAACATTTCTGCTTGTTTGAGTGTTTCCTTAAATTTTGTCAGAATTTCATAAGAAGTATAAATCCATCTATCCATTTTTTTTCCTTAGCCACTTATTCTCACTAGTGTCACTGGTTTGCTGGTGCCTATCCCAGCCACCTTCGGCCAATAGGTGGCTGAAGGTATCTATCCAAAGCGAGTGAAATATCCTGCAGACTGATTCACAGTGCACCTAGATCAAGTCTTCTAAATTGTCAGCTCTGTTTCAAATTTTCTTCACATCCTGTCACAGATTAATATTTGTGAGTCTAATCTGAAAATTCCCTCTGCACTGTGATGTCGCTGATAACATTCTGGATATATAACATGTGTAAGCAAGAGCTCTGGCCATATGTCTTCAATCTTTCATTGACTCTCTTCCTTTATGTATCCTTATCCTTTTTGTCTGGTTTGTTTGACCTTGTAACCCTCTTTTCATCAGGTATTCTCACTCTTGTTGGCTATTACTTACTTTCTCACCGTGGGGGAAATACTGTATAAAAGATTGTGTTTTTTGTGAATAAAATTGTCTGCTACGTTTTTTTAAAAGGCTGATATTAATTATTAGTGGACTATGAGCTGATAATCTTCAGTAAAAGAGAACATATTGACATAGAAAAATTACAATTGAAAAAAAAACTTTTCAGATTTGCATACTATTTATTTATCAGTTTATTTTAAAACATTTTGGATATCTTATCCTTGTTGGAAGAATGGATAGCATGTCCTTACAATTCAGAGATCCCAGGTTCAATTCTAGCTCACACCAGCCTTCCCATGTGGAGTTTGTATGTTCTCCCCGTGCCTGTGTGGCTTGTCTCCGAGCACTCTGATTTCCTCCTACTTTTCCCAAAACATGCATGGTAGGTATATTAGCCAATCAAAATTGCTTTTAGGTGCATTCGTGAATGTGAATTATCATTCATCTGCGTGTGTCTTGCAATTGGCTGGCAACAAGTTCAGGGTGTCCCCTGCCTACTACAAAGTCAGCTGGAATAGGCACCAGCAAGGCTGATAAGTGGCTCTAGAATATGGATGGATAAATATACCAATGATCGGACCGATACGTCTCAAAGAGGCAGATATTCATCATGAAGAAAAATATCGGTTCCGATAATCGACTTGGCCAACAATCAGTCTATCCTTCGATATTGCACACACAAAACCTAAGGTTTCATGAGATATACTGTACGGGCATCTTTTGAACTATGCAGAGGTATAGCATGATGTCGCAAAACCATGGCCTCTAAGGCTCAGAGGTTTTCTGAGAAACAGAAAAATGTCCCTCCCCGGTTGTTAGCCCCATTTGAAAATGTACAAATTTCCATGTTGGACATTAAAGATTCCTCTGTTAAGAAGTTTGAATGCAAATGCTTAAAAAATGACCTCATGCAAATTGTGGGTGGTCCGTTCATTTTCTCCTGTTCGGGTCAGATGAACACATACACTCACTTTTTTTTCCTCTCGCTACACAGGCAGACCTTATCACACATTACTAACAAGCATGCAATGAGTGTGTCGCCACACACTTGGGCACAGTGACTATTTTGTTCTCCGTTTTAACACCTAGGCTATCTGCACACACACGCTTTCCTTCATGTTTTTTCCGAATCACTCATACTAAACACTGGAACATTCTGTTCAATTCCCAATGATTGGTCAAGTGTATAAGAAGAAAAAGAACCCCCCCAGCAATTGTTGCGTATAAACACACACCCTTGGACAAACAACACAAGTATCTTTTCACCACAGGCGCCATACATGAATCAAAGTGCAAAGTGCACTCAGATGTCACTTCCATTTCCTCTTCCACTTAAATTGTGACAACTGGCCTCAGGCAACTAAGAGCTAACAGCTCCTTACAGATACTTAATGGCCGTATCCCTCATTTGACAAGTGGACGAGATGGGCTTTCATCTGTGGTGGTAGTTGTCGAAGACTCCGCCACATTATAGATCTATCAGGCATTAGGGCTGCCGCTGTCACTCAGCTTCTCCTTTCAGAGCTTTTAATGGTCAAGCCGTGACTTCCTCTGGAGACACAACAAGTGCAACTGACGGGAAACTTGGATAATTTTCTAGTTAAATTCCATAGAGTACCAGAAACAAAGATTACCAATATCCAACCTGGATTATATGAAATGTCTAATCTGTGCGTGACCGGTGTTAATTTAACAGCATGTGTATTATTGTGGTGAAAGCGTTTGTTAATTTAGTGAATGAAACAGGATTTCATGTCCAATCCAAACAAAACAGCCGGCAAAGCTGGCCTGACTGGGTAATTGGATGTATAAGCAAACATGAATAAAGTTTATTTCATTGATCAGAACTCCTTTAATATTATTGGTGGGCTGCCATGCCGAACACACACCCGTTTTGGCCAAAGAATACTGGTATGTGGTACGCTGCCAACATTCCCTGCTGGTATATTGGTCAGCACTGTATTGTCTTTGGCTTGCATGATTGCTAAAAGTGAGCTGCATTTGGACTTTACAGTGCAATGTGGGCACCATTTAGGAGTTGAAATATGGTTACTCATAAAACCTACTACACAAAATGAGGTAACAAATCAGAAACCAGATTTTTGGGGGTCATTTGGAATTAAAATACTTGCCTTTCAACATGGCCTCATTACCCTGCCTTTAAATGAGGAAATTGAGTCGGGGGTACTGGCATAACTGTTTACAGATGAGTGGATTTAAAGAGAGATTATTACAAATATTTATTGTCATATTCTCATTATTCATATTGTGTCTTTATCGAGTGCTCAATTTAACCTATTTAGACACAAAAATACATTCTGGGCCTGGGTTAATTAGGAAATACTATGTCTTAAAAGGTTTTGACCATGAAGAGACTAGTGCAATGAGCACATTAGTAGACTGAGAAGATTTGGGATAGACTCTCGAAAGACTAAAATCTCACACTAGCTGACATCTAAAGACTGTTTATGGTCATTTCTTGGTCGCAGACTGAGATTTTACCAAGACTGAATTTTGCGGGTGTGTTCTTACCTGTTTATTGTGATTTCTGTTTGCGGACATGTGGGTTACCAACATCTATTCTAGCTATTACATTCACTCATATTATGGCGTTTTAAGTCATGAATCTCAATTCTGTTTCGACAGATAAGAAAGTATGGGCTGTTGTGACCATCGTTCTACCACCTTTTTCTCAACATTTTAACAGGGCACTCGTGTTTTTGCTGGTGTTTCCTCCTCCTCCATGCCGCTCTTGTGATTGTTTCTTATATACAGTTTAGAGCTCACCTAAGGGTTGCTGGCTGCGTCACGTCACTGCAAAGACCGAAAGACGTAAGATTATATTAGAGAAGACCGACCAAAACGGTCTGAGACTACCGTCTCACACTAACTGAGACACCGATAAGAGTCTTAAGACCTCCACAAGACCTCAAGTCTTTCATCGAAGACAATCATTAGGTGTAAGCCCCAGCACAACACTGCATTTTAAGGGAATGAAGCTGTTTCATAAGCCATTACTGAAGTCGGCTGTGATCACGCTCACTAATGCTGCTCACAAAAATACAGACCTTAGTGGCATCTGTTTGGCTTTATCTTATGTATTCGGTTCTTGTGGCCTTTGTGATTGTTGAGTCCGTGTGCGGGGTCACTAAAGGTGTCCTGTTAGCTGTTTCTTAGCTTTCTCAGTTTCTGAGTTGTTTTTCCCCAAACGGTAACACTCATTAAACTGGACCAGATGGGGGGACAAAAAGGAGGGGCTAGTCTCATATCACACTATTTTTTTTTCCCCACAAACATACACAGCTGCTAAACAACATTTGCTGTTTCTGTAACATGTTACTTTGTAGACAGCAGGTGTTTTTTTTGTCGGCCGTTCCTGAAAAATGTTAAAATCCTGATACTGTATATACACCTCTACCATTTAATATGATCCAGTTCATGCATTTATCTATGAATATATGTAAGGGTAGTTAGATTGTTTTGTGTATTATTCTGAGAATGATTATGGAATGTAGGCAGGACAATAAATGATCTGTTTTTGTTTCAGATATGTAAGTACTGTGTTCTCGCTTGAAGTTCTTTCTTAGTAACTTTTTGTAGATACCACCTCTGATCTAGTTCCATTACTCCATTACCGAAAAATTTTAATTTGAAAAGGCTGAGTTTGAACATTCACATGGATTTCCTGGTGATGACATTATGATAAGTCAAAATGTGAAACTACACAAGGGACATTTGCAGAAAGTTGAATTCTTGTTTTCCAGAAACGTTCCTGTTCACATACTTTTGTCCATGCAGTTATTTTAAACACAAAATCCTTCTGCCAGAGTCCCTATTGAACTGACATGCATTAAATGAAAAGCATTCTTTGAGTTCTCCATTTCATATCCTGTTGTGTATTCTAGATGAAGTTTGCATTGATAACATAGGTTTGTCTGTCTGGCAAATGGGTTGGAATGGTCATACCATGAGTGACAATTTCTTATTATCAAAAAAAAAAAAATGCAGGTTGAGGTAGATTACCCCAAAAAAGGGTCAGGTGGGGCTCCAAACATCTCTAATTGATACCTTATGCTTGACATAAACCAATGCTCATCGCTCCTACATTGAGTAGATTTATCATTCGCCTGTCATTAAAGTAATTCACCATGTACTTTTAGAAATGCAAAAGTTAGTAATAGACAAAAAAAGCATTAACACCTGCGATGTTTTTTGTATTCTCTGGACGGTGCTCTTGGTTTGAAAATAAACCAAGAGCAATGCAATTATATTAAATTCCCACAGCATCCTTGAACCATGAGTGCCCTCTTGAGGAGAAAAACAAAATTACATGCTTCCTGAAGCTTCATTAGTCCACCCCTAGCACAAATGAACAAATGTCGTTCTGAATGGAATTACTTCCCTCAGCCTCTTGGTCTGACACCAGCCTACTGTCCAGAAAGTGTTGATCCTGACTCCCAATACAGACAACACAATATTGTTCTAAAATCAAATATCTCACCATTTCAGAGTACTATTAAACAACTTAATTAGCTTGACATTACCATTCACATATGCTACCTGTTACCAGTGTTTACTATTGGCTCAAGCTTATTATAGCTGTAACTAGCATACATTACACACTAGCTAACAGTGCTCAAGTGCTCCATATAGGCTGGCGAGAGCACTCGTATTACTTTGCAAAGGTAGTTTTCTATACGTAACTGACTCTACGTAACTGACAAACTTTCCTGACAGCCTGACAAAGTTGATGTTCCTACTGATCATGTTTTTTTCTTTGTTTGTTTTGTTTTGTTTTTTTTACAAAAGAGGCTCACTGAAATGTGCTTTTTCAACCAGCAAATTGTTTCTGTGGTTCTGACGTCATGTCATCTCATAGGCAGACCAAGATTTATGCGGAGAGATTTGTCGAAAATCCAATTTTCTGATAAAGTATTGTGCGACCAAGCATGGTTTAAAATTAAGCAAAAAACAAATCAACTTGTGGTCATTTTTTTTTCACCATGCAAAAATATAGTTTTATCGTGCACGATATCACTTCCCCTTTAATACTATTTTGAGGTGAACATCCAACCCCTCCAAACTGAGGCAAATGGAACATAGAGCTGGTACCATACATGAAAAGGAGTATAACTTTTAGGGTGCAGTTTTTCCCATGAAGGGTAAACATTTCTTAGGTTTGTAATTTCTAGTCAATTCCCTTGACTGAAAATATAGTGTCAAGTTCCGGATTTGAAGTGTTGCATTAAGAAAGTCCACCGTGCTACAGGCAAACATGTTAAATACAGGGAACAAGTTATGTGTGACTCATAAGGTATTATTTTCTTTTCAGAAACCATCATGGATGAGGAGCAGTGCTACTACAATGAAACCATTGCCTTCTTTTACAACCGCAGTGGCAAGTACCTAGCTACTGACTGGAACACGGTCAGTCGCCTAGTGATGGGCCTGGGCATCACAGTCTGCATCTTCATCATGCTCGCCAACCTTCTGGTGATGATAGCTATCTATGTCAACCGAAGATTCCACTTCCCCATCTACTACCTAATGGCTAATTTGGCTGCTGCAGATTTCTTTGCCGGACTGGCCTATTTCTACTTGATGTTCAACACGGGACCGAACACGAGGCGTCTGACTGTTTCAACCTGGCTTCTCCGCCAAGGCTTGATTGACACAAGCCTGACAGCCTCTGTGGCAAACCTCCTGGCTATTGCCATTGAACGCCACATCACAGTGTTCCGCATGCAGCTGCACACACGGATGAGCAACCGTCGCGTGGTTGTCGTCATCGTCATCATCTGGACTATGTCCATAGTCATGGGAGCCATTCCAAGTGTGGGCTGGAATTGCATCTGTAGTATTAAATCATGCTCCAACATGGCACCACTTTACAGCAACTCCTACCTGGTCTTTTGGGCTGTCTTTAACCTGGTGACATTTGTTGTCATGGTGACGCTGTATGCCCACATCTTCGTCTATGTGCGCCAAAGGACAATGAGGATGTCGCGTCACAGCTCCGGACCACGACGTAATAAAGACACAATGATGTCACTACTGAAAACTGTGGCCATTGTGCTGGGTAAGCATCATCCATCCGTTCATTCTCTTTTTCTACAGAATTTGGTTGTCAGTATTGTTGTTCGTATGGGGCAAATGCTGAATGAGTTTTAGTTCACTTGATTTATATTTAAGTCTTCCAGTTTTCTTTTAAATGCAACGATCAATCTGTGTTAGACTTTACTGTGTGCTGTGTAGGGTAACTGAATGTACGGAATGCCATTGACTCGGACATATTCTATACACCTTAACGTAGGATAAACTCATAGGGTACACGTCTAAATGTATACAAGACCTACTTTATATTCAATCCTAGTAATGTATTGCCACATGTCTTCAATTTGGCATTGCAAATTGCCAAGGCTGTACTCTGATAATGTCTGGTTTATCCTCCAGCTGAGCAGTGTGTGAAGTCTGACAGTTTTATGTCCAAGCATTCCATAGAATCTCCCACTCTGCGTGGTTCCTGGGCTCTTTGTTAGTGCAATAGTTTTTAGACATTGAGCCTTTCAGTTTTTCAAAATGTGCTTGCCTACAGTTCATAGACAACAATGCGAGCATGAGTGAGAACCTGATTGAATTGTGGGAAAAGGACATGTTGGTACTTTAAAGCAGGATATGTTGATCCCAGACAAAACATCTCTCTATCTCTCTATCTTTATCTATCTATCTCTATCTATCATATACAATGTGGCTTGGCATTACCTTGCTGAAATGAACACAACACCATACCTATCTGAATGTTCCAAAAAGCTGCTCTTTGAGCATTCATCAACATTCCTTGTCTTTTATACTTTTTTTTTTTTTTTTTGGCAGTTCATTTAGTGGACTATAGGTTGAAGATAGTTTGCAAATTATTATAAACTGTTAACATTTCCATTTTACACAACATCCCAACTTGATTGGATTAGGAGTTGTAAATAAGCACCTGGGATTGGAAAAAAAAATGAAAATATGTGTTTGAGATTGAATGAGTCAATATTTCCCCCAAATTTCAAAGCACTGCAATGTTCTAAACTCTGGCGAATGACTTCATCTTGACACAGATGAAACTGAGACGGAGAAATTTACAGAACACACCCATCACACATTTCTCAATATTAGGAGCAGCCAGTACAGGGCTGGCTCAAGAACAGCATCAAATATTCTTACACTTTTAACTCAACTATTACTCAGAGAAAGAAAACCAATCACATCCAATCACATTCGACCCTTTGATTGTATTGTACATCTAAATGTTTTGTTTTGTTTTTCTCATGATAACTTAGCCAAAATAGAGCTAAGTTAGCTAGGCTCATAAGTCTTCCAGTCTTCAGAAGAGTTGCCAGGCATTACTATTGAGCTCTGGATTTTGCTGATGTTCACCTTTTGGGAGAAAGGTGAAGAAATACTTGACAGTATACCCCTCAGAGATGTCATGTCATGCTTCTCCCATCTGTTGGCCAGATGATAGTTGTTTCCCTGCCAGTCGCCCCCTGCTTGTTCCTTTCAGGATGCTGTAAAGCCATCCATGACATATTTCTGTCTGTGCAGCGATGAAAGAATGGGAATGTAATGAGCCAAGTTGGTTTTGCACTCTTAAACAAATCCATAAGCATAGACATATGCTGTAGCTGTGCCCTTTCACAACTCTTTTTGCTTTATATAGAACTGTGGGACACCAGATCTACTTCTTTCACATCAACGCTAAAGCAGCAGTAATGTTAGCCAATGATGGGAACACAAAACCACTTGATTAGTTTAACCACAAACAGATGAGCTTGTATCCTCTATAGAGATATGTGTATGCACACATAAAAAACCAAAGGATTGGTACACATTTTAGGATATTTCTGTAGAGAAAAAAAACATTTTGATGCAACTGCTCGGGGAAGTGCACAGGAATTTCATTGTGTGATATTACAATGCATATGACAATAAAACTTTTAAATCGTGAAACATGCTGTGCTCTGCAAATGAGTGGCACAGTTGTTGACTGGTTAATACGTCCGACTCAAAGTGTTCAGCTAGCCTCCTGATTTGGCTGTCGTTTAGCCTCACGTATTCTTACCGTTTTCCTAGCAAGCAGATTGGGGAAGGGGGGAATTTTAGAACACAGTCTACACTACAAAAAACAGTGGACAAAAAATACATCCATAAAATCCCATTTATAATACATACTCATGTATCATAGGCAACCCCAAAATTACCCTTAAAAACATGTTTTCCTCTGTAATAGTATGTAAATATTTTCTTTTGATTTACGGATTATAAGGTTCTCAGGCTGTAGCTGCTAACACTGTATTAGCCTCGAAATGATGGCAACAGGTGCCATAAGATACAATTCCACCATAGTTACATATTTTCTACCTTCCGGAATATTAGGTGGAGTATTATTTATGGGGTTTATTTTTCACTTAACCAGTACATATGAAGCACCATATTAACAGATGCATATTCTAACATATGTACATACGTAATATACTCGGAACAGTTTATTGCTCCCGGTGTATGCAATTCGTTATGTTCTATGATTGGTTTATTGCTGCCAGCGAACATATCGTACATATTATGTGTACCGTTCTTTGTTTGGTTTATTGCTGCTGGCACAGTACTGCATGCGTTACAAAAAGTTGTCTGATTGGTTCATCGTTGCTAGCATACTTCCTTCCCCTACGTCCACGTGTCGGGGGCTTACCCAAATGGCACAATATCATTTTTACTGATTTTGTACCTCTGTGATTGTAGGTCGCACAATTTTTGAAAAATTTATAGGCTTTTATTTGTGAATTGTGGAAGGGAAAATTTGGTTACACTTTTTTTCCTCCCATATTGTAATAACACTGATTTCAGGATGATGGTATATTGTTGGCAAAAATAAGTCCAATTCAGGACTTTCGTCGTGCCATGCTGCCAGGAAAAACTTCCAGATAAAAACATATCAAGGCAATCATTTCAGTGTATGATTGTAGTTGGACATGTTTTATGATGATGTAGACCACACTACGTTGGCTGCGTGTTGTGTCATGAATAGCACGAGGAATTATTGCTCTTGTGGCTTGACTAGTTTCAACCACAGTTTCAACCATCAATGTAACTTACATTACATACATTTGGAACATAAGACCTTAAATATAGTATTGGAATGAAGTGTCTTAAAATTTGTGTGTGTTTTTTTTTTTTTTTTTTTTTAATAATTGGAATGATTTTGGATCATTTCATATGAAAAAAAATATATTCACTGGATTTTACAATACCCGTTTAAGGTTTCTCATTTCAGTTGAGCTTTTTGGACAGGCTCTTAGAAGTAAGCACTTCATTTTATTATCAATGCTCATGTTTGCCTAACTAGCCACTTTCAATTTAAGGGCACCCTTACTTTAAGAGCATTTAACTGCTGATCTTGTTGCAGATAGAAAAAAGTTGAGTGACACCTTCTATCTGTCTTTCTTCTCTGAGTCAACAACTCTGTCCAAAAAAATAAAGCTATTTTCCATGTATGTGGTGAATGAGTCAAGTGGCAACTCATTTACAGTCCCCTCTGCGTATGAATTATCTCGATTGTCTTAGTGTAGAATGCATGAGCCAATCATCCGACCGTGTGGCGTTCCAACACTTACGATACATGACACAAGTGTATGAGCAACTGCCATGAAATCTGTGGCATTACCATTTAAGATCTTTTGAAGCGTGTCCACTTTTTTTTTACTGAAGGTGGAACCAATCGGACATGGTAACGAGCCAAGCTCTGCCATCCAGTGTCAAAGTGGAAACATGCCTGGTATGCAGCTCACACTGTCACCTGTTGTGTGTCTGTATGCATTTACGTTTGTGCTTGAAACACCCAAGCAATATCTGGTCTCAGTGTAGCTTTTCTAATCAGGAACAATTGTGCTTTCATGATTTTTATTATTCTAGTATTTGTATTATTTTTTTATCTTTTTTTTTTTTTTTAGAAATGATGTACAGTATTCAAATAACTTTTGAGCTGTTATTTGCCACTGAAATGTCCAAAGTGCATTGCAGGAAATTCCTGTTCACACTGGGTGGCTTTTTTAATCAGGCACAATAGCGCCCTTATGGTTTTGGCTTAAGCTTGTGTAAGTTGATCATTTACGGATATAAACTATAATCTCCTTTGAAATGTATCATTAACGGCTTTCCCAACCAATTTCACTCATATTTTCGGCTTTTCTTCATTTTTATAGAAACATGGTAATCCTGTAACTTGTGAGCTGTCATTTACTGCTACAATTCCAAAAAGTATTACAGAGCTTTTATTGGGATTTACTTGGTGAATTAAACAACAGTTGTGTGACGCAGCCAAACATACCTCTAGATTATGAAATTTTCACAAGTTAATTTCAAATATTATTCAACCTAGTACCCCTTAACCAGCATATATTGATGAAGAAAAGAAAAAAAAGACTTACTGTAAATCAGATTGCTATCCCATTGGTGTCTGATAAATTATACTTTGAACTAAATATTTTGTGGTACACCTATTTCATTCAGCAACTCCAGGAAATAGTTCATGCAACCATCGTTTTTATTTCTGGTTCGTCTGCTGGAAAAAAAAATGCATCACTAAAGACAATTTGCATCAAACTTAAAGGCATGTACAATTTCATGTTCCAATTAGTTTGCTCTTATGTTGAAAAGAAACTACACTATTCCTATCACTGCATTTAAAAGTATTCAGGTAGAATTGCTGATACCTTCAGAAACCCTATTAAAATCTCATGTACCCCTTGAAGTGCCAATTTGTACTCCCAGGGGTTTTTGTATCCCCATTTGAGAACTGCGGGCATATCCAAACAAGAAATAATTTAAAATCATTTCTAACTGAATAAGGACAATGAAGCTGGTCAAAGATCAAATCAGTACGTCAACACAGAGTACAAGAGTGCTTTTCAATTTCTGACCCTCTTTAAACATTCTAAATGTTGATTTCCACATTGTTATCTGATTTTGCAGGGTCAGGTAGGCGAGATCATATGACATGAATGCCTGTCTTTAATGATGCAAATGTTACATTATGTCATACAGGGGCTCCGCACGCTCTACATACTTATTGATTTCACTTTCAAATATTTTCAATTGCAAAAGTGAGCCTAAAATAGAAAAATAACATTTGAAACCTCAGAAAATATCTAAGACATTGCCAGCAAATCCTGTTTTAGACATTTTAGAGTGTTTTTGTTACACTGGAGCAGAGCTTTATTACCATTTCAAAGAAGTCACAGTTGTTCCAGTCTGAGACGTGCTTTTCTAAGCATGAGCTCACCATATTAACTTTGCCAGCCTGTTTAACAAAACAATCAAGCTGAAAACTTCGTGACCTTTTGTGATTGTATCTAATCTACAGTGTGTACATGTGGAAGTTGTGGAGAGAGGCAGAGGAATAAGAAATCTTTCTTTTGGGACAAACGGGAAACCACAGAGCCATTTTAGAAGTGCACATACACTTTCTGCTGACTGCTTTATTTCAATGGCATCACGGTCACGGCCTCAGATGATTACTGGCTTAGGAAATCACACAACGAGATAAACAAAGAAAAAGAGGGCTACAGAGAAGAACTGAAAGATTTAGAAGAGCAAGCCAGATTTGAAATAAGGCATGACCAAGCATGGTCAAGGTCAAGTGAATGTTTTAATGGAACAATTAGAGATTTTGGCTCTTAATGTTTATGATAGAGATCATTAAACTCTATAACTGACTGAAGAAAAACACATCGGTACAGATATTTTAATGGAATAATGTAGGGAAATCACAATTGGGACATGAGATATTATATCTTTGAGAAAAATAGCAATGAGGTCAATCAGAAAATTCCAACACCGATAACCATTGATCGGGAGCCAAGTTGTTTGATGAGAAATACAAGAAAGAAACATTGATATGTGGCAACGCTTTTAAAAGGATTAGAAGCACTTGTTACATGCCCACAAATCCAGACTTGCAGTAAAAGAATTTTCTCGGATCCGACATGGATTCATAGTTGCTCAAATCATTCCCAATGTTACAATGCAACAGTGGCCAACCCTTCAAATATTGGGTTGCTCACACTAGATGATTAATTATCTGACAGCATTTGAATTATTTTTAAGGCATGCATTGACTAATCATGATTAATCCAATCATCAATCCAAGTGATCTGATTCAGCGCTGAATAAGCACTTGAAATATGTGCAAGCTGCAGTTAAATAACACCAAGTGCAATGCCCCTCTTTGAATTTGTTGTTGTCACAGTGCCAGACAAACCCTGGAAAGTTTCAAAACAGTTTTTCCAGACATTTCAAGATTTTCCATTCAGTGCTGAGGAGCTGTGTTTATTTACATTTCTCCACAGACTATTCTGCTTCTCCAGTTTCTTTCCTTTGTATTTGACATTTTCCAACAGTGACAAGGCAAAAGGGTTCAAGTTGGTCTGCCAAAAAAACATATTCCTTTCCTCCATCCACAAAAACGGCTTTTGGGGAAGATTTTGAGGGTATGTGCAATTTGTGTCTTTATCCTTCTGAAAAAGGCGGACGATGGTGTGATGGGATGTAATATCAGGAGCTACATTCCCCTGGATTTACAACGGAAATGAAGGATGATCATGGGGGAAACCTTTCAGAGAAAGACAGACTCGTTGCGTGGAGATCTTGGTAGCAGTTCACATAAACGAACTGGATGGATGGATGGATGGATTTTTAATTTAACCAGAGCTGAAACGAGTCTTTGATCAATTTGAGTACCTCAATTTAAAAAAAATGAGTGAGGCATTTGTTTATTTGCAGAGGATACCCTCTTATAACTTTTATTTGTGCATGCTCTGTATGAAAGTAAAACGACAGATTGCCTGATTTCTAGATAAACTTTAATTTACCAAATATATGGACAGGAATGCCTTGGCACACTTTTATTTTGAAGTCATTTCCGGCAGTATGTTTCGGCGTAACAGCTTGACTAGTCTTTCCACTGCAGCTGTTGTTCCCGACTTCTGATAAAAACACAACAGTGTTCCAAATTCGTATTCGATTAGCAATTACGGGAGCTAAAAAAAAAAAGATTTATCGTATTTCCCCGATGACAGGTCGACCTCTCAAGTCGATTTCTCCCGTTTTACTTTTTTTTTAATTTTACAAAAACACGATTGTAAGTCTACCTCTGACTTTAGTGGTTAGATGGATAAATGCATAGAACAATGTTTTGAGAGAGGGAAGTAATGTGCTGCTAATCAGTTTAAATTTAAATACATACAAAAATCCTCTGTTGTTTTTTTAATTGTTTTTCACCAGGCAAAAACAAAAATACTTTTTCATTTCCATCATAATCCTCGATACGCGACTCGACTGCGCCACGCAGCTCACAGACCCGAGTTCAAACCCACCTTGCTCTGGCCTTCCTTTGTTGACTTTGCATGTTCTCCCCGAGCCCTCGTGGGTTCTCTCCAGGCACTCCAGCTTCCTCCCACATTCCAAAAACATGCACACCAGGTGTATTGGACATACTAAATTTTCCTCAGGTGTGATTGGGTGCCTGAATGGTTGTTCATGTCTGTGTGCCCTGCCTACTGCCCAAAGTCAGCTGGGATAGGCACCAGCAAGCCCGCGACCCTTGCTTCAAGCGGCTCTCGAAAATGGATGAATGGATATACTCAATGTTTGATTTGTATTTTCTGTAAAATATTCAAATGCCAAAAATTCGATACTAACAATATATCTGAATGCACCACAACTTCTTAATACACTTGTGAATTGATTGCTGCAGCATTACATTTGACATTTCAAAAACTAGAATTTATTATGAATACATTTGATTGAGGGAAAAGTACTGTCATGATCCTTAAGTAAAGTTTTATTTACATCATACATACATTTTTTATGTGACCGTGAAAGCCGCATTTCTTGTTACTCTGATCCAGCTGGATATTTCTCTGCCAAGGCTTGTCAGGATCAGAGGATGATTTTGAAACAAACGATTCGGACAGCTTGGGCGTAAGACATTCTGGAAAATGAACAAACACCAATGAGTGAGCCTGCATAGCCGAGAAGTGAGGTCAAGCCCTTTTTGTTGCAGCTGCCGCCCGCAAAACCCGAACAGATAACCGGCCTGTCAAACAAGGAGCTTGCTGTCCTCATTTCTTGTCAATTTCTTTTTGGTCTGCTGTCTCCAGGGGTTAATGCTCTGGAGTTTGGTCGTAGTTTGGACAAATGGCCTTTGTTGACTCAATTCACTACACTTGACCTTGCCATTCGTGGAGAATGATTCATAGGCCACTGCTCTGCACTATCAATCGCACTCGTCAGCAAAATTAATCTTGGGATGGTACGTTTGTCGGTTCATTGTACAAAATATCAACCAGACACGTTGCTGATGCCACAAAATCTCTACGTCAATAAATTAACACAGTTTGACTTCATAAATATTGTTCACGAAGTCTTTAGAAAATTAAATTAACCATGCCATACATTCAAAAGAAAAAAAAAAACTGATATGTAAGCTTTTGTAAATACAAGTAAACTCCAAATGTTTGGACTATAAAGTGGAAGTAACAAATAATTTGAATGAAAATGGCTGAAAAGCTGACATCCGTTCTTAAGGTGAAGCGGTTATAAATCACATGGTCCATTCTGGAGAAAATTACAGGGTATTAAGTGTACCAAATATAATGTTGTATTTACACATAACGGCTTAACATTTTGTGCAACTACTCTGCTTTCTGTTGTTGTTGTTTTTAAACCCATATTATATTATAGTATAGTATAGTATAGTATATTATGATAAATTTGTGAAGATTTAAGTTCATTGTGTTTAGACTTATGTGTAATAAATAATGACACCAGTGTTAGTTACAGCTACAGTATAAATGGTTATATATAGAGAGGTTAAGAGGTAAAAAAATCCCCAAATATTGTCCATTTGGCCAATTATTTTTTTCGCCTAATGTTTCAATGGCCATAATTGGCCTATCCAATCAGTCGGCCAATTTATCGTTTGAACCATAATGTAAATAATTAGATTTTAGAAGCTGATATGGCCTTGTCAATACATTTTCATTGTAATGAGGATTTTGTTGTTGTTGTTGTTATATGTATAATCTTGAATATATATATATATATATATATATATATATATATATATATATATATATATATATATATATATATATATACACAACTGCTTCACAGTCGAGACGTTCGGTTGTTGAATGTCAGCTTGGACTTTCCTGAGTTTAGATCTGCATATTCACCCTGTGCTCTTGTGGGTTTACTACGGTTATGCAAGCTTCCTCCCACACATTTAAAAAAAAACATTCCTCTTAGGTTAATTGAAGACTTTAAATGACCTATACGTGTGAATATGAGTGTGAATGGTTGCTCTATGAGTGAGTGGCCAGGGTATGCCTTTACTTGGATAAACTTCAGCTCACCTACTGCATAGTATATAAAAAGGAGGGATTTTTGCCATCAAATTAACAGCAGTTGCATGCCCCAGTATGGGATATGTAGTCTTTGTGGCCACTTGTTAAAGTAATTTGTACTGTGTCTCTGTAGGTGCATTCATCATCTGCTGGACCCCAGGTCTCGTCATCCTCCTCCTTGACGTCTTTTGCGCCAGCTGCAACGTTCTCACTTACGAAAAGTTTTTCCTGCTGCTCGCCGAGTTCAACTCCGCCATGAACCCCATCATCTACTCCTACCGTGATAAGGAGATGAGTGCCACATTTCGGCAGATCCTGTGCTGCCAACGGCAGGAGAACGTCAACGGGACAGCGGCGGAAGGGTCCGACCGATCTGCGTCGTCCATCAACCACACGGTGCTCAGCGGCGGCATGCATCACCATCACAACAATGAACACTCTGTTGTATAAAAGCTAAATGGCTGAACTCTATGTTAGAGAAAATGCCTGAGAAAAGGTGAGAGGCTGTATGAGGTCAAGCGACTCCAAATGTGATGTGAAGAAATGATCTAAAGGAACGGATTGCAGAAAAAGAGTGAACTCTTTGGCGTTGGATGACGGGTGACACTAATTGTAGAGGAGGATGAACGATCAGAGATCCTCAATGACTTTGAAATGCTGTTAGTAATTTGTTTATGACATATTTTGTATTTGTGTTAAATGTGTTGCTATTGGCAAAGCTAATACAAACAATTGTGTTTGTGAAAGGGTTACGCCCTCTCTACAGTTCACTTAACTTTGTAGTCCAGTTACTTACAAAATCCAAACCAATGAAGGCATGCCCTATTTTTTTGATTGTCTTCGTTGTTAAGTGGTTATTTCGGAACATGATGCAAAACCATGTCGCAAGAATCCTGGTCAGGGGGCGAAATCACATGATTTGCCAATACAAGAAATTATTTCACATTTTGCCATCTGTGTCGCCCCCTGCTCCTGATTGAAAATTGTACCGTCCAACTCTCCCGTCTAGTTATCAATTTAGCACCAGTTGATTAATAGGCATAAATTCATAACGCCTAATATAGGATGACCAGGTGTCCAGTTTTAACTGGGACAGTCCCGATTTTGAGTGTTGTGTCCCGGTTCCTGACAATTTGTCAGCCTGGTTGGTTTGTTCCAATTTTACGTAGGTCACGTCCCAATGTCCAGTTTTTTTGTCTTTCTTTTTGTAGTCCAGCAAGCCAATTAATTGGGCCGTTGTCATAGCGACTTATACAATAGTCCAATTTGAAAGAAATGTAAACTTTTTACTTTCACATTCATGTGCTGCATAGCAAGTTGAGCTTTCTGGCAGCGCGTTCGGAATGTGGAACAGCGAGGTATGTTGTGTCAGTTGATTTTCTGTTTTTCCCAACAAAGAAAAGTGCTCACATCCAAAGACTGTTAGTTACATGAAGAAATAAAACAAAGTTAGTACCTCTACTAGCTCTTATAGTTGACTGGATATGAGTATTATGATTTATCACACAGCAGGACATCTTAAACGTCAGTATAAGGACTAATTCAATGCACCAAACAGCAATGACTGGCCGTGAGAACATTACAGATCATTACATATCATTATTTATTTGACAACCCAAAATCAGAAGAGCCAAATGTCCATTCAAGTTGCAGGGGCAGGGCATACAAATTTTACTACTGTGGCAAAATACTAAGAGCACGCAAAAATGATTGGATCATAGTGAATGCATATACTAGTTTAAAGCTGTTGAACTGTCATCCAAGATAGTATTTGTCATTAGCTACATAATCACTGGTCACACGATTTGCAATTAAATTAGTTGTAAATGAGAATTAATGGTGGAAATTTATGATAAATTTCATTTTCATTGAACTTGTTGTGTCCAAGTATTTATTTTTGAAAATCTGGTAAGATTGTAACACTGTAACATTATCCTCAATGAACCACAAAGTAGCATGCTAATAAACTTTTGTTTTTATTGACTGAGAGCCCTTCAAGTTACAAAATTGTACATTGTGACCAAATGGGTGCCATTATATCATCTGTATGTGTTTGGAAGCTATAGCTCTGCGAAACAATTAACACTGAAGGTTACTTTATCGGTTTAATGATTCACCTTTTGGATGTTATCGAGACTTGTTTTATTTTGATTGGCATTGTCTATTACACTTAAAGTGACTTACAATATGATATTTTTAACAGCTATTTTTATGTTAAAAAATGGGAATCACAACCTTGGTGATAAGTCATGTTGAAACATCTTTTGAATAACAAGGAGCATCCCGAAATGATCAACTGAACAGCTTCAGCTTCAGACTGTCAGCCAACCTAAATACATGGAGACAAAGAGCGACTAGAAACCCTAACTTGTTTATTTCCCTTCTAAGGCATTAACGATAACTTCTTCTTGGGATCTGACCAAAGAAGGGGAGGATGTTGTTTAGCAGTTTACTGCATACAGACCAAGACCCACTGTTATACAGAGAGAAGGTGAAGGTCATCTTATTAGTGTTTCTTTAGCCTACAGTATATCATGACATGAAATGTGATGACTTGTGTGCGTCTTAGTGTTTTATCTTTTGTTTTTATGTCCATGAATCAGCAGATGCCTGAGGTCACATTAGTGCAAAACAGTAAAAGCATCTTATCGTCAGTGAGAAGAATGTAGTGATTCCTCTCCAAAGGACAAGCGTGAAGTAAATTCTATGAAAGCCTTGAGTTTGGAATTCCTAGTAACTGCGGTCCCACGGCCCGTCTGTTCTGATGTTGAATTTCTATTTTAATGAAATCCTTTCATTTGGGGAAAAGGTCACTTGTGAGATCACAGCTTGGCTTTAGAAAACACCAGAGCTGAGCACTGCCACCTTATCCTTTTGACATGAGAATGAACGTTACGTAGCAGTATTGTCAAAGTAAAGATGTAAATTTTGATGTACATAGATGCATAAGCTATGACTATATTAAAGGAATGAAGTCGTGTTAAGGTTGATCTTTACTGTTCCATCTTAACTAAATGTTTACACTTCTACAGTCATTGACAACAAAACCTCCAATCATTTTGGGTTTAAAAAGTGACATTTATACCAACAGACCGTGTCCTTGGGCAATTTGAGAACCTCTGATAAAATAGAAATAAAAATCAAGCCAGTTGTAGTAACAATTGTTAACGCTCTCTATGGCAGTAATATAAATGCCTTAATTTTGAAGTTGCTCCCAGCTGTTTCGTGGCATATCAGCTCGAGTCGTCTCTCAACTGCAACTGCTGCTCTGGATAACACAAAGTTGTTCTGGAATGATTGTTCAATTGCCAATTTAGGTTGCCAACTAATTACAATGACATTGACATATTGCACCTGTTGCTGGTGTTTACTGGTGGCTGGAGCTCCATTACAGCGTAAATTAGCCGCTGGTTAGCAGTGTTCAAATTCTCCATAGGCTGAAAATACTGTAGCTGGCACTGAATGAGTTAAATTTCACAAGCAAAATTCTCTTGATCTTTCAACAAAGCGCAGTGTATCCATATCAACATTTCACAACTCCATCGAATGTAACACAATGAAATGTACCCGAATGAAGGGTTACAGCTATGGGATGATTTGAGTGGGATATTTTAGGACTTTTTACGATAAGAATGTAATTAAATCCTTAGCAAAACAAACTGACTTGTACGGACTGCTTGGTGGAAATGAGAAGTGTTCTAATTAGAATGCAATGTATACCTACTGCATAGGTCATTCTACACTCTAAAAACAGGTCAAGAATAATAATTAAAAAAATAAAAACGAGCGAGTCAACAACTGGGTTTTTTTTAGGTTGTCTTGTCAAAAATGATCAATTTTTGGGGGGTTGTTTTGTGCAAAAAAAGTTGTGTCACAATTGTTCAGAAAATTGGGTAGGTCCTTTTTTGTTATATAATTGGGTTATTCCACAAAAACAAAATCACATTTCAATGGTGATATTTTTACTATTTTTATGTTCACCAGGCAAACTATAAATGTAAAATATTGTAATGTGCTTTTGTATGAATTTCTACTAAATTATTGTAATGGCTGCAAGCCAGTGCTGAGTTTTTCATATGTGCAAGGCTGAGATGTTGATTTTTTTCTTTTCTTCTAGCCTTCCTTCGTGACTTCAACAAATTTCACACTGAAGTCAGTTTATGCATTGTGAAAATGTACTGTCCTGTTGTCCTTTTTTTTACATTTCAAACATAAAAATATCCAAGACTAAAGCACAAAAGAGTTCCATATGATTTTGAATGCATGGCTAAAAATGTGCCACAAAGTACAACTGGCTGAAAAGAATAACTTTTTAGAAGATAACAGAAGCTGTGGTTATATAGAAAGATTATAGCTTTTTCTTTTTTTAGAATTGGCCTGTGTCACATTTTATCTTGCGCCAACACAAGTGGCCTAAAGCAACTTCACTGACAGCTGTTAGAAGGATTTTTTCGAAAATAAATACTGGCTGTCTCTACACTGTAAAAAATGACAGGACATATTTTTAATTAGATCTTGCTCAACTTTAAGAACTGTGAGTGTAATTGTTTACTTGTTCTAAATTATTGCGGTTTCTCTAAACGTGACATAGCTAGCACTAAATATCCTCTTATTTCCCTCTTTTCACACTTGGTTCATTAAATTTCAGGTTGCACACAATTTAAAACTAAACAGTATTGATGGGAAATTGAAGCTTCATGAAGTGCTTGTGATACTTTTGACTCCTCTAGTTGGTGGTCTTAGACTGAAAAATGCAGTTGAAATTCAATCAATTTTTACTGCTTCTTTAAACAATGACACCATCTAGGGTTAAAAAAAATATAAGTGCTTCATGAAGCTTCACTTTCCCATCACTAATTATTTGATTTATAAGATTATATTGATTTATTCATAGTATGTATGTACAAATTTGGTGTCCTATGTGACAGCAGTCATAAATAAATAAGGCAATTTCAAAATAAAAGTTTTATTTGTGTATTTGGATTAATGAGAGGGACCACTGTTTGAATCCTGCTTCCGGGTCTAAGTCAGCATATTTCTTTTTATATGCCAGGCTTTTCAGTGTTGAGTCTGTTTGTAAAAATACTTTTTGGAAACGTACCCGTTACTGTAACTGTAACCGTAAGGAATTATAGTGTCACTATACCTGATCTACCTGATCACCACCCTAATTTAAAATGCCTGGGATGGAACTGACCAAGCTTCTATACATGTTTCAGCAGTGAGCCACACATTTTTACTGATGAGAATTGTGCATGGACCTGTCCCTTCATATATGTGGTCCATTTCTGAACAAAATATCCCATATTGTCAGGTCAACCAATGATACGTATTAGTTCAGTAAACTAGTAGGTATATACAAGTGTAAGTATGTATGTACAGTAGGTGTGTATGTAAAATATATTATTCAAATTGAATCACCAAAGGGATTGTGCTTTTTTGTGTACATTTTAACTGTTATATCCTGTCCAAAGTACTGTAGAAGGGTTCGTGCCTTGATCTCTTTTGTAATTTCCTGTCAACACTTCTAAAGTTGTTAACCTGCTTACTTTGTCTGTGCTTTCTACATCTGCCCTTTAAGATAGCTTTGGAATTGCTATAGTACAACTATTGATTTTGAAGATGAGTAATCTGGATTTCAACCATGCAACATTATGCCTGTGAAAAGCACCTTTATGATCTAATTGTTCTCACATCCTGGATACATTTAGCTGAACTGCAAAAATTGGCATTTGTAATTTTGCACTCTATTTTTTTTGCCCTTCCTCCATTATACTCTTCCAACATCAAATCCATTACCAAAATATCTCAAGGCATGCATAATGATATCAAGAATAATACAATTTCCAAACATAGTACAGTAGTCTTCCCTGTAGATTCTAAGATAAGTGAATGTCAAGTGGTGTTATCCCATCAGAAATAAAACAAGAAAATAAACGATTGCTTTGTTTTGGTTTTTTATTTATGCTCACTAACTACTATAGTGCATTCATCTATCATTTTTTGTTTGTTTGTTTTGAACACTTTTCCTGCTAGGATTGTGGGTGTGCTGGAATTTACATCAACTGACATTGAGAGAGAGGTGTAAACCCAGGACTGGTTGGCAGCAAAATACTGTTTCATGCATCATACCTAAGGACACCTATGAGTCTTCAATGAACATAACATGCATGTTCTTGGAATGTGGGAGGAAGCCAGACTACCTGGAGAAAACCCACGCATGCACACATTGTGAAAAATATCTCCAACTGCAGTAATAGTCCAGAGAATAGCTACAAAAAAAATCTTTCAAAGACAAATACATTTATTTTACCTGCCCATGCAAATGGACCAGAACAAGAAATACAATATAGAAAGACCGCCCAATAAATCAAGGCATTAAAAACAGCACGAGAGGAGCACATTAGCTGGATTGAAGTGCGAAACTTTCTTCTTCACACAAAACACACAGATGTTCACACATTACCAGATGTTGCCAAGTTCTAGCCTGACACGGGGGTAACTCCCTGTACTATCATGAAAGTGTTACTTTTTCACAATTCTTTGAGCCAAGAGATACAACTGAATGTGAGCTATAAAATCCTCCATGCAGCAAGATTGCCGAAAAGTACCTTCATCCCCAGTATAAGTTAAAAAAAAATGTGTGTGTGGAAATGTGTGTATGTTATAGTGTTATGGCACAGTGGCTTTAAATGTGCATATGACATTAAAATTGCTTCTGATGCTTTAAAAGTGAAAATTCTTGGGATCTTGTACTGTTTTGGCCATGAAGATCACGGCATATATAGAGCTAAAGTTATGTGGCTCTACATAGTCAAATGCATGTGTGACTTGCATAGTTATTTCCTTAATGCTGTTTGTTTGGTGGAGTTTGTGGAGTCGCTGAACAAATCTGTACGTAGTAGCTAATCTTGTTACATGTTGTAGACTATGGATTAAATCAGATACACATAATGAACATTATTGTATAACTTTGTGTGCATTATTGTTTGTGTGGGGGCACAGGATTATCAATTTAAGGTCCTGGGTCCAAAAAGAAGAACGCATGAAGAGAAAGGACTTAAACTCAAGTTCATATGCAACAATGTTTGGTAATGTTTGTATTAATTCCACTGTGTTAGAAAGCCTAGATGTATAAACAACAAGATTAAACCTCAAATTAAGAATGAGACCCAGTTTGAACTAGATGAAGCTATTTCTGGAGAAATTACTAAATGCTTATAACTTAGTGGAAATTTACTGAAAACATGTGAAATGCTTTGGACTCATGAAAAAAAAGAGGGCGATATTGAATAAAACAAAAGGATTACAATTTGGACTTTTTGACGCTTCCCCAAGAATTCTTAGGAAGGACGAGTTGAAGAGTTCAAAGTTGCAACAGTCTGAATCGGAAATGTGATTGTGAAAAATCCGGATTTTATGTATCTGACTTTTAAGGAGTGTTGGAAATCAATGCCAAGGTGAATTGAATGAGCTGAACATTTTGAATGCTGAATAGCAACATGACGAAGCAATACTAACATTAACCCCATCCTATACCCATAGATGACTAAAGAATTTTGTTGTTGAACAATCTGAAGAAAATATGAGCTGAACAGTTTTAAACTGGATTGGGTTGATGTTAAAAATTTCAAAACAAAACAAAGACTTTTTAAATTTAAGAAAAAAATGGGTAGGGATTCAAAGTTGTTTTTGTTATTTATAATCGGTCAGAAATTAAAGTAATTTCCTCTGAAATGTTGAATGTGGCATAATGAATAATGAATAATAAAATGAATTTTGTGTGACTAATATTTAGACTAATTTGATATGTGTGAATTTTGGAACGAGAAAAATAATCTGGAATGTGTGAATTCTTGTAATTTGTTCTAGTTAGACAGGTACACCTGGTTTGTGAACAGTAGAAGTAGTTGAAGAACAAAAAAAATGGATTAAGAAAAATTATATTGCTGAAAAATAGGAAAAATATTGGTGAAAATGTAGAACATTCAGAATGTGGGATTGTGGGAATGTTAAAAACACTGCCAAGGTGAATGAATGAGTTGAACAATCAGAATTTGGGAACACATTTTTTAATCCCTTGAGGAATAAATGGGGATTTCTACAGTTAAAAAATGGAATTGTGGGAAAACTGTGAAAGATGGGAATGAAAAAGGTAAAAGCCCACAGCGCATGAATTTTGGGAACTTGTTGAAATTGGAATGGTTTGAATTTGGTTAAGAAATGTAGAACATGTTAACATTTTAAAGTTTTTTTAAAAAATAACTATAATCATCATGATGATCATCATAATGATATTAATAATAGTAATAATAATAATAAAAAAGAATGTCAATGGATTCAGCCCCCCCCCTCCAAAAAAAAAAAAAAACCCTGCAGTTGCAATCAGCAAAGCAACTGCAAATAATACTGTGCAGATGTGTGTGTTAAGCACACTCCGCCATGTTTATTGTTCCGCAGAATTGGAGGGTTAGCCTCCCGTTGACTGATATACGCTTTGGTACTTCCCGTGGCTCCCCAACTGAGCCAATCAGAGGCAACACAGCCACCCAAACATGTTCCTGTGTGCAGTCACTGAGTGACAGGGATGTCATATCTTCCTTACAATGTCAATACAGACACTTTCCGCGGTTCCCAGCATGCTTGCTCAAGTGCCCCGTCGCATGGGGAGATTTTTATTTTTCAGTTAAATATTTGAATTGGCTAACTCAGCAAAGTCCTGTTGCCAAGGAAATCTATTAAAAATGTGAAAAACAAGATATGAGAAGTGAAGCTGTTAACATGCCCTAGATATTGCTGAACTCTTGCAGAACGGTCCTGACATTTCAACACATAAACCACATCTGACTTCCTTTGGAACATTGTGCCGTTTCTACGGAGTGAGGACGTAAGGCATTGTACGACGGGCGATTCTAATGACAAAACAGGAAGTGATTTTTCTGAACAATTCCTCTAATTGTTTAGCACTGACAGCCGGAGTGATTATAGGAAGGTTAGAAAGTCTATTTAGATTGTTTGAAGCAGCATATTCAGCTAATTGACTGAGCGACTGATATTTCCACATATCATCAGAGCACATTGTAAATGCATTTTAGAATTGCACTTTTTCCTAATTTACATCAATGAAGTAATCATTAATGGCCACAATGAACATATTGTCCACATTTCTCTTTGTTACTGTTAAATTCTGTTGTAATGTATTATATCTTTTATTATAGTAATTTAAAAAGTTTAAAACTCACTCACAGAATTTGACAATCAGGGCCCCACTGTGCCACCTAGTGCCAAGGATGTGTAATTACACTTCACACAGCAAAAGGAAAGCCTGTTCATATGCTGCCCCAGAATTGCATTCAGCCAATGAGGTAATACATTTGCAAACAGTTGTCATGGTTTCTGTTTTTGTTTACTGTTTATGTATTTATTTCTAATGCTGTTAGAAACTGTAGTGTGCTATCATTCACACGTTAGCATGCTAGCGGGCCTTGAGAGTGTATATTAACAGGGCGATATGGCAATTAATCATATTTGATTGTGTATTATATTATAGAAAATTGTGTTTTTTTTATTCTTTAATATTGTGTTTTCTGTTCTTTCCACAATTTTCAGAAATTGCTAAACAGCAGTAAATGATTCCTGCAACAACAACAACAACAACAACAACAAAAAACACCTTAATGATTATTTTAACTGGATAGAAATTACAAATGGCATAAAATAAAAACGCTGAAAGGTTGGTCAGTTTAGCTGGATCACTTCAGTTTTACTGTAATAAAAGTGCAGACAGAAAAATGAGTGGGTGGGGGAAAAGTGTAGACAACAACTTAGATCAGGGAGAAGAGGCCAAACTGCACGCAGCCAACTATATAAACAGTTTACTCTTAACATCCTAATTCCCAACCCCCTCAATCCAACACACACACCAACAAGTCGGACACATGCCTAGCATGAAACGTCACGAAAACATCCCCTCAAAATGCTAAACATGTTGTAATATTCTTCCTATTTGCTTTTGACTCATCTGAATTATGGTGGCTAAACACCAACTTTACAAAAAATGGTAAAGTTTTACACATCTATATTTTACAATAGTCGCTCTTCAATATTCTACTCGAATCTTTGTTCTCAGGGCACTTGTAATCAATAATAGCAGTGAAATCAAGATATGTTGTATATTGTTGCTGTAGTACTTCGTATCGTGCTTGTCTCAGCACACGCTTCAAATCCAAAATAATGCTGAAAGTAGCTTTTAAATGACATTTTTGCACACGTGTCGTTTTCTGTGGCCATGTCTGTGGACTTAGATTCCTTTTTTCTGCTTTGCCACACACTTACCGCAAAACCCACACCAGATGCAGCAGCCTGGTCAGGGCCTTCTGGTTTCCATTTACTAGCTGTGAGGTGTAGCACAGTGAAGAGAATATGAGGGCTTCTGAAATAAGGGCAACATAGTGGCACTTTTATCTGGAGTAAACAGGAAAAAAAAAAGACAAATACTGTATATTATCACCTACCAGTGAGTCAGTAAAATTTATTTATAACTGTGTAACAAACATCATTAACCCCTAATTTGGAAGAATGAAAAAAAAAATTGTGGGTGGGGTTTGATCATTCCGCTGGGGAAATAAAAAACAAAGAACTATGGTCAGTCAGAATGCTTAAAATTCTCAAATGTTCACAGGTTCTCTCTCTCTTTTTTTTTTAACGGATGACATTAAAAGAGTTAACGCTGATGTTACAGCTATGATTCTCAAATGGACTTCAAGAGGGTTTCTGCAGGTCTCAATGAACATCTAATGCCCCGATAGGAATGGTGCATTTTGGTTTTTAAATAAGGAGCTAAATAACTGGAACGTGATGCGAGTGTGACACCTTGGGGTTAGTGTCATCATATTTATGTATTAAAGAAGTATAATTTCGAAATAATCACAAATGTCATTTCTTTTCGTGTAAATGTAATTTCATTACTGGACATTGTGAAAGAAGAAGAAGATGACATTTGTAAAAAAAAAAAAAAAAAAAGATCATTGATTTCATAGATTGATATTTATTGAGAGAAGGACTAATTTGAATGAAAAGACAGAAATGTATATAGGTCAAGTTTTGTTTATGAGTTGCGTTTAATAAACGCTCAAATGAAATCTGGGAAGGAAGCAGCTCACGTTGTCCTCTACGCATCACATCTATCTAAACAGGTACAATGTAATTGTTGCTATGGCCCACCCCGCTGGACCGGTACCATAACACAATTCAAAATTATGTTTTAGTGATGAGGCCTTTATTTTGTTATGTTTTATATATGTATTCTTATCATTGATGCAATTTTCCAAGCCGGAAGAAAATATACGATGTTAAACGCTCTATCTTCTGGAAATGAATAAAATATGCTTAGATATTCCACTGCAGATTTACCATAAATTCTGCACTACAAAACACACCTGATTAAAAGCCACTACAGCTAAATATAGCTGCAAAAACAGATATGTATTGTATAAATATTAGCTGCTTCATAATATAAGCCACAAGTCTACACTTTTAAGTAGGATATTTGCAAAGAAAAACCTCACATAGATGGATTTGTAAAAATGGATCTATCTTGAATACCATGAGACACTTCTTTGCTCCTAAGCAATGCCTAACACAGCTAGTTAGACAGTGTCACTGAAATCTTAAGAAACTCATGTTGTCACATGCTGACGTGCTTAGGCCAGTGTCACACTGCAGAGATGGCTGTTTTTATATCACCGTGTACCTTATGCTCTTTCAGTTCAATTAAAGATGCTCAGTTTTACTGTCTCTTTTGCTTTTTTATCTCACATGTGTCCTCATATGTTGATAATAGCTGAATATTTACTATGAGGACTGATAGAGAGTTTCATTGGTCCACTGTGATGTGTTCGGTAATTTCATTGGTCAGATGTGATGAAACTTGGGAAAGCTGTTGGACTGCTTAGAGCTCTAGTGAAAAGCCACAGGGTTCAAAACTTGGTAAAGAAAGTAACAATGTATACTCTGTAATTCAAGGTAAAATAAAAACTGACAGATGGGACAGCAGTCTGTTTTAAGTATATTTTTTGCTCATCCAAACAAAAATACTTTCTGCCGGTTACTTGCCTGAAAACAACACATCATTAAAAAACAGTTGAGAACCAATTATTTTATGATATATTGAGAAGTTATATTATTAATAACACACAAATACATTGCAACACATAAGGGTGAAAAGGTAACATTTTCCAAATGATTCTATTTGGTAAATATAATCCTAAAAGGAAATTCTGCGTGATTTTTCTGAATCATAAACACGCTCAGTAATTACACATACAATTATACATCTTCAGTTCCTTGTCTGAATGCCACCTGCATTATACAGTGTTCAATGAGCATGTTGAGCAAATAAAAAATGCATGTGTGCAGCAATCCAAATGCACACTAAGCAAGACAAACACATCAAGGTTTGGAATCTAATGGTCAACACTTAAAGCTTCTAATGTAATTGTCAAAGTTAACTCGTAAAAATCTTGTAGCGTGATGAAATGCAAAAGATATTTCGGGTTTCTTGTTGAGTGAATTACTGATTCAACCTAAAAAAAAAAAAAAAATCCTCATCACTATTCTATGAATGCCAGTCTCAGGAATTATGTAGGTTCTTTGTGAGAAAAGTCATCCCATTAGTGGTTTGTCTATGGTTATAAAGCGATTAACAGTCAGCCTCAAGTTCTTCATTTGTGCTCTGGATATTTTGATGCATCCGCTCCAGAATTCGATGTATACTGTTGAAGCTGGGCCGATCGGCCGGGAGTGTGCTCCAACAAAGCCTCATCAGATTGTAAAGCTCTAGCGGGCAGTTCTCGGGGCAGGAAAGGATATGTCCATCCCTGACATAGTATATGACCTCCTCATGCCCCATGCCATAGTATGGCTGCATGCCATGGGAGAAGATCTCCCATAGCACCACACCATAGGCCCAAACATCAGATTCTGTGGTGTAACGGTTATAGAAAATAGACTCCGGTGGCATCCAGCGAATGGGTATGGCATCGTTCTCATTGGCTTTGTAGTAATCGGCTGAGTATATGTTCCTGGAGAGGCCGAAGTCAGCAATCTTCACCACCATTTCCTCCCCTACCAGGCAATTTCTTGTCGCAAGGTCTCGATGGACAAACTTGCGTTCTGATAAGTAGGCCATCCCGGCCGCAATCTGTTTGGACATTGAGAGTTGCTCGGAGCAAGAGAGAGGCCCCGCTTCCATCTCCGAAGAATAACTGCGAGCGGATAGACTCGCTCGGCTCAGCGTTCGTACGGACTGCGTCGGGGAACGACGACGCAGGAACTCGTTGAGGTCGCCGTGGGCCATATACTCAAACATCAGGCACATGGGTTTACCCACTGCACATACACCTGCAAAATGAAGGCATACACACTTTTTTTTAGTTCACTTTTGATCACCTTAGACGGTTTTTCAGCTCAGTGATTTCCCACCATGGAGGTTTGCAAGAACAAACAGGGACACTCACCCACATAAGCATATTAGTGATGTCATTAATCTCACTGACTCAAGTTATTTTCTCTTCTACGGTATATCACAGAATGGTTTCATTCACGGGGAAAAGGTAAATAAACATTCGGTGTAGACATAAACACAGACAAAACCATCTGTGATGTGTGCACGTTCACAAATAAACTTAGCACAGTGGCTCTACAGTTTTGCATTAATAGCCCAGTGACTGTAACTGTAGCCAATTTATAAATCATTTTTGTGTTCTTCGCAGCCAGTCTCCACATACAGGAAATGCAGACATTTAATGGGATTCTTAAAACAGTAGTTCTTAAGATCGGTCTTGGTCTCAAGATTGCTCTCCGGGCTATTGTTAAGGCTCTCATCTCGGAATCAAAGGCCTTTTTACTCGGTGTTGTCTCTGTCTCTTACAAACTCAGGATTTTGAATGAAGGCAGAGGCAAGCCTAGTACTACTGTAAACAGTGAGAAACACAGAACGCATTTAAAACTAATTAAATCCCTCCCAAAATACTTTTATTTGTTTATTTTTTTAAAGTCCAGACAATCAATCCCACATAGTTATATTTTTTATCAAAAAAAGAAAAAGAATCACCGTCTCTTGTCAGTACAAATGCATATTTTGTAGAACAAGTGAAACAACAAATTTGCTTTGATTTGTTTCATTGTACTATTTCAAAAGCAATATGGTAGTTTGTGTTGCAAACATAATGGCCAAAACATATTGGTCATTTTATTCATTTATTTTTAAATATACAACTTTTCTCTTATCTCAGTCTTTGCAGTGTCGAAAATGTCTTCAATACTACACTCATGGAAGCCAATTTTCTAGAACCCATAGAGAATTGTTCTATATACTGTATCTTTGTACACGTTTGTGTATACCACTTATGAAACTGAAAAGCTACTAGAGTCATAGTTTAAGGATCCAATGAATCAGTTCTTGGTTACCATAAAAGAATGAGCTGTCTACTTGGTTATTTACATAATTTAATCACTTTGAGGGGATGGACTTTTATGCCCAGCATTTGAAAAATAATATCTGCATGCGGGTGTATGAAACTGTGACCTGTTTTTTTTTTTGTAACAAATTACATTTTAATTACAAAATATATATCTCAAGGATAATTTATAGACAAAATCTTGACAAAAGACTGAGCATAAATGCAAACATGTATGACCTTCAGTCAAGAATGGCTTTGATGTTCCGCTAAAGCACTTATACTATAAATATGAAGTAATCTGGATTTCTTGCTTTTAGAATAAAAACCTACTGAATAATTAATTAAGTCATTCCCATGTTGTCTTCTAATGGAGGCATTGTTTAGTAATGATGGATTTGCTTTGAACTTTATTGATCCATATAACTCATTTATACCTCCATTCATTCACTCAATATCCAGATGTTTTTTTCTTTCTTTTTTTTTTTTTTAGGTTTTTTATCTTGGTGTCAGCCCAAATGCATCAACTTACCTAGAAGTCGCACAATGTTGGGATGGTCAAATTCAGCCATGAGCGCTGCCTCTCTCTGGAAGTCATTCTGCATGTCCGCTGAGGCTTCTTCCTTGAGCATCTTTACAGCCACCATTGTGAAAGGTTCCATCGGTAGCAAGCCTGGTGCTCTGTAATAATCATATGCCAGTTGGGAATGAGTTCCAGAAAAAATGATGGATTTTCCAAACGCCACTCCCTAGACAAATTATAGCTTATCTCCTCCTCCCGTTATGCCATTTTTATAGACAAGGCTATTGTCTGTAGATACTGATTGCAGATTTCCAACATTCATGGCTTCTTTTCTTTGTTGTTAGAGGCAATTATTGTAACATTCGCTCCATCACGTCTCAAGTGCATGCGAGAGCAAAAATAGCCTCTGTTTTTGTTCATTTACTTCATTTTCATAATTCAATCTTACCTTGCTTGAAAAACTCGCCCAAAGGCTCCCTCTCCAATATCTCGAACATATTGGATATTATTCCTGGGGTATTCAAGCGCCAGCAGCTTGGAATTGAGAAGCAAAGGGACCCGCTGGTACATGGGGTTTGGGTGCAGTCGGTCAAGTAGGAGCTCTGACGGAAGAGCAGTCATTGTTGGGGTCTCCATTGCTCTGCACATAGAGAGACAGTTAGGAACAAGTTGTGCGGTAAAGAATCGTCTTCTGTTTTTACCGCTTGTGTTGTCTCCACTGTTTTCTCCGGCGGCGGCATGCCAGAATAACGATGGTGAGGAAGACGACAGCAGCAAGTACGGTCAGAATGATAACAATGACCGACATGGAGTATGCTGGAGATGATGCTGTCGTGGGAGGGAGGTGACGAGGGCCTGCTGGCTCTTCTTTAACCACTGACACGAAGCCTAAAGATGTTTCAAATCAAAATGTATCAAAAATTGTTAAAATATTGGATAAGTGTAAAAGCTACAAATGAGAAATATAATATTATAGAAAATAAATATAATATCTGTGAAGCGTGAATTTATAGTGCATGCTAAAATTGGAATGGTTTGAATCGGTCAAGAAAAAGTTGAATGTCAAAATATGGCAGAATAAAATGTAATAGGAGTAATACACATAAAGGTAGGATAACATGTGTGAATGCTGGAAGCCATCACACAATGATGAGAACTATGATAATAAAATAATGTTAAATATATACAGTGTTCTTTCACTATGCACTTCATCTTTCATGCCCTTGGTGCTCTGTTTTTTGTTGTTTTTTTTTCCTTTAAAATTTCACTTTTTGGATTTCGCTCCTCATTAACTGTCAAAAATGAGGAAACACAGTATATGCCACACTGGTGTTCTATTGTTCTGTAACTACTTCAAATTGTATTCCTAAGGACGAAAAAACAATATTTACCTGATCCTTTGCCTGCTTCCTCACACATTGGTACAGTGCAATACTCCCAGCGTATATTGGGATTTGAGGTATAACACCACGGCTTGTCACTGATGCCTGCTGGGTTCCTACAGTTGTTATCTGAGTTCTTTAACTCTGGAATGGCATCCACAGACAAACGGTGCTGGTGAGGAACCTATAAAACAAGACATAGAGCTGTGGTTTCCAAATATGGCTACAACTACTTCTGGGGTCACTTCAAAGCATTTCAGGTGGTAAGTGAAGTTTTAACAGCATTTCTGCAAGTATAAGCAATTCAAAGACAAGAGCAATTTATTTTCAAAATAAGAGCAAATCAATTGGAATATTAAGTAACCTATAGCTAAATTATATTGTGAAACCTTTGCAAAATGTATGCAAATATTTTGTTCAGTTAATTACTGATTATCATTGTCATGACATTGTCATTCGTGGATTTTCCAACAGGCGAGTCAGAAATAAAACCATGATGTTACACTATCTGTCTTTGTTGAATGGATGCGCCTAGAGATACCATTACAAATTTAGTTCCAGCCATATGTTTGTGATTCATTCTATATCCAACCAGTGCTTGAATTGGACTATAATTTTAATTTTTACAACATGTTATGATGAAACTGTTGTAGTTTATGAAGGTAATCCTTCTGTACTTTAGACTATGTACTTTCAAACTTTCTGAGACAAACTTCAGTGGAACTTTAAAAATTATTGAGATCAATGGGAAAGGCTACGCTTTGAAAAAAGTAAAGGTTGTAGAAAGTTGCTACAATCCAAAGAGCCAACTTAAATATTGAACATAAGGTAATGTAGCAAAACGGCACACTGGCTTGAATGGACTTGACTGACGTTTACCAGCTACGCCAAAGATGCTAAAGCATCTTCAAACAGCCTTTGTTCCTCTGTTCATCTCTAAATACATTTAAATGATATTTTTTTGGAAGTACTGTTATAAAATGATTGATCACTGAAGAACTGTTGCCTCATAAAATCGATTATTTTAACCACCCCTAGCTATAGTCATCAAATAATATGACAAATCCGAATAAGATTGTAGACAGATGTAAAACATTACCTCATAATGTGTCACTGCATTACTGGGGTGACAAGGGATGAATGATTGTGAAACTTAAACGTAAAATTGGCAGTGGTTTCAATACTTCAAGGGAAGTTTGGCTTCAGAATTTCTTTAGTAACTCAAAAAGCGCTACAATGCTAAACATGCACAACAGTGGAACCACCCAGAGCGTTACCCCCTTTTAACCTGGTTTGAAGCGCAACCAAAAAAAGATTTTAGCCATCTTGAATCAAAATATAACATAAAGCAGAGATTGAACCGTTTCCTGAGTATTGCGTCATCCCAAAGTGTGTTGTTAACACCCGTACGCATGTACAATACATGTATGAATGTGTGCAACTCTATGAGTAAATGAGTGAAGTCTGTGTTAGCGATAGCTTTGCGTGTGAAAGCTTAATTGCTTCCAGAAGCAGGATGTAACAGGACAAGACCCTCCCTCTCTGCTGACCTGGCAAACACACGCACATGCACACACAAACTGCACAGGAGAGAAGCAAGAGTTCATCCGAAGAGACTATTTTTACCGAGCAAAGCCATAAAAACATAAAGGAGCTTTTAGACCATTGGGAGTGTTTGTACATTACACATTTTGATGTCATTTCTTTCCGAGAAAATGTATGATAGAAAACACAGACGCACACAAATCAGGATGACTAAGTGTAGTGGACGAAATTGATTTTCATCTTGTTACAAATGTGATACTTTGCATCATGGGAAGTGAGTTTTTCCACATGCTCATACGTTTACTCCCACACAAAAGGTATTGCATTAGTGTGTCGTTTATTTTCGTCCTTTACATGCATTTACATGCAGGGTTGTATTTTACATTTCATCAGTTCTTGTATGTGGAGTAAAAAGAGCAGATGAGTACCTGTTGATTCCACGGCTGACAGGGTATCCCTGATGTGGTCACATTTATGTTGCCTTGGTAAAAACGTCCTCTGTCTCTGTAACATGTTGCTGTTGATATGAAATAGGTCAGTATTTTTTTTTTCAAATGGTAATTCTAATTGTTAAATAATTGTGATTGAATAATAGCCAGGATTCTACACTTACTTGTCATTTGATCTGGCCTGATGTCTGAGAAATAGAAAAGTAATATTAACTGTCTTGATTTACAAAATAAAAAGGAAGAAAAAGCAATGTTTGTGGAATTGGTTTGCATAAATCTGTATGAATCTGTATGAATATTTAAAAAATGAAATATAGTCTCCTACAGAACACACAGCACGATCTGAAGAGTTTTTTGTGTGATTGACAACTCACCCACAAAAGGAACATGAGTACATTCATCAGGGTCTGAATGGAGACTGGGTAAAGTTTGGCATTTGGGCAACAGCAAACGGGGTGTGTGGGAGTCTTTGGTAGAACCGAAGAGTCCAGGCTGGACGGACATGCTGCCTTCTAGTATCATCCATTCCTTATGACAATAAAGCTCCTTTACAGCAAGGCAATGCTCCCTGTTGTAAAAAAAAAAAAAAAAAAAAAAAAAAAAAAAAAAACAGTAATTCATTGCATTGTTTTCAAAAACGATTAACTGATACACCTCCTGAAAACTAGATGGGCCATCCATCAATCCATTTTCTAAAGCCGCTTATCCTCACAAGGGACGCAGGCTTGCTGGTGTCTATCCCAGCGGGCTTCAGGCAATAGGCAGGGGAACTGGTTGCCAGCCAATTGCAGGGCACACGGAGACAAACTACCATTCAAGCAGCCAATCACACTTAAGGACAATTCAGTATGTCCAATTGGCCTGCCATGCATGTTTTTGGAATATGGGGGGAAGGCGGAGTGCCCGGAGAGAACATGCAAACTCCACACAGGAAGGCCGGAGTCAGCTGGATTTGAACGCGGGTCCCTTTAACTTTGAGGCGGACGTGCTATTCACTGCACTACCTACCCGCCTCATATCAAACACATATACTGTATAAGCTAACTGATAAAACATACATGTAAATACGTTAGAGCGTAATTGCAAGTGCATTCAAGCGTGTTCATCAGTCAAAAATATTTACTCCAGTTCCATTCTTCCCTTAAAATTGATTGTTCCAAATTTCTGATTTGATTCTTGATTATTTCAATAATATTAAATATAATATTTGTTAACAGAGTGCAGAATGTTTCAAATGAAGTTACCTGCAGACAGGTTTAGGTGCAGGTCCCAACCCTGATGGATTACAGTCAGGGAAGGATGTATGACAGAGAAGTGAACGCACTGCAGGGCCACAGATTTGACTGATTCCTTCTACCTCGGTCCACCAGCTCTGAATCAGGTACTCTTGCGTTTCCTCAGGGTCCGAGATGGAGGTGTTAAAGAAAACAAGGGAATCTTCCCGTAAAATTGAGCGGCATACATCGCCACGATATGCACTGCAGTAGCCCGCAACGCCCTTGTAGAGTCTGTTAAGAAATGTGAGAGAGATGCATTCAGATTTTTTCCTTGTAATTGCATTTTATTAAAAGAGTTTAAAAGACAACGTTTATAACTGTTTGGATAGTGTTTGATAAGCTGTTCAAAAATGTATTGGAGAATGGTTACGATCTACATTTGCGTTACAGATGATGTCGCTCAGAAATGCCGGTCCAGCAGTGTTCACTTTGTTTCCTCTCATCCTTCATCTACAGTGACTCTTACAAAATCCAGATGCCGCCTCCTGGGGAGGCTGCTGCACTGGTTCATTATTAAATCAAACCATCAACATAAAACTAACACGTAAATCTAACAAATCGCACCATGACCGTTATCTGGCTAATACCTTTCTCATGACTCTGTCTGAATCCACTGTCCAGATGTGTAATACATGAGCAGACTTTCAAACCTGGTTTTCTCTTTCAGCCCTGATCACATGACCCATTTTTCGACTTTGTTTAAAAAATAGCAGGCGGCTTTATGAAATATCATGTAAATACATGTGTGACTAGTATCATCTATTGTAAAGAAGAATATAAATCAGAATATGTTAAAAAAAATAAAAAATCCAGTCTTGCAGTTTCCCTGTCGACATGTGGTAATTGCGGTCATGTTGAGGTTTAGCAACGTTCACATTCAACTTTGCACCATATGCTGAGATCGGGAGCGTTAGTATGTCAATATTAGTGATTGACACAAAGTCACATTCAAATCAGTTTCCCAACGTAACATCTTTACAAAATATAACCAGATTGTTTTGTATGGATCAACGATGGTGTATCGGTATAGTCTCCGGACTTTGGTGGACACACTGTGGATTGGTTTCCAATTTGTGACGTTGTGATTGTAATTGTGCTTGACTCTATATTCTTCTGAGACCCAACCTATCCATTTGACACTATTTGCGTTCCCTATTTTATCTCAGCAGGGCAGCTAAAGTTAATTACATCCCACCTAAACCCATGACACTATTAGAAAGGTCAGGATGTTCTCCACTGAGCACACAGTGGTACGGTGGATAGCTCAAATAATTCAAAAGATATAGACCAAAAACATATGTCTAATACAGTGGATGCAAATGAATTGGCGGGGTCTCAGGAGGAGATGCGTCGTGCTATTAAAGAGCAACCATTCATGGATCTAGACCGCTTTAGGCTTAAAGTCAGCTGGGATAGGGTTATTTATACTGTAGTATATGCAGTTCATCTGTGTGTGTTGTTTTTACTCTAATTACATACGATACCACCAACACCACCACAAAATCAGCTCTCATGAAGCAGAACATATTTTAAATGACATGCAATGTCCTTGCTTTTCCAGTCTCACACTGATTTGCCCAATGTTCGTGACATGATTGTGTTATCCAGTCCACAAACGGCTCCCCTAGTGATTACTGCTCAATGAAAATGTGCAGAAAAGCTGTATCATATCAGCTAAACATATACATGCGTTTTTCCGTAACAAGCCCTGGCCCTTGCACAGAATGTAATAGGCTCATACAGAAGATTAACATTCTAAGCTCATACAAGTACAACGGACATTGTCGGGTATACAAAAGACAAACTCTAATAGGGTTTTAGAAAGTTCATAGGCTACCCTGACTGAGATTATACAAAGCATAATTATTCAGTGACCTAAAAAGCAGTGAATGACAGACCAAACAGATCAGAAAACAATAATCCTGGAATATATTAGTTAATTCTGACAATGGGCTTCCATTGTATAACTAAAAGATTAAAACACATTAAGGGTTGCAGTAAGGGTACATTCCAGTGACTTACCTCCATTCTATAGGGAAGTGGCAATATCCACAAGATGTAGGATGAAGGAGAACCGGCATGACAAGAAAAGTGAAGACAGAAGGCAGAGGCATAGCATTTAGTGTTGCTTGGAAGAGAGAATCAAGCATGATCCTCATCTAGCCATGTCATAGGTTTAGCATCGGTCTGTGGCGGTACTTCTCAACCAGGAGGTGATTGGCCAATGTGTGTGGTCAGAATGTGTTTTTTTTTAGGTGGCTGTAAGGTGTGGGCTGGGGTGAAGTTAGAAAAGTAACAAATGTGCCAGGGGGAAAAAAAAAAACAGCTGAAGTCACATAAAACAAAACGGCAGCTAACATAACACCAGAGTCTTTTAAGTATTTGATGATCCAACAACAATTTCTTCAAAGGTCCAAATATAGAATTGAATACTCACCTGCGACAGTCACTTTAGCGGTTGCTTTGACTGTGTTGGCTCCTGCACTGTGTCTGTTTGAGGCCAAGCAAGTGTAAAGAGCTGGCTTATTTACCGTTACTCTCAGAACTGACAAAACCACTTCTCCCACCAAGGTCTCGTCCACTGATGCACCCGAGATCTTCAAAGAAGGGACACACACACACAGTGCTGTATTTCATTATCTGTTGTTTTGAGCAGAATATATTGATTTTAAAATAGAAATAAGACTGTCGTATAATCAATGATACATTGTTTAAAAATATATATCCAGCCATTAAATTTGGGTGCAAGGAAGCACATTTTATATCTATTATTTAGGTTGATATATTGCTAAAACATGCATTCATGCCAAATGTTCATCGTGACAATAAATGTATATTATTTATATTTTTGAGATGCCAACAGTTTATATATCCAGTGAGCTTTAGCATACGCTGCTGAAATACATTTAAATTAACATGCTGCCAGGAAACATTTTAACACACGTTCACACACAAACCGTATTTACAGGCATTACTAGCAACTAATCATTTTTTAACAAGCACCCAGACCTGCCAAAACATTATGACTATGTCTGCCCACAATAGCACACTTAATACTTCTTGCCTTGCTGGCAACATCATTTTTAGTTGTAAACCTAAACTATGCTCACATTACATTACAACTGACAGTAAACAATGAATCACTGCATTAAATTGCATACTACAGTTCATACCGCTAAGTACAAAGTCCCTTATAAACGCGGGTGAACCACGGCCCATTAACCTCCAGGAAACTCAAATACTGTGTGGGAATAAATTGTTTGTGTTCATACAATTGAAAACTTTTTTTCTTTTTTTAGGGTATTTTAACAAAAACAAACTTGGCCTCAGAATCCTGCTCAGTGAGTCACTTAATATAATACAATATTTTGAGCTTTGAGTACAGCTACTCCCTCACAAGATCACACTAACCACATATGCATAAAAATCAAATGTGTCACTGAGAATGTCAAACAAAACAGTATTATTATCTGTTGTACAACGATATTAACATGCAATGCATTACACAAACACGTAGCTTGGACACCAATAGTCACTCTCGGGACACCCCTACGTGCAGAGGGAAAATTCGATATATAATTCTTCTGCTGGGCGGTTCGGTGACTCAGTGGTTAGCAGGTCCGCCTCACAGTTCAGGGAACTGAGTTAAAATCCAGCTGGCTCAGGCCTTCTTGTGTGGAGTTAGCATATTATCCCCGAGCCCGCTTGGGTTCTCTCCGGGCACTACGGCTTCCTCCCACAATCCAAAAACATACATGAGAGGTGTACTAGCAATACTAACTTGTCCTTAGGTCTGATTGGTTGCGTTAATGGTTATACGCCTTTGTGGGCCCTGTAACATTGCAAAATCTTTGATTCCATTATAGGAAATATTTCACCTTTCAACCACAATATCAGTGTTCCTCGTTGTTTTGGGCAGGGATGCTCTATTGTATATTCATCATAATTTTTCCATGATAAACTAGCGTAAACTCGCTACGTACATATTTGGCACTTTTCATTTCGAAATTAGCATGCACAGGCTTGGTAAATTACTTTTCAATACTTGTGAGATTGAAAGACATTAACAAGTTAAATGTTCAAAGTTATAAAACTGAAGTTACATCATAAAATATGCAGTGAACAATGTGTCAATGTGTTAAAATAAGAGCAGACATTTTATTGCATTAGTCTGGAGCTCCATGCAGTACACTCACTGTATTCCCATTTTCTAACCAGGTGATGGTGGGGATCGGATTTCCAGTGGCATTACACTCCAGTGATATTTGGCTGCCATATGCTACTCTCTTCTCCTTGGGAACTCTCAGGATTCGTGCTGGGGCTGCACATGTCACAGACAGACCACACGCATTAAAATTATAAATTAAAAAAAAAAAAGCATAGTGTGAGAGGTCTGGTGTGTTCGCAGTTATTTTTTTTCAGTGTATGGAGACAGTTAAAAGAGACTAGATGTACTGCCTCATTTTTGGCATCCTGAAAACTTGGCTACAACAGCAAAAGAATAAGCAACATCTCTTTGCAAGCACCACGTGTGATCTGTTTTTTCCTGCTAATTAAAGCTCTGCTCAGGGTGGAACTAGGATGAGATTTTCATGAGGTTTCCAAACAAATTTGCCAATGGCAGAATTATAAACTGCCCCACCCTAACATCTGGAACAAGCATGTCAGTCAAAGATGTCCATAACCTATTCATGTGTGTCCATCGTAGTGGACTTTTTTTTTTTGGTCTACATGTTTTGAGTCATTCAAGCTACCCAATTTAGTCCTGGCCCTATCAATGTGATGTATTTTGGTGGGATAATTCGCTTTGTTGTCTTGCTGAGACAATATGGACACAACAGTGGACACAAATGAGGTTGCATTCCTCCAAGGTTTCATACTTACCTTGGACCTCAATGGTGACTGGCTTGGAAAATGCCAAACCAAAACTATTTCTCGCCACACACCGATACTGTCCCGCATCTTCCTTTTGAATGTAATTGATCTTCAACGCGCCATAGTCAAGAATATTGACACGATCACTGACCTGTGAGAGATTTAAAGTTCATTACAATGATTAAAAACCGCAAAGACAAAAGCAGGGGTTGTTCAACTTTACCTTAATAAGCTCGTCGTCTTTAAGCCAGGTGATGTCTGGTTTTGGGTTACCAAGGGTAACACATGGTAATACTGCTTTGGACTCAACCAAAAGGGTCACATTTGTTGGATGGCGCTTAATTTGTGGTTCTGCGGGGACAAGAGCATGGGAATTGTAGATTGATAAACTGATCAAATGGAAAGTGTTTAGAATAGTTTTATTTGAAGCAGACTTACTCATTTTTAACTGGAGTGCTCCACAGCTCTTGGCTGGCTCTCCAATTCCATTGCTGGCAAGGCAGCAATACTCTCCGTTGTCATTCTCTCTTACATGAGGAATAAGAAGCATTTGTCCCTGCTCTCGAGTAAGGTACCTGGAATCATAGTACCTAACGGGACAGAAAAGGACAATCAAGTACAACATACCAACAATATCTGCAATTTTTATTCAAAAGGGTTCACCTTTTTGATTAAGACTTGACAGAACATTGCTAACTATAACCCTGCTATAATAGATTTTAAATGCACAGGATGTTGAGTTGCGAGGTCTCCCAGGACTTGTTTACATGGAAACAGCATTTTCTTTGATGATTCAAAATATTGCAGTTTGTGAATCCCTTGAGATGACTGTTACATTTATAATGACACGCCACAGGAAACCAACAGCCACATGTGCATGAACACATTCCTCCACACATCAGGGATAAACACAGAAAGGCGATGACGAATGAGTATAACTCAACAGAGAACTTTTAAATGGGTTTAAATAGATGATTAAAGTGGATTATTTCTTTGAGTGATGCTGGAGTCCAAACAAAAATAGCAGGAGTTTGCTGACAGGTATGTCATGATTATGAGTTTTTCCAGAACATTTTTTGGGGTGCTCAAGCACTTCTATAATGAAACCCAGCATCCCTAAAATTTAAAAGGACAATCAGTTGTATCCACTGACAAATAGCGACATCTAGTGATTTTGAAGCACGCGCACTATGGGGTCTCAGAGAGACCATACTTCACAAGCCTTCATGCTGTGGTTCTATTACCCTGTCACCAAACACATCAACAATAAGAAAAACTACAACTACTACTGTACTTCTTTTTTCTTCTCTTCCTCCTTTTATTTACGATCGATCGGCATACAAACCTTCGTTTTTTTCTTCTTCATTTTTATTAGTGATTGCTCTATGAATCAAAAACCAATGGTCAAAATACATTTTGAATTACATTTGCAAAGTTTTCTTCCTTTTGCTATCTGTAGCTAAGAGATGGCCACAAAACCTCCTCTTTTAGTGGTGCGCCTCTACACGCCACCGTCCCTGAGGAGATGTTCACGTTTTTATTTTTGTTTTCATTACAGGGTTGGGGAGGAGAGATTTTGCACAGAGTTGGCCAACTGAATTGGCTTCTTCACTCCGCCACTAACTCCCATTACTGATTGCCACAACATTAGAGTTTTTGTTGTTGCTGTTTCGTCGTGGCTGTCGGCTTAGAACAGCACGCGACGTGGCGGAGTTTCGGTGACCAAGCCATCTTACTTCCTGGTTAGAAATTCATCCACCCAAAAAAAACTCCTATTTCATAAAGAAATTGAATTTCCATTGTGCCAAAGGATAGATTTCTTCACTACTATGAATATACTGCATTTAGTAGTGGAAAGCTTAAAATACTATAGGCCTTTTAAACTGATTGAATGCCCATGACCTAAACATGTTAAGTTTCTCTTCTCTAACAGTGTAAATTATATTTTTCCAAAATCTACAAAACTGTTAAATTTATATTGCCCGGCCAGGTGCTAAATGCCCCTAAACCATTAACCCTAGAATGACAGTCAAAAAACTAAATTTGACTTGCAGAGATGAAGTGGCATTGCAGAAGATGTTTTTGTAGTTAACTTACATTATTGGCTGGTTGTTTTTAGTCCATGTGATGTCTGCTGAAGGTCGGGATTCTACCTCACAGATGAAGCTTGCATTGTGATCCAATAGTACATCCACTGTCTCCAATAACGTCACGATACGAGGTGCTAGAAACAAAGTATTTGAAAATATAAAGCAAATTTGCATTCTGTTTGGAATCGTTATGTGGTTGCATTCGTACAGATGAAAACTAAAAAAGACAAACAACATGTCGTATTCATAAGGAACATTATTTAGTTTAGTTTTTAGCTATGATAGTCCTATAATAATTTCTCTGGCATATCGTAATAATAGGACGTGAGAATGACTTATCAGATGAGAGGTAAACTGAAAGTCACACAGTATCAGTAGTCAGATATTTATTTTTTGTCTGGGGAATATATCGCAAAGGACACCAAGACAAACATGGACAATGCTAGTAGCAGATGGGTGAAATTGTATCCACGTCTATCTGATCGAAGACATCAGGTTTGCATTAAACTTTGTATGAACTCCTGAGTAGAGGAAAATATAAAAAGAAGACAGAATTAATTAAAACAAAAAGAATGTACAAGATGAGAAATACACAGGTAATGATGAGATGTATTTTGTTTGGGATAAACTGTTGGTCATTGCTGCAGTAAGGGAGGCTACTGAAACCGAAAAAAAAATGTGAAATCAAATTTTGGCTTCAAAACAATCATTTAAAACTAGGTCACACTAATGTAAAAGAAAAATTCTCACTGTTAGCTTTTAAGTCACAATTTAGAAGGCATATGTTAGCACCAGCTGCAAATCATAATAATATGAGTCCAACCAAGGCAGTGATTACATGTTTTCATTAACTGTTAGCTTTAACATTTTTTTTTAGCTTTTAGTGCAATATAAATCATAAATAATCAATAAAACTTACGTTGCATTTTCACATTAGTGAGTCATGTTATATTGATCATGGGATATACTATCAAGATTAATTCGACTTAAAAAAACAGATGGACCTCTTCAAGAAAGATGCCATTTGTTTATAGAGCACATTAATAGACTTAAATCTCTGTTTCCTTTGGCCTTTGGGGTCATTTACAATTTATCCCTCGGGATTTTTTTCAGTTTCTGTGACACATTAGCAGTTGTATTTGCCTTTAGGGATGTCGTGTAATACAGAGCGGATTTGTTTTTGTGGCAGAGTTAAATGTTTGCTTGTGAGAAAATTCTTGTTGAGTTTGAACTATCACGCACAACAACAGGATTTAATCAGGAAGTAATGAGAAACTTAGAAATGTTGGCTCACTCCATTTGTATAGATGTCAAAAGGTGAAGCAAAACACACTACTTCTAGCTAAACATTGTAGAATGAGCTTTTCAAATTGCAACTCAATTTCTGGTCTTGACAATGTCTCACATTCATTATTAAAACAAGATTATGCATGTATTTATGTATGTCCTCAACATAAGGACATAATCAAATAGGACAGACTAGTAAAGCTATTCTGTTCTTAAACCTAACCACGTTGGTCCACATTTGCAGTCAGCGAAATACTCTTGAATCGAGGAAATCATAAGGTTTTGTTGTGCACTATGTTGGTAAATAAACATCTTGCCCTTGTGGGATGTGGTGATCTGCAGGTGATCTCAGGGTGACACTGCAGTGTCACTCATTTGAAGCCTTTACATAGCAGGCATACTGCAGCCAGAGAAAAGGACAATACCTTTCATTTCTATATTTTGCTGTGATAAATACAGTATCGCAAGTAAAAGAAATGGAATGAGGTACGATGCAGATTTGCTTAAAAAAATAAAATAAAATAAAAAACATTCAGCACACATGGAGGCTCCGCTTACCTCTCTGTATGCCATTACTCACGCTGGCCAAAACCAGAAAAGAGAGAATCTCCAACACTGAAACAAGTCCAATAGTCTTCATCCTGGCTTAAAAATGAGCCACTTGGGCCCAGTTTCTTTTCTGTTTATTTTTTTTTATATTCTACAGCCTCTGATTATATTCCCATACATTCTAGTTTCTTCTGCATATACTGTGCCGTAGTGGTCAGACAGCCGTGCTGAACACTGACCAGCTCACTGTGTTAACATTTTGAGTGACAGCGGCAGCTGCTATCTGTCCTCACATGTAGAAGTTTGGAGGCACACTCAAAGCTCCAGAGGCTCCAGTGCTGTAGACCCACTCCACTCAACAACAAAAGACCAAACATTAAAATTGCACGGACACCAAAATGAAAACATAATTGTATTTATTGAAAAAAACTGACGAATAGTAGTTGTTAATTAGCAAGAAATGGGTTAGTGAACATCTTGACAACAAAGTATAGATAAATTGAATTAGTTCAATTTCACTGTGCATTGCAGTATATTATCCAAAGCAAATCCTGGAATGCACATATTTACTATGTGACACATACTGTATGCAGGAGGCCGTTGTGTCCACCTGTTGTCGAACCTGATTTATTTTAGGAAAGGAATGACTCCCCATTTGCTTTTCATCCTTCCTACTTCGGAGGTAGTCAACTATTGTTGTACCTTTGAGAGATTAGTCCTACTGATTTTGTACCAAGATGAGCTGCACCTATTTTTTAACCTGATAATTTATTGCATGTTTATTTTTTGGACTGCCGTGTAACATCATGAGGCTTATCCTAAATATCGGTATGCAGCAGGAGCAGCCTACTGAGCTGGCAAAGCTCCCCACAATGCCCTCTCGGCCCTACCATTTCACCATTCAACCACAGGGTGGTGGTATAATACTAGTTTTGACAATACTGTAAATGTGTAATAAATGTGTGCCTTACGATTTCAGAACCTTACTGGCAAAAATCCTGCTTTTCTAATGCATCATTTAAAAAAAAAACGCAAGGACTGGAACACAGAAAAATTTTACAATATGAGTCAAAATTACGCTTCTATCAATTTATTGACTTATACACCCAATTATTTTCAGTAGAACTTGAATTATTCAGGCTTTCTTGTAAAAAAAAACCCACACACAACATGAACAGGTACTGATATGTTTTTTACATTGGAAGTCAATATATATATATATATATATATATATATATATATATATATATATATATATATATATATATATATATATATATATATATATATATATATATATATATATATATATATATATATATATATATATATATATATATATATATATGAGGATCAATTACCTTTTAAGGGTGATGGACTTGTATTTGAATACAATGTAGAACAACACAAGCTAGGCGGAAAAAAAAAAAAGGTTTTGATGTCAGTCATGCCCTAACTTATGCCCTACCTTTCTTCCTCCTCCTACAATGATTAACCAGCTGCTGCATTTTGATACCTGAGATCCTCGTGCACGACACGTGCTGCACTCTGGACCTCTCATCACACATACGTCCAAAGAGACATGAACAGACACTGTAGAAGACATCTTACGTGAAATAGTTATATTCAAACGTTGGGAGGTTGAATTGCTAGTCAGGTAGGACTGATCTTCATATCATATTTTAATGCAAAGTATGTTAAAGTGTTATGGTAATAAAAATGGTTATAAACTTTATTTTACATTCATACATTCTTTTGTTTCTGTTTGGAATCTATGCTGCTTTTACATCACAGGTGATGCTGGCGTTGGTTTTAAAGCTGAGATTCTGTCATCGAGTCAAAAATGTACATTGCATTTACATTTTTTAAATTGAAGTTAGCAAGAAGCTAAAATGAGTAACTTTCTTGTAAGAGAAATATGAGAGGGGAAGGCAGTAAAAAGAGACTGGGTGTGTCACTGTAAACCTCACCTTCTTTCCTACCTACAGGACCCTTCTGAGTTTCAACTTCACAAAAAACAGGTTTTATTTACCATGTAAAATATTCCAACCAAAAATATCTGCTCACATGCTTTGATGACTAGTTCAGAAATCATTTTCCTGGGAAGTTATTAAGTTTGAATTACAGTATACGTGACTGACGATTGAACAGGAATAATGTGACAAAGATTACTTTGTATGTTTACTGCCCAATGATTGCACACACAAACACTATTTGGTGTAAAACAACAAACAAACAAAAAAAACATATCGGTCTATCACGTAAGATTCATCACTTGTTTGCCATGCCTGTGACACATGCGGACACTCACACAAGGTGGGAACTCTATGGGCGTGATTTATTTGCTCCAGGCCCTAGAACCTACATGTTAAGACTTGACAAAAGACCGAATTCACTCACATACACACGAGCTTGTGGGGGGGTGCATTGACGTTTTGAATATACTGTATATTACCCATTCAGCAGGATTACTTTCTGTATATATTCGATGATTATCAAACTGCAAAACAGGATCTAACAAAAATCTGCCTTTCCTCGTGCCTAAATTGAGGATTGTAATTTTGGATTTTGACTCTTACTCCCTCTGCTGATTTGTTAAGGAACTCATCTACAGTGTATAGCACCATGCGATTACGTACAACCATCTACTGTACTATAATTTTATTAAGTTTACTGTGCATGGAAAATGGAAACCGTGTGTTGAACATACGCAAATTAAACATTTGAACAATAGCTGGTGACCAGTTCAATGTGTACCCCACCTCTTTAAATAAAGTATATTTGGGGTATCAGATCAACAGACTAATTGTGAATTGTGAGTTGTGTAATTCCAGTCATAGTTAAAGTGTTTTTTTTTCTTTTCTTTTTAAAGCGTTGAATATTTCAAATTTTTAATCACCAGCGTTATGATTTCTGTGTGGATTGGGTCCGTTTTTTTTTTTTTAATGTATTTATTTTTTGCATTGGGCTTCTTTTGCTTGAATTGCAAGGGGTTGGAAAGCAAAGGTTAATCACAATATGTAGTGAATACTGCTGGCTGTATTTGGCTACTGTCTTTTTTCCTTTTTTTTTTTTTGGTTTTCTATACTCTTTAACTTCTCTTCTTTTTTGGTTAACTACCATCGGCTCATGCACAAACCACGAAGGCTACATGACTAATTTGCTGAATTTAAACCATGACAAAAACTTGTATTACTCAAAGGTAAAGTCTGGTATTATTTGGGTTTCAGAAATCTTCTTTTGTAGCTTTTTTCCCACATATTTACATTTTGTTTTACTATAAACAAGCGAAGTGCTTTAAAATGATGCTCTTTCTTGCGTGAAATGCGCATTGTGAAGAAGTCAGTCAGATGAGGAGAGTTGTTGGTTGCTCGTGACAACTACTGAATACCTGGGATGTTTCTTAGCAGCAAACATGCTGAGACAGCGCTTGCAGAGATTTCTGTTGTGTCACTAGTAGAAACTTAGGAATGGTGGAAAGAAAACTAAAGAGATAAATGCAGAGAGCGAATGCATTGGTGGATATCCCAACAAGATTCAGTATTCTTGGCTGGAGTATAAACACTGCAGACTGTCATCACTGGTTACTGGGTGGAGTACTGTTATTAAGTCTCTTCAAGAGAGTAAGAGAGTGACGGCTGGAACAGAGAAAGAGAAGGAAGGGGATAAATATAACACAAAAACTTCAGAGGGCGAGGGAGAGAGAGAGAGAGAGAGGCTGGGAAGAAGTAGTTGATCGAAAGAGAGGAGCCTCAGACAAAGAAATCGAAGACAGAAGCTTCAATAAACGTAAGCATTTATTGTGCGTAAGAATATATCATTTTTCCGGATCTATTTTTAGAAGCATGTGCAGCAATGGCAAGCACACATCCAAAGCATTTTTGTGGTTGCTTCTTTTTCTGACATCAATTTGGCTTTGTTTTTACCTGCTCACTCGTTACATATGATTGCCTTTGTGTCCATATGCAGTGGTTGATATTACATGAGAAATGAATGAGGCAGACCTTCTTCCATTGATCCAGGCAGGAGATGGGAGGACACTGTCCCGGTGGGCTGATTCTTAGCACACTCTCTTTGATGGTACCTCAATCTGTTTATCTCATAATGATTGGCATTGTTCCTCATCACTGTTGATTTCAGAGCAGAGTTTCTGTCATTGATAAACACCTACAACTGCTTCCTCAAGGACCAGATTCAACTACACCTCAGTTACTCCCAGGTAGCAATCATCATACGCAGTATGTTCATCTGATATTATTAGGTACATCTTTCAATGTAGTATCATATGAATATAAAATTGAACAAAAACAAGTATCTTTAAGGAGGACTCTAAATTGTCCATTAATGTGCAAATGTGTTAATGGTTATCTGTCTGTAGGTAGCCCTACATTTGCCTCGAAATGGTTCAGAGTCTATCCCAATTTTTGCTCCAAAAAATCATCTGCGATTGGTTCCTTTTCAGATAAGAATAAAAGCTATGGAAAAAAGGAATTCTTAATATATGCATTCTAATATGTATCAAATGCTGGGATCTTTGTGATCCTAATTCTTTTTTTTTTTGTCAATGTCATCACAAATCAGCGTGATGACGGGGAAGTGGTCGTGGAAGGCTTCCTAAATATCTGCTGGGGAGTCCGAAGACCCATTCGGCTAAAAATGCAGGATGAGAAACAGATGACTCCTTTTGCTTCCCTGGTCTCATCTGACCCAGTCAGCCCAGTCAGCCCACTTGGAAACCGGAGGTTGATTTTAAAATTGGACTATTGGATTATTTATTTATTTATTTATTTATTTATTTATTTATTGATATTTTGTATGTGCACTGCTCATTTTGTAGTCTCACATTTTGATGATCAACCCAAGTCAACCAAAAAATGTACTTTACGATGATATATTAAATGTGGCCTCACTAACTAAACATGAAATTCTGAATAATGTTGTGTTTGTGGAATATGACTTCAGAAGAAAATTCCACCTGTTTTTTATCCATCCCTGGAGTACCCATTTTGCCACCTCCCTCCAACCAAAAAGTATATCACAGTTGCTCAAGATTTAGGTAACAATCATTCATCATTCACCCGTTTTCTGAGTATGGTCATGTGACAAGCTGAGCTGTGATTGGCCAATAACTGAGCCTTGAACAACCTGTGATACTACTTTTGGTCGACAGCATGACAAGCCCTAAGTCGTATTCATATTCTACAAATGCAATATTATTTAGAATGCTGTGTTTAGACTTGTGAAGCTGGTTGTGAAGAGCTTTATTTTTGGTTGACTTTAAAAAGCCTCCTTTAAAAAGCACTTTTCCCCAGTATAAATTACGAGTCCTTAACTTTAGCATTTTGTTTAGATTGTTCAACTGATTTTGCAATTGTGTCTTTGCAGGGGCATGTCACGATGGGGGGAGTATGCTGACCTCCACCAGATAGATGAGATTGCTGGAACAGCACAGGAAACAGTAGCCAAAAATCCTCTACCAGGTTTACTAGTTTTTGTCATTTTGTTTTATAAGAATTAATAGGAACATGTGTTATACTGGGAGGCATGGTCTGCCTCACAGTTAAGAGGTCCAGGGTTAAATTCTAGCTCACTCCGGCCTTTCTGTGTGGAGTTTGCATGTTCTCTCTGTGCCTGTGTTAGTTTCCTTCCTCCCAGATTCCAAAAATATAAATGGAGGGTAAATTGGACACTCTAACTTGTCCTTAGGTGTGATTATTATTGTGAGTGTGAATGCTTGTTCATCTCTGTGTGCCCTGCGATTGGCTGGCAACCAATTCGCGGTGCCTATTGCTCAAAGACAGCTGGGATTTAACAGCATAAAACAGTTTGTTAATAATTTTTGTGCATAATCAAAGTAAATAAAGTAAAAATACCATACTACTAAATAGTGCATCTTTCTAATTACCTCAGTAAGTTCCACATTGACAAATAAACAAGATCAGAAAAAAGGCTTCTTTATAATAAATATTTTCTCATGAATTTAAGTTTTGTGTTTACACGATCCATATGTATTTTACTCACATGTACAATGTATAATATTGACTCTTTGACTAAACATTACTGGGTTTGCTTTTCCCAATTATTAGCTAGATTAGCTATGATCTACCCATTTTATGATTGTTTTCATACTTTGCATATCCCAAAGGACCTGTTTATGAGACCACAACATTGCGTCCTTTGAGACAGAAAAGTCTTGAACTGGAGTCTGAGACCAACCTGTTCCGCTGTATGAGTGATGCATCACTGGTCAAGAGGAGGAGTCGCCGGCACAAATCAGCGGCACAAAGAGAAAGAGAGCGACAGCACCGCTTTTCCATCAATGGGCACTATTATAACTATAAGGTAAGTCTGTAGTAAGGTTTAAAGAGGTAGTAAAAACATACAAATACTATGGCATACCCATAGAGCACCCTCCAGTTTTTGTTGAAATTATTTTTCATGTATATTTTTCGAATAAGCATTTGGCTTTTGGTCAGTGACCAGTGTCCGTAAGCTAGCGTATCAATGTGTTTTCCCAGACGTCCATCTTTACGCCTATTTTTGGCACAGCAACCAAAGTCCGCATTACCAGTAGCATGACCACAAACCAAGTCATTGAACAGCTACTAAACAAATTCAAGGTGAGGTGAGCAATGAGATCAATATTCATCCACAGTTAATAATCAACCATGTTGTATTTGTGTCTTTGAGTTGTATCCTCTATCCAGTCAACAATTTGTACTAGTTGAAAATAAATCATGCCATGTCTTCAGAGGATAGTCTTTTTGAAAATATATATTTTCCTCCTTGTATGTTGACCCCCCCCAGATAGAGAATGACCCCCAGGAGTTTGCACTTTACTGTGTTCATCAGAGTGGTGGTAAGGTTTATTTTTCTGTTTGTATGTTGTAAACTAAAGTCAAACAGATCAAATCAACATTCAGTACGTTTCAGAGACTTGTGCTAGTTCATGTTTGTTTTATGAAGAAAAGAGGAAGATGACGAACACAGACCAGCCACTGTGGGAGCGCATCCTACAGGGGCCTTCTGATGACACCATGAAGATATTTTTGATGGATATGGATGAAGAGGAAGTCAGCAATGATGTGAGTATATGAGCTTCTCACCGCCATCCAATAAATATTTTGATATACAAGATACTGTATTCTAAAAACTACATCCAAATTTAGTTGAGTTCACCAGTTTCATCTTTTTAATGTACAATGATGCATTTCATACACCATGGAATTTTTTTATTAATCTTTTTTTCTGCCAGGTGGCCCAATATCTGAACTTGGAGCTTCCCATCTTGGAGCAAGTTCTACTGAATTTGAGAGAAGAGGAAAACAGGGAGATACAAATGGTTATCAGCAAGTTAGTGTCCGTTTATTTTGTTTGTTTTTTACACGTCTACTTCTACTGTATGCTAGGCCTTCTCAAATAATGGGGCGGGCCCCCTGGGGGTTCAAGAGGTGATTTTGGAGGGGCGCGGATGATCCCAGGGAAAAGGCTTTGTTTTTGCCATGGGAAGTGTAATTGCAATAAAATGAGGATGGGCATCTTTTCTTTTTTCAGTCACTTTTTTGATGCGCTTGATAGATTTTTCTGTTTTATACTAACCCGCAACCTGTACAAACACAAACAAAAGTTAACAGTTGTTGAAAGTTGATTTATATTGTTTTTTTTTCTTTTGTTAATGTTAAAAAGGATTCAACTTTAGGTATGCTTATACCATTTTAAAGATAATAATTTGATTTATAGTCAGCTCAACGAGGGGAGGGGCAAAAGGTTTTCTCTTTCCAAGGGGAACTTTGCAAAAAATAGTTGATAAGCAACAAAGGAAAGTATACGTGAACCAAATTGACATTATTATCGATTATTCAATTGTTGAAAATAAAAAATACATTGTAAGACATGGTTGAAACAACAATAGATAATTCTCCAACCAAAATAAAAAGTAAGCTCTTGTAAAAGGAGGCATCTCAGACATCACCAACAACAAATAATCAGTTAGCTTGTAGGTAGATTTCTTTATTCAACTCAATACAGCTTTACCTTTTTCACAATATTTCGTAATACTGATGACAAACGTAACATATTGCTTTTGTTTTGCCCTTAAAGTATTGTATGTCTGTGTACTTTCCTATAGGTACCACACTCATCACAGAGTTCTATCCCGAATGTTGAGCATGAAGAGTTCTCCTCACATTGAGACCAGTGTCTGACAGGACCCAACAGACAGACGACACAATGAACAAAACTGGCGATTGCTGGATTGAAGCAAAGCAGGGAAGAGATAAAAAACAATTCTCCCAAATACATGAATGTGCTGTTCTGTCATTCAAATAGGTAAAATAGAAAGAGAGGGGCATTGCAACCTTGTGTGTCTGGTGGGGAAGACTTTATATGGGCTTACCAGACAACCTAAAACAGTGCCATTTAAACGCATTCCTGTTTGTCAACAAAATGAGAATAAATTTCCACTGAAAGAAGTCAAATCTATCCAAGATGTCTTGAATGGAACAATGGTTATTTTGTTGTTTGCCTTTGATGAGTCAGTCCATTTCTTAGGTCTTACATAAAGTTGAGGCTAAACAAGAAAATTGCAGTAAGTCCAAAAAATGGACTTGTTCTAAATGATTTCATGAATATTCACTTGGAATGTCGCGCATGTTCATGTGTGAAAAAGTTAATGTTCATTTTAATTCCAATTACTTCCAAAAATGATTAGGTAAAAAAAATCTTCTTAAATGTTTGTGTAAAATCTGATTTGATATATTTTTGTCACATAAAATCGAGACACATTGCAAATCACACTTTCTGTGATTCGTTGTTAGTTGCTTATTACAAAGGCAACATTTTCAGAGGTAATAAAAATGTAAGAAAAACAAAGCAAAACTGTTAATCTTGATTGTTAGGCTCAGTCCTCTTGCACTTGCGCCTCTGCAGCTCATGTTTGTTTTTTCGGGGGTTGAACGTCACCTCAAAGTGGCACTTGAGATGCTGCAAAGGAGGAAACAAGAAGTGAAGATTATTAAAGATATGTTTATACATTTGCACACACAGCATGAATGAAATGTTATACTTGCTGTACCTTTTTCTCAAGATTGCAGCTATTCATCTCGTGATTGTCACCTTTCAAACACTTGGTTTTTGCCAGTACTGCGTTGATCTTGTAGTTGATGCTGTTTGTCACCTATAAAATCAATTGCATTGCAAATGCACAGTGAAATTGTTGCATGTTTCAAAGAGCAGAAAATGTTGTAAAATTTCCATTGTGCAATCTCACCTGAAGCTGTGCAGATGAGATGGATGCCAGTTTGAACAATTTTCTGGCCTTTGAATTTTTGTTGAACGTGTCCACAGCGTGCTGAGCCGCAGCCTGAACCTCCTGCGACTCTGGACTCCTCTCAACCCAGCCACCCAATAAAGGTGCTTTTCCTGCAGGGTAAGTTATCAGAACAACTGATGAACACTTCAGAAAGAAGCTTCAGATTGTGTGAAATCTAGTTGCAAAGAGAGCCTCAAATTGTACAAAATCTGTAAAACTACTAACACTCTAAAGTTGATCAAATGAACCACTATAAATATATAACAACCAAGAAAGTAAAGAACTTCCATTTTCTACAGAAAGAGACCAAAGTATGTACAATGTATTTACTTTTACAGCAAACGCAAATAAGTTACTTCACTTCCATTTTAATGAAGGCCTAGATCAGCAACACTACTGTTTGAGAATTGTACCTACAGTATACTGCAATCCGATTTTCTGTTGTGTCACCATCTTTATAATTCCTACTTTCTAAATCAATGTGGAAAATTTTGGCCACCACTACTTAGTGGTAGCTTTTTCCTTCCCTGATTTGTCAACCTTTCCAGGGCTGGAGCTGTTCTGTAAAGATGAATGATGGCGGATCAGCACATGGAAATTACTCACAAATAAGCATGATGAGCTAATACATCTTTAACCATAAATACAACTGTAACCTGATCACTCATTCAGTAAATGTTTAAAATTGAATTGTATGTATCTTCAAAACTTTTCACAAGTAAACTAAGTAGTCACTATATTAACATCCCTACGATCAGCCCAAAAAACTGGCTGTTGTTTTTCTTTTTTCACCACATTTGGTACCGAATAGCTTTGATTATTATTATTTTTCCTAAGTGACTAGTAAACCCAACTCTACTCAGCCAACAGAAATAGCAGCTCAGCAATGACGGTTTTCTCTGAGAGAGCCAAAGACTCTGAGTCATAGCACAGAGCCAGATAGGATTTTGCCATTGTGTCATAAAGATACGGGCATAAACAAAGTTTACTGCGTCCATTTTGTAAATCATGTACTGTACATATACAGTAGTATAGTCTACATTATACATATACATATTTTATGGATATATACAGTGATATATTTGTTTGATTTTGTGTTTTTCCAACAATGTCGAACAATTTCAAATGTGACTATCTGTATTACCAACTGCAGCATAATTACATACATACAAATCTAAAAAGTAATTGTTATATTTGAAAGAATAATTGAAATAACTAGTTCCCATTGTGGATCACATTTGGAAAAAAAAAACACTCAGTTGAAAACAATGTATTTCTTCTCTACCCAAAACACGCCATAGTTTCATTTATTGATGGAAAGGTTGACAAATACAACACAATTATTGAAGTTATTGATTATACAATAAAATTAGCTACAAACATAATGTGGGTAAACGGTGATAGATAACTTTCACAGGCAGCTATCAAATGTGTAGCTAGTTTTCATTAGTCCTGCAACTTTTACTTTTTTGTCAATTTTGTACTTACTTGGTATAATGACTTCCTCCATAGGCGGATCCCCCACACATATCTGAACAACTGACAGACACAGGAGCACTGACAGAGGAAAATTCATCTTTACTTTTCTATCACCACGCTGAGAGTTGAGAAAGGTGTTGATAAAATATCCACACAAAAACTGTTGCGTAGCTGAGGTAGAACCGCTTTATAAGCCAAATCTCTCCTGATGCAGCACTGATGTTTGCCGCAAGCAGAGGTTTTGTGGTCCACCTAGAAAAAAGAAGAGTAACACAATTTGATGTTATAGTGCTGAAAAGTGAAGATTGTTACAACAACTTGCCTTTTGCGACGTAAAAGTGTGACTTCACCCTCCTGGTGCTGGAGCGACAGTGAGGCAGAGTGAGTGAGAGGAAAGTGTTGTTTGTGAATGGTGGTGACTTTGCAGAACTTGGTGGCTGGTATGTTTCACATGTCAGTGACGACCCACCCACTGACTGGAAGTGATGCCATGCGCGTAAGGGATTAAGTGGTCATCAGTGCTGTTCGTACCTGTCAGTACATGTGTGTTATTTGGATGAGAGTCAGATTTCAACTTTTCTGTGGGTGAAACCAACATTGAACGTTGTTAGAGGCATTGGAACATGTGTATGATGGTCTTAATGGACAAAGGTATCATCTTTCCATTACAAGTGAAAAATGCAGACTATATGAAGCTTGCCCCCCATGGTTATTTTTACATCTCTCACATTTTAAGGAAGATTTTTGACATAATATTGAGTGTATCTGCAGAAATTTTTGTCCATTCATATTTGCCCTCCCTGGAGGACAGTGCCAGCTCTTGCTAGCTGAGCACAGCAAGGAAGATTGTTAGAAACAAAACTAATTCCTGGTCATCATGCCTTTAAACTGTTGCCTTCTGGTCAGCGTTAAAGGGCTCAAAAAAGTCGTCAAACAGAATCAGAGACAACTTTTTCCTCAGAGCTATTAACCGTCTGGATGACAACAAAGCAAAAACACACAGAAAATACCAATTGCATTCGTGTGAAATTATTATTTCTATTCTATTCTATTCTATCCATTCTGTATTCATATATTATTTATTCTATTTATAGTGAGGTCAGAGGGGCACTTCGTGATAATCATAGAATCGTGATCTGGCTTAAATCTTATAGATAATAAATCTTTGGAGGGGGAAAAAAGTGTTTTCCAAACAAAAGCAACAAGACAAAAAGTTTGGATTTCATTACTCCGTATCACTTTTTGGCCACACCGACACCTAGTTGAATATTTTATGTTTGTAATTTTTTCTGGTACTTACATGCGCGCAGTACTCTTGTACCGTTTCTTAGACTATCCTCTCCCACATTGTATTATATTTTCTGCATATTAAAATTGATATAAAATACATTTATATAATACACATATGCCACTCCCCAAATAACATTTCTGGCTAGGCCCCTGATCCAAGTCAAGTCAAATTTATTTATAAAGTACATTTAAAAACAACCTCAAAGGGCTGACCAAAGTGCTATTACTAAAATACAAAACTAGCTATCACGCACAAATATAATAGTAAAACAGTGATAAAATCAATACAAAGCAGAGTTAGAATAAAAAAAAGGAGGTAAAACAGACAGAGCCAAGCATATTATCTCTATTGTACTGTATGTGTTAATTAACAATACAAACGTTTGCCAACAAAGTTATTTTAATGCCCAATCAATACTTGTAAAAGCAGTTTTTGACCTTTTGTCGTCTGACAATGACATCACAAGTGTTCGCCGCTCAAACGAACAACCACGACCTGTTCCCTAATTTAGTCATGTGATGTTCATCGGCTAAATCATGATTGGTCATTATCTGAGCCCTTAGTACAAGCAATGCAATTTTTAAATTGGAAAATGTAAATGTATTAATATTATATGAAAAGAAATTTCAGCAAATTAATTTTGTACAAAATATGACATTTTTACAGCTGAAATTGGTAAGTAGGCTACGAGTATGAGTATCTGGGATCACAATTTGTAGGCATGCTTTGTGCAGTGGGACAAAGGAATACCAGTGCAATACTATTTTAATGGACCAAATGTTTATGAAGATCGGTGCCTCCCGCCATGAATTGCTTTTGTATACTCTAGTAGTTATGTGCTGTTACAGCACATAGCAACACTCTTTTCTGTCCTCATAAAAGATGGTACCGACCGTTCAAATAGTGGGATTAAACACACAAAGATCAGCATAGCCCTGGATAAAACTGAGAAAAATCAGTCGTATCGTGGGGTAAGGGAGCTTTTTGAAAGTAAGATAATCAAAAAATTACATGTCAAATATGTCTATCTGTTTAGGGGATGACTCCAATTTGCTCGACACTCTCATTAATTTATACTTGTATATTAATCATATTCATTCATCATATCTGTCTTTCGCAAAACCTTGTATTTCATCCACTCTTTATAAGTAAACTATGTTGACGAGACATTATTTTTCCAAATATTTGTGTGATGAGACAAAAACTCCTGCAGAGGGCGCAACATTCATTTAACAGTTGTCATACACAGTCAAGTAGTTTAATTATAGTTAATTATAGTTGAAAACTGTGAAAATCTACTCGTCTAATCTACTCTACCCCCCCCCCCCCCACCGCCCCTTAAAATACCATTAATATAAACAGACAAGTGAACGGTGTGTCTTGAACATTAAAACTCCCCTTTCCTAGGACAGAGTAGAATAGAACTAAATTAAATGAAATTAAAAATGTACTAAAAGTAATTTTACATTTAAAAAAATAACCTCCCAAAATACATCCCATTCATTTATGTTTGCTGTAGTGGACATTTATTTTTTGTTTATGTTTCATGAATCACGCCAGCTATCATATAAAGTCCTGATGTGTTCAGCAGAGGACATCCCGTGCTTATAAAAGACGCCTCATGTGCTTGCGTGGTACAGTATATAATTAACTTCCTGTCTTGTTGAGACAAAATGGACACAACAGTTGACACAAATGAATAGGCCAGGTCTCAGGAGAATGGACTATAAACAGACTAGCTGTCAATGTCAGATGTGTCTTGTTTACTGTCTAATTGCCTCTAATGAGATGGACTGTGACTCATCCAAAATTCAACTGTTCCATCAACCTTGTTTTTTCTCCAATTAAACGGCATCTCCTATATTTCAACAATTTTTGCTCCTCATGCTGTTGATTAAATTGTCTACAATGACAGATTCTGACAATTTTTAGAGATGTTGTCATTTGATGCAAAGGTTAGATTAGCCACTTATGTCATTGTGTAGTTTTTAAATGGATTTAAAGGGTTGAACGTGATGAGGTAATATCATAATAAGAAAGGAAGTGGTATTTGTGCAAGATGATCTACTTTTTCCATTTAAAAACTGTACTTCAACTTTCTCATAGAATACGATAGTTATTGGTCTAATTAAGTGGTTGCAGTTTGTGTTTTCTTCAGACTGTAAGCTTCCACTCAGGAAAGAAAAATGCAAAGAAAATTTACCAAAATATTGTCTGAAAGGATTATTGCAACATATTCCAATATTTGCACAATAAATTTAGTATATATTGTAAATACAAGGAATCATCATGATACATATAATATGCAATGTACTATATAGTCATACAATATGATGTAATATATTACAAAAGGTTTTTTAAAAATCCGTTTTTCATATTTACAATATTTTGCATTATGTATACAGTGAAATGCTAAATCATGTATGGTAATAGGTGTCTCAATTTAGTGAATGGTATTTTTTAATATAATGCAATTGTTTTGTTTTTTAAGGGACACTGATTTGGCTCTACCTGCATTTGAGGTACAGGGCCATTGTTTTCGACAAAACGATATGACTGACATTAAGTTAATTGCTTGCATGAATCACAGTAGCCGTTAATGGTTTTAATGGGATGATGTTCTCACATTTTGTAACAGATAAATATAGAAACAGATGAACGTCCCGTATCAGTAAGTGAAACAAGCTTGGATCCAGATATAGACACTGACTCATGGAACAGATGAAATCTATTTTAAATGGTGTGCATTTGTGCCAACGACTGAATGATTTACCTACTTTTGATACCGTCCTAAACAAACAAACAAACAAACAAACAAACAAAAAACAGAGTTGAATTGAGTACTGGACAGCAAATATGTTTGTATATGGACTGTACACGTGTGTTCAATTCGACATCATCCTTCCATGTTTGCATTGTGTTTAGAGCGTTCAAAAGTATCAGTCATGAAGTCAATATCTGATATTTTGAACAAAAAAACAACACCATCCTGTTGATGCCACTCTCCGCTCAGACTCTGTTCACTCCTCCGTGTTGTTTTTCCCAAACTCAATATAATCGCTTTACAGTCACACTCCGCCCACACATCAAATGATTGACACTTCATTGATCCAATGAGGTTTCTCCATCCTTGACCGGCCTTTTTCTCTTCCTGCCCCCCCTCCTCCTTGTCCTGCTCGGTGTCCTGATCCGCTAGCTCACCTCTCGTCTCTCCGGGAAGCCGAAGAAGCGACTCAAAGTTCCAAACATGGGCGATAAAATAAGAATGTCCGCTTGACTTAGGTGGAGATTTTCCAAGGTAAGTGATCTAACTTTGAATCAAGCGAATCAAGTGGCAGGAGAGAGGAGGGATTTAGCAAGCGGGGTGGTTGCGCGTGCGACTGGCATAAAGTTTATCCGGCTCACTCTTTGGGACAGCAGGGAAATTACTCCACTGTTAGTTCCCATGGGGATGTGTCATGCATTCTACTATCATGCGCGTGTGGGCATCGACAGACGAAAAATAATCATGTTGTACTTGATTACATTTTTCCGACTTAGTGAATGCGATACGATTTATGTGTCAAAAAAACATTGAACCAAATCAAATGCTCATTATCAGTATTTGAGCCTCTAAGAAATGTTATTGTTATTTTTTCCTGTTATGCATTTTTTGTTTATTTGTTTGGTGGTAAGGTACCAACTGTCAGCCTCCCTTCCACCTCCAAACAACATCATACCTGTTCTCATGGAGTAGTTGCCACAAAAGAGAAAATAAACTTGGAGACAGTGGTCTCAGGACTACAGATGTGCATTCCTGCAGCCAGTGAAGTGATCAAGGCTTTAAATAGAGTCCAAAAGGAATGCAAACAGACCAAGTTGAGAGACCAAGCCTGGGGGTGTCTCGGGAGTAGTAGAGTAAAGGTATTTTGCTTAAAATAAGCACCAATTTGTGCTACCCTCTTGACTGTCACTCCAATTAGAAAGGACATGTTGTGCAAGGAGAAAGGAGATGTCGCTCTTCTTCTACTTAAAATCAGCTGTTGATGTTCTTTATAGGGAAAGTCAAGTGAAAAACATTCTATAAAATACTGTGTTGTATGTGCCTCTGCTAGACCTTATCCATCTCAAGGGGTGGCCATTTTGCCACTTGCTTTTGGCTTAAAACGACATACTGTAATTGCTCAAGGGCTTAGGTATTGCCCAATCACAGTTCATCTGTTTTCTGAGTTTGGTCATGTGATGTTTGCGAGATGATACCTGAGACACTGTGATATAATTTTTTTTTTTGTCCACAGCAAGTTGCAAAATGTCTGCCCCTGAAATTGTGAGAAACGGGTGGGTTTTGTTGCTACATTCATATTCCACAAAAACAATATTAACTCATTCACTATCAGCCTAGCTAAAAAGATTTTTGACTTCTACGTCAGTCAGTGAAATTGAATCTTCACTTATTCACTGCCAGCCTAGTAAAAATGTACCTTTGGTGTCTATAGTAGTCAATGGTCAGTGAGTTAAGCAGAAAGTCCTGTTTGGACTAGAAGGGCACATTAAAATAACACTGTAAAGAAAATTCTTGATTTGACAAGTTAACAATTGTAGAAAACACATTTTGATTTTTTTATTTTCGAAGTTATCTCCCTTCATTTCGGTGTATTAAATCAGCCTGGCTTGGTTCTTGGTAGGTACAAGAACTTCAGAGACGAGAGAACAACATTTCAATATTTTGTGTGACACCGTTTGACCAATGACTGGCAAGTACATGATACGTTCTAGCCAAATACTTAAAACAGCTTAAATGTGGTGAAGTTTCACTGTCCGTTTTGGTGGTTTGAATTACTGCAGTGATGCTGCCCTCACTCACCACCTTTTTTTTTCCTAATTAGGAAAGGTCTCTCAATCACAATCTATCCATCTCTTCCTTGGTCCATTTTTGGAAGGAAACTAAGTTTAATACCCTTACATAACCACACAATCTCTTCGTTACGCTCACTGTTTTTCTACTGTCAAAGCAAAGATCCACATAGATTAGTTGAGAATAAAAATGCCACTTGCTGTTTTTCTCTTGAAATTCATCCATCCCAAATTAGGGTCACTTGTCTACTGAAAGTGAAAAATGAATTTCAATAGGGATTTTAGGGCTATCCTGTTGAAATGGTGTAATACAAGTCCCACATATTTTTAACAGAAGAGATTGCTTAATCTTTTTTGTCTTTTTGTTGATAAATTAGACTAAAAAAAAAACTTTGAATTTGGATCTCTGAACTAAAAACATGACTTTTTTATGATTTGGTTTCTGCTTTGGGCGGAAAATCAGCAAAAAAATCAAAAATTCTATCATATTTTCCCTAAGTAAAAGCAGATGTTTCCAAATCTCTTTTTCTCTCAACAAAATGGTTATCAGTCTTGGTTTCATGAAGCAAGAAATCTGAAATCTCTCCAAATCCTAAAGATGTGGATACATATATTTCCTAGATGTCCAAATCAAAAAATAGTTTGATTAATTTGGTCATCAAATCCTTGTCTATTAATTATCACACCTTGACTTACGAGTGTGCTGGAAAGAAATTTCTTCTGAAAGATGGTGCACGCCCTAGACACGCCGCCAACAAGCGAACGACCACTTTTTCAATATTCAATCTCAGAGAGCAATAATTTGTTTTATAGACAGCCAACTTTTTCTACTGAGGCATAAAACAATATTTTTTGGCTTCGCTAAGTTATTTTTCTCACAGCTCAACTTTCCTTGGACGCTGAATTGCGTTTCTGAGAGGTTCTGGTTTGAGTTTCTCTTCAGGTTTCCCTTGATAGCCTGCAGACAGTTCTTACTGGCAGTCCAAGCTCTTCTCCAGCACTGGCCAAAACACACACATAGACATACTGTATATGTGTACACATACTGGCTCCATATGGGCCTCCTTGCAGATTCATGCATGCGCAATATACATTTAGCACATGCGTACAGAGCCAGAGGTTCGGAACACACTTATAAACACATAATCACATGTATCCAGTCCTCCAAAGTCTTCATATTCTCCTTTCTGCACTTACATTTCACTACTCTCGCACATGTGGGCCCTCGGTAATCAATTCAAAATTAGAGTGAAAGCTGTTCCAAGAACTTCAGCATGGCTTGCCAGCTCCGACTCTGAGGCCATACTTTTCTTGGTATGTGTGTGTGTGTGTGTGTGTGTGTGTGTGTGTGTGTTTGTATGAGAGAGGCAGAGAGAGCCAGCTTTTGATATTGAACCAACTTTGAGGGGCCCACAATGGGGCATTTCTTCTCCGCTCTGCTTCTTTTCATATCCACACTCGTACTCGCCAAAAGTAAACTTTGGTATTTTTTAGTTAGTACTTTGCAGCAAAATAATCTCAAATTAAATCTGTACTACATAGTGGTCGGAGCCTTTCTAGTCTGACCTCGGTTCCCGATATTAATTACAGTTCCTACTTCCTACTGCTCCAAGCCACATAGTGAAGCCACTAAAGTGGAGTCTGGTATTGTGGCTTGGCGTTGTGGCTTCCTTTAAGCTTAGCTGACCAATAAAAATAGTGATAATGCTTATGAAGATTTGTTTTATAGCCATGAAAAATATAAAGTGGAACCAAGGATGTCCCAATCACATTTTTTTGCAATTGATTCCGAGGCCACCTGATTTTGAGATTTGTTTTTTTTAATTGTTTACAAATAAATGTACAACACATTTTACATGGCTAGTAAACCAGTGGTTTAAATCAATTTAAATCAAGTGGCCTAAAACATTTAAACGATCTCTCACCAGTTGTGTTTACTTCTGCTGTTTTGGGATATAATGACATAATTTGTAAAGTGCTCTTAAATGTTTTTTTTTTTAATTTTTTAATTTTCGGAATGTCTTTTGATTGTAGGGTATTTTTGCAATTCACAGTCTTGTATCCTTCAATATATGTAAATGATAACTGATTTTGTAGTTCCGTCTCAAAACAAAGTTAATGTTAAATTTGGATGAGGAAGTTATGGAAACAATTGACCTGGATAACACTACTTTACACACAACCTGAAAGCACAGTTTGTTTGGGAAAAATCATAAAATACATAGTGCAAGTTTGCAACATAAATTATTGTAATTTTGTTAAATATAAGCATGTTAAATATAAAACCCATTCACCTAGCATTAATTAATGTTCTTCTAACTTCCTTTATAGCTCCATGCAAAACATTTTATGAAAAGTTAACATTTAGTTGTCTTATAAATAATATTTGAACAATGTTTAACAATATTTACTGTTGACCCAGCTACCCACAAGAAATAGGTAGCAGGCTGGCCTGTATTAGGAGGAAAACATTTTGTTCATTATGCTTTTAAAATAATCATCTGATTAATCGGTAATCTGGATTTTTTTTTTCTGCCAAAAATCAGCATCGGCCTGTTTCCTAGGATGGAAAATCTCATGAGAGTGTTTTAGCATTTTTTGCTTGCAATAGTTTATAGGGAAGTTGCACTAAAAAAAAAAGAAAGACAAAACAAACAGAAAGACCAATAAGAAGAGGCAGTAGTTCCACTACCTTTTGTGTGGGCAAGTTTAACACCTTTTTTTTTCTACTACAAGGTGACTATTTTGGACCAATAATTAATCATTTATAGACTTGCCAGTTTCGATTTTGACTAAGTCTGTTGTGATGGCCCAAAACATTTCTGAGAAGGATCTGTGATGAACCTATCACGTACTGAATGGTTGTTCCATGCCGTTTGGGAGGAAGGCTTTGCAGCTTTTGATTTGAAATCGTGTTTTTGTGCTTTTGTTTGCGCGTGCATGTGAGCGCACGTAGGTGCTGACATAATTCTGTTGGAATGTCTATTGAAGATGTGTATGATCCAGCTCCACCTTTTCAGTGAAATTTGACTGTAACCTTTGACACATATTCAGAGTTTATTTTTTTCTTTTTAAGATTTTATTGCTACTCACTCTCTCTCTCTCTGTGCTTTTATGCCTTCTGGCTCCCCACTCCTGCTGTGTTTGTTGTTTTTATAGAGCGGTAAGGTTTTTGAAGGAGGTTTAAAGGACGTTATGGAGCGTGATGATGATATCAGATTTGGCAGGTACATGGTAGAAACTAATAGAAATGAAGTTAAAACTGCACAAGTGATTTCTTTCAGATTGCGAACACACTCCAACAAAATTTGTATAGAAAGCTCTTTCACCTGACAAAGGCATGATAAACCTGTAGATACCATGCCTATTTAAGCAACACAATTACTACTGTTTGCCCTCATTTTTTTGGAGGAATTTGTAAGTCTTATCAGAACCCAATAGTTTGCCTCATTGGAATCTAAAATATTTTCTTGGTATATTTTGAATGTCTTGCCAATCATCTTTTGTGCTCTGTTCAGATTGTGAGCACCATTATACGTTACAAACATGATAGGGACTGGAGTCGGCAAGTGGGCGCCAGTTCTTAGCAATCCTTAAATGAACTTTCTCTGCTGTCATCACTTACATGGAAATGACTTCTAATTAGTCTTGCCTGGAAGAGGCAAATAAAAAAAATTGAAATGCGTAATCTAGTTTCCTTTAAATCGATCAGGAAGATCATATCCCCTTCATAATAACAAATCACCAATAACAGTGAACAGAGGTTAATACAATTATTATAGAAATGATGTTGTCTTCTGGCTTTGTATCGTGCGGATTTTTCGAAAAAAAAGTGTGAGAAAAGATGAAAATGAGAGGCTTGATAAGTTACCTTCAAGTTAATATTTGGATATAAGAGTTTTAATTTGGAATGTTTGTAATGAACTTATTTTCAAACCAGAAGATGTTTAAACCTGACTTTCTAGAGGAAGTAACTGTCATAACAAAGTTTTTGCCTAGTACTCACCGAAACAATTTACCAGTAATTTTGATACATAACATTTCCACAAGTTTCTATTGTAATTACTGGCTCCTCATTTTAAAACCCTCACAAGAGAATGATTCCGAGGTCACATGTGGTATTGGCCACCATTGCGAGTACTGATACCTTGAAACAAGGCCTTGTATTGGCCCGATAACCATACCTAGTATCGGTATTCGCCCATCCTTACTTTTAAATTAATATGCCACATGTGCTAGCAGCATCTTGTGTAATATCAAATTATTCTATGCCAGTGGTTCCCAACCTTTTTCCAATGATCTACTCTCCCTGATCTACAAAGCATTTTCGAATGAAAAGCAAACAAACTTAAAACAAATTTCTGTCATCAGTGTCTTAATCATTAAACGTTGGAACTACATTTAATGTAAATCAAAACATAAAGGAGTTCAGTGTTTTGCAAAAAGGTCACTATAGCGCAATTTGGCAATACAATGCTTGATGTTTCAATTAATTTGCTTTTAATTTGAAAAGAGTTGCTTATGCCTGCAAAAACACTCTTAATATCTCACACGCCTGGTATGAATGGTCTGTTGAAAGTCAGACTCATATCACTGTCTTAATCACACGGTCTTAGATGGGTTGTATTTAGAGAGCCTTTGTTAAGTGTATTTCAATGTAAGTTTCAATCTGGTTGATTTACAAAGTTTGTCTCAGTTATAAATGCTAAATCAATCTCCAAATTGGTGTGATAAGTGATTTTGTACCGATACAATCCTGTCCCACTACACGGCTCCTTATATAGACACCCAACGTCTTCTTCTGACAGCCATATTTGGATCAATTGTTGACATTTTTTTTATTCAAATCAGAATTGCTTTCATCTTTGAACTTAATCATTCATGTAATTTGTAACTTGAGTTACACAAGCACAAATTGTAAACTAATTCCCAATTCAGTGGATAAAAGCAGATGGCCATCTTTTCTCACTCACTTAAGTTGCTTGATGTTCCCTGCCCAGTTTCCAGGTGCTTGTTCATGGATGATTTACCGGCTGTCTCTAAATATTTAAAAAGTGTTACTTTGTGTCCTGCTGTGTATAAAAAAAAGGACTGTCATAACTTCTTTTGACAATGACTAAATCCAATTGCAAGCATATTGTCCTGTATTGTTCTTTGTGATTATTTAGTTTAAACAAAGTGCGGCGACGCTCAGAACATATCTGCACACTGTTATACATTGACAAGAAGACCATTTTAATTTTATTATGTATACGTAATCTGGTTTGCGTCACTGCTCATATCAGTTATTGCAAACACAGATTACTTCCTGTTTACTAGCAGTCTGCTAGAGAAAGACCCAGACAAACTGCTTGGAGCTGTATGTAAAGGCTTTGTGTGTTGACGCAAGCTTGTTGCTAGCAGACCAGTATAGACTCATATAAAAGTGCACATTATTCTCCCTTCTATCTTTCTTTGTACGTCTGTTACCAGTATCTACTGTAAATCATTACACATTCATTTGGTTTGGACTGCGCTTTGTCCGACCTGAAACTATTCAAATGCACTTTTATGCATCGTTAAACAGATGCTGATTTATGTTGTGCTCAGTAAATATGACCATGACTCTCTGTTCTCCCTCCTAATCCCATGTTTTTTTCCTGACTTATTTTTCCTATATCAGTTCCTCCTCGTGAATCTCTTTTTCTCTCAGTGACACTACTTTCACTCTCCCTCTCTCCTCATTGGTTGAGGACAATCGTAGCAATGGGTAAAAGCATGGAATTCCCAGCAGAATGACTCACTGCTCTAGAAATTCGGGGTCCATGTGTGATCACAATGTTTGTGCGGGTGGATGGGCGGTCATTGGTGGATGGGGGTATGTGCTTCCCAATATTTTTCCCTTCCTTCCTTCCTCGGGGAGATTGCTAACCATGTTGAAAGTCGGTCTAAGCAACATTAGCTGATGATGTGGTGATTACATGAGCTTTGGAACTGGAATGCTTTCCAAGCAATGTTGCCATTTTCTATTTGTAAAACACGCATACAATATACAAACCATTATCAAGGTTCAAAATAAACGGCTTGCTGTGTATATTTAAAGTCGTTAAAGTGAGACTCAAGCGCCCATTGACGATCCCGAGTGGTTCGGAACGACAGTTCAAGATTGCCAGCTTTCATTAGACTTAATCGGTGATCTGTACGGAATAAAATCACCATAATTGGGGCCATTGTCGTAGAAGAACTAGGAGCTCTTATGTCAACCATTGCAACATCATAATGTAACATACCGCTAATGAGCTAAAAAGCCAACTTCAAAATAAATACTGCAAGTAATACATGGACCGCAATGCAATAGCCTTATCATGCTTTTATTTTAAGGTTTGTTTCTCTGAATGTTTGTTGCATTCTAATTTAGCTGGACATGTCCAAGTCTCCAGTAGCTGCAGATGCGAGGATGGCACATTCAAATGCAGTCAGAGAATTTCAAATTCATGCAGTACTATGCTATGAAAATGCTTGACGACTTCTACAACATTTGACCTGTAAACCTTCTTAGAATACAGTAATCTCCATTTCTGTCATTTGTTACATTGGAGTCTTTCACTAACCGGTTTGGAGTGGTATTTGGGCTTCTGAGAAATTTGCATTGTTATAAAACGACACATTCATCAATCATAGCTAAACTTGATCATTGTATTTTGTGTATATGCATGCATTTTTGATTCTCAGCAGTGCATAAAACGACAATCTCCAGCTATCTGCTTTATGTCTCTATAATTACTTCCAGCAGTAGTGTGGCGCCAGTCAAATATGCTTGGACGCTGCATTTACTTTCTCTATTACACACACACACTGCCGATCACCACAATGTGGCAAACTAGATCAACCTGCTGTCTTTTGGCCTTGAACGGGGAGCAATCATTATCTTCTACCGAGCATATGCATTTGGGAGTTCAAGCTTTTGACCTTTTTTTTTTCTTCTTGTCTTTGACAGTAACCCAAATAATTGTCTGTTCTACCTATTTATCTTAACTGGTTGATTTATTGTTTAATTTCATGTGTGGTAATAGGTTATATTGTTCGAAATTGATTGAATAGTTGCACTGGGCGTATCTTTTAAGCCTTGTTGATTTCACAGAGAGCAGATGTGATAAATCGGTGGTTGTTAAACCAGTGTTGTAAAACCTTTACACCGTATTGACAAAACCATTAAAATATGCATTTTGTATGTTCATGTAAAAATCAGTTTCAGGTAATAAAATCAATATAACAAAAATCAATTGTTGAAATACTTTTTCAAGAAGTAATTTTGAGATGTAGCGATATCAAAACTTACTGAGTTTCAGTAGGTACTTTTAATATTAATTTCCTCAGACATATACCAGCACAAGTATTCCACTCTTACGTAATCAGAGATACTGATACCAAGTCATGATATCACTATTGGGTTCAATACACAATTACCTCCCAAAAAACAAACAACGTACAACATTTTAAAGAAAACAATACATATTCCAATACAGCATATTTTGCTAAACGTAAAAAAATAAATAAATGCAGTGATACAAGAGTTAGGTGTTTAGTAATGGCTGCCATCGCAGGTACTGGGTCTGATAGCGATACTTGGTATTGATATTCACCCATCCCTAGTAATCAGTGATGGAAAATAATGCTTTGAATTTAAAACACACACACACACACAACGTTGAAAACCATAAAATACTAATCGGATATCATGATTTTAATCAGAAAATCATAAATCGTCAAGCCCTAATTTAAACTAACGCTGCACTAGACTCAGCTCTAAAGTTATCATGTTGAGATACCTTTATTCGAACAAATTAAAATGAATAGAGTCCAGGTTCTTAGTTACAGCTAGCCCAAGCTGACTATAGTCCAAACCAAGGGTCTCCTGATACAACTTTTGTACTTCTGATACCGATATGGCATCCTGAAGTACTGCCCGTTACCCATATTCATCTAGCACAATTTTTCGCAGTTCAGCACAATTGACATGTTCACAGGGAGTAGAAGTAAATAAAACTTCATGAGTTCAACTTATTGTTTTCTATATATTATTGGTAATGTCATAGGTTATCTGTACACAGTAATATTAACAGTTCTGACATTTCTACAAATGCTTGGGTCCAGAATAATTTGCTCGTACATGAGTTCTAATATTGGAGTTTTTGGTTTTAGACCAATAGAAACCAATACTATTTTTTATGTTGATATTGTACCAAGAGCAGAAATCAATAATGGATCAGGAAATAGTCCTAACCCAAACAGTCATTTATATTTCTGATATGAGGAACTCAGGGAAGAGTAAGGTAAAAAGTTAACCTAAATTAGGAGTGGGGTTCTGTTGAGCTTTCTTGATTCCTGTATGAAGCGGGGAAACATTTTTCAGTGGAGCTGCACCATGGTTGTTTAGAACAGAAGGTCTGCACATTGTCTCAATTGGTGTGAAAGCAACAAAGAAGTTGTAAGTCATTTACGTAACCAGGATCAAGCAACGTCATGCTACATTAGGAACCATGAGCCTAAAATTCATCCCCAAATTTGCATAAACAGGTTTGGCAGTAACTAATTGGTGGTGCTAAAGAATGTCTTAGGGGAAACATCTGTTTGGCCACTGGTTGTCTTGTGTGGGATAGCTGGAACAAAATGTCTTATCCTGTGTGAATAATTTCAAATGGACACCACGTAAAGCTTGTTACCAAGCAAAACAGAAGACGGGCTGATCTCATTATTGTAGATTGTCGCCGAGTATATCGTCAAATGAAGAAGCGTTTTGAGTAGCGTTGCAGGATGACTAGGGTTTGTTTGATTACCCGGAATCAAATTAACATTTACACTCCTTACTCAAATTTGGTATCACTGAGCTAGCAACAATTCTGTCTAGCAAGAATTTGCTTGTTTTGTTGATATGTTTTTGTTTTTTTGAGACTAACATTAGCGAGCTACTGTATGCCTGCATTCTGTAGATTCAAAATGCTTTTAATGTTAGCTGGAAAGCGGTCTCTACGTCCGACCTTATGCGTACATTTTGCATTGTGTGAATATCTTGCATATGGTAGCCATCTTGCCCTGGCGGCTGCGCTAAAGGAAATTCCAGCCTTGTAGAATTTAGGCCAAGATACTGCCGCAACATTCACTCAGCCACTCAAACAAGCACACACACTCAGCCGCACAGCGCAGGTCATGTGCCAAATTAATTCTGAATCATTTGAAAAACAAACCTCCAGAAGCTTTGAATGGTCAGATTCCTTAAAATGTCATTATTCCAATCTTCTCACTTGTAGACACACTGGTCTTTATCTGTAGTTTAGCTGAGTGCTATCTTTGCGCACACATGGCAGCAATTATTTCTTGTGTGTTTGGTCTTTGGCATTTTCCACAGATTGCATATGGCATAAACCTTCATAGACTAACTTGATCTCTGTGTCAAGTTTTAGCATCATACATTTGTTCTTAATTTACACCGAGATTTAAATATCCCTGGTCCTCTAAACCACATACTGTATTTCGATAAACACCAAATGTCCGTACGTGTATGTCCGTCATGTTTGGTACAGAACATTTTGGACGATAAGACTATCATAAAATCGTTTAATTTAAATCTCAACATTTTCGTCTGGTCAGAATACAGTATCCAGAATCCAGATTTTTTTTTTTTTCACTTTTAAGACGAGTACATAGATATACGTGGCTTGCAACATAGGAGCAGCATAAGTTAACTCAACCAGTGGGGTAACGTTAAAATTTGGTTTAAACCATTGCTTCATTGTTTTGTTTTGTTTTTGTCCTGAAAAACCCATATTGGTCGATCTCTAGTATCGGCAAATCCTCAAAGTCAGGTGATTCTGACTTTATTGCAAAAAAATATGATCGGGTGATCCCTATACTCTACTCTTTCAAAATCTTATCCAAATACTCATAGTACTCAAATGTAGTGTGTTTGAGTCTGGAACAGATAAAACTCTACGTTTGTTCTTGTTCGTTCCACTAACTGCCACACACACAACCCCTTGGTTCTGATGCAAAAACACACACAGATGACTTAGCTAAACAAACGCACAGGCAACAACGAGTGCAATAAAGTGCTTCACCTTTGGGGGATAACGTAAATGTACGTACACACCCGTGTGTCAGCAGAGTTGTTATCGCCTGAAACGGCCAGATGAGTGTGCAGTGGTTGCTGTAGCAACTTGGATAAACACAGGAGCCATTGTAGTGTGGCCCCCATTAACATGGCACACATATTGGGCTGACCCTCAAATCTTGTTGGTTCAGTGCTTGCGATCATTAGCGCGCACGTGCGCATGCACATTCACGCTCACAGTTAGCTGATACTGCAAATTGTGATTTATTTAAACATGAGATGAGACAAAAACAATATGCAAAGTAAATTACTAAATTAAACATCGGTCTTCAATCTCGTGCTGTAAAATAATATGCAATGAAAATGAACTTTTGGTGTGATGTTGTGAAGTAACTAGCGGAAACAGTTGAATCCAGCTAATTTAACAACTATTTTTTTCTAGAGTCTTGCATGTGAGCCATCTCTCAACCAATTTAATTTTCTCTTTCACCCCCTTTCTGTCTTGCCTCGTAAAGATGACTGAATGTGCAGTGGCATGCAGTACTGTGAAATGACTCAGGGTGTGGGATTGTGCTGCCACAGAAAGGAACAGTCAAAGTGTGTTCTTCTGAATCAAATTAGTCATCGTCCAAGTGTGCTTGTAACTTATTTTAGCCTCAAGTTTTTTTTTTGTTTTTTTTTTAAATTCTCAGCTAAAGTTTCGATTTGATCTTTGGGAAGTAGTTGATAAATTGTCTTCTGCCTATGCAACACTTATTAATATTCAGGCTTAGAGCATGAGCTCATGCTTGACCTCTGTTAAAATTCAGCTTTCTCACTTGGCCTCTTTTTCAAATGGGTTGCAATGCAAACTAAATATTCTTTTGTTATTATTTCTTTTTTTTAAATCCGAGACAGCATGGTGAATCTTTGGAGATACATATCTAGTATCTTTCTAAGCTTCATGGAAATGGCACTTCATATTTGTTTAGCATATTTTAGACATGGGAAAACATGCATTCATGTGGCATTCTGGTGATGATAGTGAATCTACCGCTGCAGAGATTTACAACTGTTTCTTATTGAGAGTGAGAGAGTAAAGTGACAATTGGCGGGATTGAGTCACAAAGAAATCCTGCAGTGAGATACACAGCCTGTGGAGAGAACATGTGTTGACATTTGAGAAGTTATAAGTGGTCCTTGACATAGTTGCTGCGTGATCTTTGAAGTAACAAAAACACAAAATCAAGGCCTAATAGACTGATGTTAAAAATAGTAACCGAAACAAAAACAACAATTTTTGTTGTAGACTTGACCGCTTTTTTAGATTATTAGGCATGTAGGCCAATTAACACTGTGAGTGTCATGAAGTTATTATTATTAATTATTATTATTCAATTTAGCATCCAAAGTAAAACCATGTTTTATGCACCATAAGGCACACTTAAGACTCTTTAAGCCCCTATAACACTGAGGGGCAAAAATATTCTTCTCTTGCATAAGGTAGCGAACTTCACGTTCATGTCAGAGTTAAAATTTACTTGCAACGAGCAGTACAGACAAATTTCTGGTGACGGCCGTCTGGCAACATCTTGCGAGTGCCCGTGAACCCACTGCTGTGGTCTGAAAAACGCCTTGACTAGCCTGTTTTGTGATTAGCACGAATGACATTCGTGCAGTAACATTAGCATTAACAGTTGCTGCTTTTTTTTAACCGAGGTAGTGACATTTAGATACTAATAAATGTACTGAATATATGACTGTAAATTATCCACAACTACTGGTTGGACTGCTGCACAATTGTTAGCTTGCATCTTGGTTTTGGCAGACCACAGAGCAATTTTCAACTGGCAATCCAACAGTGAAAGATGAGATTTTCCACTAGTTTAAGGTTTACCCTTGGTGTCATTTTCTTTGAAAAAAAAACAAAAAACTCTTTTATAACTGGGTGGCTAGCTGAAATACGGAACAGTACTGTGAAGTATGATGTTTTTCTCTCTAAATGTGTCTGTATCTGGATGAATCATTTTGTAAATTCATAATTTTGTTGAAGACAAAGCAGAGTGTTCTCAATTGATTTGGCTGAAAAAGACTACCGTGACCTAAATACCATAAACAACTCCTGGCAAGCACGCACACTGTGGAGAGATGAAGAGTCTATTAAAAAAGCTTGGAAGAATTTCGATCTAGAATCTTTTAGGATTCTCTACCTCTGTTATAGTCAAGCATAAAGTAAGTTAGCTGTGGTGCCCTGTGTGCCAAGTTTTTGCCATGTCTTGGGAACATTTTTCAAATTATTTACTTTATTTATTTTATTACAGTATTACTATTTGTAAGTATCAGGCCTTGAAGCCTTGTTTGTGCTGTATACTGATTGTTAAAAAAGGGCAATAAATAGGCATGTTTGACCAAACATGATGAATAATCGTGATTTCGATATTGACCAAATTAATCGTGATTATTATTTTGGCCATAGTTGTGCATCCCTAGTAGCCACTGATTGGTTAGTTGCATTATGCCATTCGTGGGTATAATATTTTTGTTTGGTGGCATTTTTTTGTATATTATTTTTACATATATATCTGTGACAATTATTGTTAAAAACATCTGGCAGGTGTGTCAGTAACACTACTGAATGAGGCGATTAATAAATGTTTTAGTTTGGCCCAGTTAATATCATCTTGTACTGTACATATCAGAGATGTTGACACAAAATTGTTCCCTGAACTTTGAACCTTTTGACATCAGAGTGCAAGAAAAATGTTGCTAGGGACTGACATCACAGTAGAGTGTGAAGGAAAGCGAAAGAAAAACACAATTTTGCATACCACCAAATTGTCCAAACAGGTTAATTAATTATACTATCATTATTAGTCATCAATTGACTCTTCTTTTTGAATTCTTCTGTAACACAAAGAAATACTAATGAGCACTGCAGTGTTCCAGTTGGATGGCAGACACAGAATGTCTCACATTTCATGAGGCTCTTAAGCAAGGTAGCGTGGCTGAAACAGGAGAAGGAATGTAAACACACTACATTCGAATTTGCTGAGTATGCTGTGAGAAGTTACACTGCCAACGTGGTGAATGTAACACCAGTCCGTCAGATCACCGCAATGCAAAGCCAAAAACACTCATACAGTTTTCATAACTTTGTTTTCTAAAAAAAAATAAATAAATAAATTGGATTTTGGATGCTACAGTGAGTTTTAAATTCAAAATTAAAGCTCTTCTTTTGTAGCATTCTCGTTTTCATACAAGTTGGTGCATGAGTATTTAGGTTTCTCCCCTCTTAGAGATGGGACGAGACACCACTCTCACGGGACGAGATGTTTCACAAAATTGAGTCCACGATAACGAGAGGAGATTTTGGCACAATGTGTTATACCCAATATGAATGTTCCAATTTTCAAAGATTTTTTTTTTTTTTAATTGAGGAGACTGCAAGAAAGAAAATGAACTATTTAGTGTGCAAATGTAAACATAAACAGAGTCACTTTTATTACTGGCTCGTCTTTCAGCTGCAGCTGAGCTATTTTATCAAGATGAATGCAGTTCGTGCTAGCTGTGGTGGTTAACATAGTATTTATGCAGTGTTAAAAAAACTGTCTTTTACTGATATGCCAATATTTTACCATTTATTTAATCAACTGGGAAAATAAAATATCACCACACAGGTAATGTGTTAGTGACCATATATGATTTGGAATGCTAAAGTTTATTTTGAAGCATTGCCTGGCCTTCTCACCACGTTTGGTGCTGTATTTTACTATCATGTAGAGCAGTAAACAGGCTTTCACTTATATTCAATGTCTTGCTCAAAGACAGTTTGACATGGACACAATTAAACCCACAGCCTCTCAGCTGGTAGAGGACCACTCTACCACTGAGCCGTGCTGCTAACAAGCAGTGTATTTATAAAAATAAATAAAAATATTGTGGCACATGTCATCATATAAGACCTCGTCCTATCCATATTACTCAACAAAATGTCGGTGTCTCTTCTTACCTACTGAAGCTAATAATGGAAAATCTTTAAAAAAAAAAAAAAAAAACCCTCAAAACATTTTCCCCACTTTCATGTTAGTCTGTTGTTCTTAAATAGTTGACCAAGAAATATTTTGCTGATCTTTTGGAAGTTTTCAAGGATTTTTCTAACCATTCTAAATATGTGTCCTGACATACAAAATGGTTTGAATTGCAGATTTAGGTTTCATAGGATAGTGGTCTACTGGCCTTGGAGTTGGGCTGTCTCCTATTTTGATGGTATCACGTTTCCTGAAGTCAGAGGTTCTCCCCCAATTTGACCAAAAATGACACATAATCAACTTTTAAAACGTAACTCTCCATAATCAAGGATCCATTTACTGCGGGTCATTTTTATGACCAATGATTAGATCCTGGCAGCCATCTGCTATTAAATCAGCCAACTATAATATCTTACGTTGACGAAAGCTTATTATTTGTCATTTAAAAACATATGTTTTGACCTAACGTGTGCCAAAAAACTCAGCTTGCCTTGATCGAGACATGCTGAAAACTATTTTTGATTAGGGAAAAAAAATAAAAATAAAACATTACATTTGAGTCTTGTGTAACTGTTGGGTAACATTTGTTTTAACGATGCAATGGAGATTATTGTAATAACTGTAGTTCAAGTTCGGAGGTAGAATGTCCCCGAATATCATGCGGTGTTTGTGTTTTCTTTTTTGTCTTTTTTTTTGTCCTTTTCTTAAAAAGCTGCAGATCTTGTTAGTCTTTGCCCCTCCTCATGATTATACCCTCTGTGTCTTTCCAGATGCCAGATTTTTTGTCCAGTCCTGGGAGTCTGACAGTCATCTGGTTTTTATCTTGGTCACTGTGTTTCAGCGGTGCTCAGATTTGGACCAATGAAGGTAACCCATATTTCAAGAACATCCCTGATCTCTTCCCCTTATCATAGGGAGCACTTTAAATATATTTGTTCTAAGGCATATATATACTCACATAAAAAGAGAATGTTTTGGACCTATTTTTAGTGCTGTTGACCCATCTCAGTTCAAGAAACTGCCGGAGAAAAGAGGGAGGACACACATCTAGCATTTAGAATAAAATAACTGGTTGTACTGTATATTTTGTCTTTTGGGAAAACATCATAAAACACTGACACATTCAGAAAAACTTTTTTTTATCTGGTGCTACCACAATTTTGTTCACTTTTATATTTTAGGTCTGTGTTAAAGTCACATTTTTCTTCAGTTAGTGTTTGATTTTCTTTTGAGTTTCTTGTTAATCTCGTATAATGAAATTGTCATGGCGCATATTTCTTTCCTACGAGACATTTTTCCTCTTTCCTTAATCTCCATCTTCTGTTTTTCCTCTCTGTCTATCATCTGAGCCAAGTTGTGGTTTAATAAATCATTTCATTAACAAGACTTGCTCTTAGCCCTTAAAGGAAAACTGTTACCGGTACTTAACCCGACCCCCCCCCTTGCGTGTGTGTGTGTGTGCGCGCGCGTGTGTCGGGGGGCGGGGAATATAGTTTTTTTTAACTGACTGATTTCAGCGAAGAAAGAAATGCAACTTCCCTTTACATATACATTTGTGCAGATGTTTATTTGCATATGTGGTAGCACACACTTAAATATGTGTGTGTGTGTTTGTTTTTTTTGTATCAATGTGAGTATGAGGTACTTGAGCATATGCTGTGTGGCCCTTTCGCCAAGAGGCAAAATCAGATTAGAGTGGAACGCTGCAGGTTTGTGAAATAATGTGCTTGACTGCCCATAAAACATGAATGCACACAGCCAGCTCTGGACTACTCCAGCAATAACGCATACAAATGCAAAAACACCTATACAAAAAACAGGGTAAGAGTGCATCCTCTGTGGGTATTAGCAAAATGACATCTCATTAAATTTTGAGAGGGATGAGCTAAAAACTTCAAATGGGAAAACTTTAAAGGTGAAGATAAGCAGGAAATCTACTCTACCTGTTTTTATCACTTTCAAGGGGCTGTCGTTTTGCCACTCCCTGTCAAATTAAAATGATATCACAGTTGGCCAGGTAATGAGCAAATCATACCTTAGCTTGCATATGTCATATGACCAAACTCACAAAACAGGTGAGCTGTGAGCAACTGTGATGGCATTTTTCAGTCGATAACAAGTGGCAAAATGGCCACTGACTGAGTTGTATAAAAACAATTCATTTTCCACAAACACAATCTTAATTAGAATACCATGTTAAGCTTAATATGTAGAACACATCATTGTGATGATTGTTTTTGGGTTGACTTCCCCTTTAAAACAAATAGTTGGAGCAATGAGGTCATATAGTCAAAACAGAGATGTGCAAAAAATTTATCAGGCCACGATGGAGTTATACATAAGTTCGCAATTTAAAAACGTGGCAAGAGGAAAGAAGTTATGCTCGATGTGAAGTGAAAGATTTTCAGAAATCCTCAATACCATTGAAATAATTTCCTGTTGACATGCCCTGAGGTGTTTATTGATGTCGTTCATGTTGGAGTGCGTTTGCTGTTTTGCCTTCGGTACTATAATGATTTGATCATGAAATAGACAGAATCAGACTTTGGTTTCCTTTGGGGAATTCTTTCCAAGATGTACACAGCTAACAAGTAACCTTTTTAACGGTCATACAAGTCTAGATGGCTAGCGTGTACAAAAAACATTAAACTCAAACTTAGGCCAAGTTGTGAGTTACCAAGTCCTGAAGAGTGGGCACAGAGGTTATGAATTAATTCAAGTTTGTGTGCTTAGCCCTGTGCTGCCTGTCAAATATTTTTCCATTCGAAATGTGCTGTAAAAGCCAACTTTCATATCATGTAGCAATCAAAGCACACACACACTTTATACTGCAGGTATCATACCCACTTGGCAAATTACTAAATTCAAGTCAAATGTTTATTCAGGTCAGGTATATACTGCTCTTAGTTTTGTACTGTGTCTTCTTCTCCTTCATACATATGTGTGTGTGTGTGTGTGTGTGTGTGTGTGTGTATATATAATATATATATATATATATATATATATATATATATATATATATATATATATATTTATATATATATTTATATTTGTGGTCAATTGTAGTATTGCAATTGTGTTGTTAGGGCCGCTCGTTGCTGAATAACACTGAGTGTGATTTGGGGCAGAAATAATTTGATTGTCTTGTAAGCTGTGCCAAGATTTTATACTGCAGTCAAATGGCCTGATAATTGGACATATTTATATGCCAATGGAAATTTGATCCCTACTTGAATCCAGACAGACACACAGACATTCTCTCAGACCTGCGCACAAAACAGTTTGATGTAGAATGAAGAAGCGACACATTGATTCTCTGAGACTCAAACGGCTTCTGACAGAAACAAAATACCATAGATAGTACGATATTGCTAAATTGCCATGTGCTAAATGCACATTTTGGTATAGTTGCTAGTTTCTGCACTATTAAAGTTGCTCAAACTACCAAAGACAAATTTTGTGAGTGTGCTTTTAACATACTTGGCCAATAAAAATGATTCTGATTTAGTATTATTCCTTACAATTAAACTGCAGTATATGATTGTGTCAAAGTGTCTTTTTTGATACTGATCAATGGTCTTTAAATAATTACACAGACAAGCTTCCAGAGAAGCCAAAACACTCAGAGCCATTTCATTGCAAACAAACGAGTCCAAGTCAGTTCAGCCTGAAGCACCACTAACCTTCTTTGGTCATGTTATCGTGTCCCGACGGTTAACTGTGACAACATACGTCACACTATTTCAGCCCATGCCGGCACAAAATATGACTGCTTGCAGGTCTGCCAGACAAGCAGTTTGCTTTAATATTTTATGTGACGTCTGTGTTTGCAGTTTCGGACGTGCAGTACGGACGCTTGGACACTAATGTGACTCTGGCATGTGGGAAGTCACAAATTAAGTAAGGAATTCAAAACGTGCGTCTATGCCATCTTGTTGTTTGCATTTCTCTTTTACAACAGGCAAGTTTGCGGCTAATGCACACGCCATTCTTTGTTAATTTACGTTATTGTTACTACATAATAATCAACTTGCTGTTTAAATCCGCCAAAAATGGCCAATATTTGCCAATTATAATAACTTTTTACCTTTATGCACGCCAACCATTTACAGCATTTATATACAAGTAACACTGGGGTCATTATTGATCACACATGAATCCATACCTTAACTTTGTATCTTTAAAAAAACTATCATGAAATTTGTTGATAACATTATGTCTTTCAAAACATAACATTTTTTTTCAAGCAATAATTAGAAATTGAAATTGAGCAAATAGATGTCACTATTTTACACGCAACCTTAAGTTGTGTTTGTTTAAAAAAAATCCTAAACTGTAAATGGTATTGTGACATACATTAAGCAAAAATGTGTTAAATATAAGAAACATTCAACTTCTAGTAACACAAAAAAATGAATTAATGTTCTTACAACTTTATCTATTGTACACCAATTGTGCAACCAAAAATGTTATTTTCTCAGATTTCTTTAGTTCTGCACAGAGGCATGTTTACTTTCCATTTGAATCGAAATAAAACATTTGCAAACATGATTTTACTTTTGAAAACAATGACACACTTTCTGGCATTGTGGCTCAAACCAGCTACCAAAATGTAAATACTTTTTTTTTTTTGCAATTTTGAAAAAAAAATTTGACTGGGTGAAATTCATCACCTCTCATCATCATCATCATCATCATCATCATCATCACCTTGAAGAAATGCTATACTCTCATCTTGCTTCTTTGGCATCTGCAAATTTTCACAGTGCAGTTTTGAGAAAAAGTGCACAATAATTCTCTTTTGAGCAAAGTTTTCCCAAGCTTAATAACATGTTTTCCCAGTAGGATACCAGTGGTGTGGCAACTAGATGACAGCCCAGCGTTACCATGGCACAAAGTAACATCAGATGGCTCGTTAGTTCTGCTGCACGTCAACCTTTCAGCCCAGGGCAACTACAGTTGCTATGACAACCAAGGGCTTCTCCTTCACTCCACCAAACTCAGACTGGGCCGTAAGTGTTCTCATTTCTTCAGTCTTTTAAGTTTTAATATGTCTTCAATTTTAAAAGTTCAGTTATACATTTGAAACAGTGGTGGTCACATTGGTCCTTGAAGGAAACTTGGGTTATTTCCACTACAATGACAAAGACTCTACTTCCTGTAACAGCCTCTAAAAGGAAATGGCTCCCTAAGTGGCCTTCCTTTCGAGGCAGAGGGCACCAAAGATATACAGTTTATTTTTCGTTTGACACCACTACTCCTACTACTTAATTTCAGGGATAATATAACTTGTGAACTCTGACTGTTGTTCTTCCAGATCCTCCTGGGCTTCTTAGTATTTCCTGTCAAGTTCCTAATCACACTCACGTTCGCTGTTCTTGGGTAGAATCAGTGAAGACCTTTCTCCCAGTCGAGTACAACGCCTCCCTCAGGTAAATGCCAATTACTGCAACTCAACTTCATGTGAAGTGACCACTCGGTTGCAGATTACATGTCCTCCTGAGAACCATCCTATTCATTTGTGTCAACTATAATGAGGATTTGTGTGTGGTCTACTTTGGGATGCAACTTTGCAGTGTAGGGGTGGGGGGGGAAAGTCGACCAAGCCAGGTAAGTCAATTCAAAAAACATAGGTCGACTAAAAATATCCGCCTCGAAGTGCGCCACTGTTTGCTACACAGACTTTTCTTACAGATGTGCGTAGTGTTACAATGGCCAGTGGGAAAGACTCCACAAAAAAGAGAATATTACAAGCTTAGAAAAATTTCCAATTAAAACATGAGTGTTAAAAATAAATAAATATAACCCCATTGCTTGTTTTGGTGCACCACCTTGTGGCTGAACAAATGGCTAATGCAACTGGTGTGCTTAAAAGCACTTACTGATTTCGTAGTTAGCGAGCTTTCATTAAAGACAATATTGGCACAGGGAGCTTCCTAAAATAAAGGAAAGACCTTCCCACAAATCACCAAGGCCGAATGAGCCAATAATATACCCTGCCCCTACAAACAACCAACTTTATAGTGGCTCAATTTAAGTATTTACATTTTTGCCAGTAGGGGGCAGTCAAGAATGAAACGTTTAATGCCCAGGTATGCTTGTCTAGAAGAAGAAGATGATGAATAATAATAAAAAGAACAGGAAGTTATTGACCACATAGTAGCTATCAGGCAGCTCCACTCTCAGGTTTACTCATGGAATACGTATTTGTTGAAACATCATCTGTACTGTAAGTGTATTTAAAAACAATCATATGTGTAACGTACGTAGTATAATATACATTATGTCGGTGTGAACTAAATTGCAGTGTGTGTTGTCCTTAAATTCTAATCACTAGCGTGTTGTCACAATGCTAACTAGCTTGCACAGACAAATTTTGCTGGTGGTTGTATGGTCTAAAAATTCAAATGCATAAAACATAACAAATTATTGATCATTATATCCACTCCAATTTACATCCGACCATAGTGGAATATGAAAAAATGGGAATTACTTGATTCTTCAATGGAATAATGGATTTTAAAAAACATTTTCTAGTGACAGCAGTGGACACATAATAGACTCAGTTTGTTTTTTTTGTTTGTTTTTTTCAAAAGTTTTCTCATGTCAGCCATATTTTTTTCCTTTTCAAGGGGTAGTGGCCAAGAGTGGCAACCTTGTCTAGTGGATGCAGTTCACAAGTACTGTGATGTGGAGCACCCATCCTTTTGGCAGACCATTCACACGCTTAAAATCACGGCCACAAACGCCCTTGGGTCTGAAACAACGGCTGCCCGGTTTAAGTTAGATATGCTCTGTAAGTATGAACATTCTTTTAGGTGGGAAAACTACACTCTCATTCACGTCGATGGACAATTCAGCGTGTGCAGTCAATCCAACCTGCATGTTTTTGAATATGGAGGAACAAGAAGTATCTGGATGAATCCCACGACATATATTTGCTTGATGCTCAATAAAAATTTATCATCATGAGAATTTTCAATACACGAAAAAAAAAACCCCAAAACAAAACAGAAATTCCAAGTAAATGGGTTTCTACCTGGAATGTTTTCAGCTATTAGCTTATCCAAACACTTTTTCTATCGTTTCAGTGAAACCTGACCCCCCAGAGTCAGTGTTGGTAAATGAGGTGGAAGACTTTCCGAAGAGGCTGATTATCTCATGGAACTTTCCCTCTTCGTGGCCGCTACATGATGCTTTCCCTCTAATGTTTCACATAAGATACAGGCCGCATGGATCGCAATATTGGTCAGAGGTCAGTAAGGAGTCGTCGTCAGTAAATTTCAGACATATCATTAGTGTACTTCATTGTTCTTATTTTTCCGCCTTCTCTTTGCTTAGATTTACACAGAGGAGACCCAAGTGACCATTTTTGATGCCTTGGCAGGCCACCCTCACCAGGTTCAAGTACGAGCGAGGGATGAGTTAGATGCGGAGAGTCAGTGGAGTGACTGGAGTCCTCTGCGTTATGGGCGGCCCTGGGAAGGTTAGGAAATGATCAGACATTTGCAATTAAAAAAAAAATACGGAAAACCTTTTTTTTTCATTCATTCGGTTTTATCTTATTTTTAGGGCTGTCAAAGTTAAAGCGTTAAATTTGGAGATTTCAACCAAAAGATGGGTGTTTCTGTAGTTTTACTCTAAAAAGTTGTGTAATGGCTTATTGAAAAATTGAACAAAAATGCACACTTTGTTTTCAAACTCTGTATTAGTTGTACAAAACTTCCTGCTTCAGTGACCTCTCCTTGGCCTTGCAAATGCTGCTGGAGTCTGGTGGTGAGGGGCAGAACTAAACCTAGAAGTGAGAAAGAATGAATTTTAATTTAACAATTTATTTATTTTAACAATTTTATTTTATATGAAAGTAATTATTTTACGTATCAGAGGAAGCTATTGCAAGAGTCTGAAATACATAAAATATTGTTTTTCTTGGATTTTACATTTATTCCAAGATTTTTGCTAAAAAATATGATGAATCACAATTAATTTGTTACAAAAAATGTAATTGCTTTACATCACCAGCTTTTGTTCAGGCATTCAGGTTGGGGACAGAAATTCATACATTAAGGCAAATATTTTTTTTTTCTTTTTCCATGATAATAAAAGCCCACAGAGCTGGAAATGAGGGTATTTTTTAATGTAAAAAAAAAAAAAGAAGAAGAACTTGTTCAGTGGCAAGCGTTATCTTAAAAGACCCCTTTATAATATGGCCACTAGTGTGTGTATCTATTCATTCATATTAAAAAAAAAAAAAACAGGTGATAAATTTTCTTGTCAGTGGCACACAACCTAAGTATTTTACATGACAAAAATTTCCGTCCATGGCACTGAGTTAATTTATTTTTGTGGTTAAGTTTAATTTTTTGAATTGAACTTTGAAAAAAAATAAATGAGTCTGGAATTAGACAGCTCATTTTATATGCAGTGCGATTGTTGTTTGCATGCGTGACTTGATAAAAGTTTTGTGTTTTTTTTTTTAGTAACACTTGCATTTAATAAAATCCTGGTAAATAAATTTAGCTTGAAATATAACCACTGATGATCTGCTTATTTTTGTTATGTGCAAGTTTCCACTGATTCCTCTCGAGAACGTGAAATGTTGAATTGAGCAAGCGTTGGTGTCGACAGCACTTGACGTATGTACGTGTTTGTGTGTCGGTCCTGCAGAGCCCACCACATCTGAACCTCCAGAGGATAATATTCCAGACTATTTTTTTCCCTTCAACACAAAGCCAGAAACCTCGACTTCAAAGTCACTTAGTAAGTCTCTCGAAATGATAAATGTGCGGTCGCATGCAATATCACTTTTGCCGTAAATGTGATATAATGACACGCCTGACTGTTTGTCAAAAAAAAAAGTTTTTCTTGGGTTTGAACGAAATTGGACAGATCGAAGCACTTTTTTGTCACAGCATGCAGCCATCATCACTGACACAATAATAAGGCATCATTTACTGCTAGTGCGAATGGCCAAATGACATTTAATTCCACCAAAACGTACCTGTGAGCTGTCGTTGCTTTCTATAGTATACGAAATAATGAAAAGGTAATTGCTTGAAAGCTGGCCGTTCTCTACAGAATGCACCTGGCATGTCGTTCTTTGGTACACTCAAAAAGTACACGCTCGAAAGTCGCTCCATGATACACTCAATTTTGCAGAACTGCATCTGTGAGTGATTAGAGCTTCGCAATGTTTTGTGAACCAGATGCATTCTCTTTGTGTGTTCTCAGTCACTCCGCATCAATCAGTGTACTACCACAAGAATTTTTAAAATGTGAATTGGCCCTCACTTTGATTTGTATTTGTGTACTTTATGAGGTCAACATGTTGTAAATATTAATGTAAAGCAATGTTTGCTTATTTAGTGTGATTTTATGTCAAAAATATATGTGCGCATTCATGTGTCCCTCTGACAACCCAGAGACGTAGTTATGAATTCTTAAACGACTTATTTTACTTTGAGCTTCTTTTCCAATGAATGTCTAATCTCTCCTTTCCAGAGCCGGTTCAACAGGATGACGGTAATTTGGGATTGGTGATTCTGCTGGTTTTGTTTGCTGTGGTTATCATAGCCACTGTCCTTTCTCTCATCTTTGTGGTGTGGTAAGGCATTCTTACAGTTCACAACAAACAATCATTTGAACCAATTGTTCTCTTTTCTTTTTTTCTTTTTCTTTTTTTTTGGGCGTTCGTTTGTGTGAATTGTAACTCGTTTTTGTTTTCTGTTTGCAGGGTGAGGCACAGGCGGCGTGAACATGTGACCAAACAAGAGCTCACCTCTATGGTCAAAATGAAGTCCATGCCAGTTTGATGTAAGTGAGACCCTCTGCTAAAAGTGAAACTGTGGTGCTACAAAGAAAAACAAATCAATCTGGTCCTCGAGGCCACTATTCTACATGTTTAAGGTGACACTAATCCTGATTATTGGATGCAGCATAGTAGCCATTGTGGACCGATATTGCCCACTCTTGATATTAAGGTCTTTTTTTTCTGAAAATAATGACAGTGTATGTTTTTTTTTGTTTGTTTTTGTTTTTAGTTGAATAGTAATATAATAGCACTATAATAGAATATAATAAAGTAGAACATTAAACAAAAAAACAAGTAAAAATTTCCATGAAGAGTTAGGTTGTTTTTTGTTTTTCGAAAAAGAAAAAGGCCATGTATAGTAAGACTTATTTTTTGTAAAGTGTTTTTTTTTTAAACCCACCATGCCATTTTTTGGAAACCCCCTCAACCATGTTTCTGATTATTATTATGCTTGCTCATGAGCTGATTACTTAAATCTCATCTGTTTAAGACAGAAATATCTAAAATATCCCAGAGTTGCCCAACCAACATACTGTTTTCCCTCACTGAACTTTGGTTCAAGTATTGCGGCTTCACTCACTGATTTTTATTCATGACTATATTTTTTTTTATAATGGGTTTACCTCACTATTTACATTTATGCATGTTTTAACTAAAACAAAACAAATTTAAAGAAGAAAAAAGACGTTATTTATTTTTAATTTATTTTGCAAAGTCAAAGACCCAAAAAACAAAAACAAATTCAAACCCTTTTTTGTAGTTTTTGAGCATAACTTTATTGAATGTATTTTTCCTCCTTAGACCAGACAAAATAAATAGTTAACATTTTTTTAATAAAAATAAACAGAAAAAAGTGGACCAAATGGAAAAAAAAGTTCAATCTCTATTTCACAGATTTTGATTTTTGTGTATGTTTTTGGGAACATGTGTTAAACGCGGGAACACTGGAAAGCTCGAGAAAACTATTTGTCAAAACAACGCATCCACGGCCACACAATAGAAAATCTTTGACGTAATTTGATCAAGATGAGCCTCGGGTCACCACCACCATATTTGTGCATAACAGACTGCAGGAACAAATGGTATAATCCCCCTCACCTTTTTTCGTGTTGTTGCACATGTTTTCTGACTATGATCACTTCCCAGGCGTGCGGTTGTACATCTCCTCAGCTTTGCCCGTTTGGCAGATAGTTGCGGATGGCACACATGGCCTCTGTGGTGAAGATAATTATAAACCTAAAGGGCACACTCTCTTATTCTAAATCCATTTGCAAAGTTCAAACATGCGTCATGGCTGTGAGACAAACAAACACAATGGGAGTAAATACAATACATCTCTTGGCTGAATTCATTAAACACCATTTTGATGAAATACCATAACATGATACATTGAAGAAAATCGCGTCCTCGAGTTGCTATATCCAGCACATATTATGGTCTTGTAAATATCTTCTCCACTCTGTTATTTTCATCTGGCAGTGCTTACCGATATGATATATGGATGTTTTTAATGTGGCGTCCTGTCTTTTTAGGTTAATGTCAAACATCATCTACTCCTCAGCCCGTTCTAGGGCTCATCTGAAGACTCGGCCATCATGACAGCATGCCGACGTTCCATATTCAACTGCAACAAACGAACCGGAATCCGTTTAGGATCTGTGACGACGCTAACAATCCGACCAATGTCCCTTTACAATCATAACATATAAGACTCACGAGTCAAACCACGTTTCCCAACATGCATCTGCAGTACGAGCCTCCTGGAAGATCTTTTGTCCGCCCCCTCAGGTGATTCCGGTAGTCGCCAGTGACATTGGTCTACAAGTGTCCGTTAGAACAGACAGACTCAACGTTGCAATTTTTGACCGGCTGCATTCTAGTGTCAAGAGGACTAAAGAAGGGCAGCTGACATCAAGTGAGCAACTTGAATTGTAAACACGTATTCTTTTTGTATTTATGTTGCATGGTCATGTTCTTTTTTTTTTAAATGCCTCTTTTTAATCATCCATCCATGGAGGGTGTGTAAGTGTAAAGTATGCCTCACTTGGGGTGAGACGGGGACCCGATAAATACAGTACCTGGTCACAAATCACCAGCATTATCACAACTCCCAGCGCTAGAAAATTTTATTGGAATAAGTATGGTAATATTTTCGTCAATTTGTTCATGATGACTCAGATTAGTCAGTGGAAGGGGCATTTTAGCTTCTTTTATCAAACAAACATTTCATCCAAAACAGTATTCACTTGACTAATTTAATCATTTGAAATGCATCCATAGTAGTTTTCAGCAGTTAGTGTAGCAACTTTGAAAGTTTTCCGGTTCAGGTCAACAATTTAAAAGCATATTTTTGGGAGGTTAGAGAAAGAAAGAAAGAAAAATCCCAAAAGCATTTGTAGTATGCAACTTTGGCTCACTAATAAGGAGCCCGTTCACATGATGGTTTAGTAGGATTTTGTACAAGCTATGTAATATAATTGGCAAATTTGTGATTTACAGATGTGGTTTTGAAGTACAGTCCAATTTTATTTTTTGTCCAGGTTGCTACTAAATTGTCCGAAAACATTTTGCAGCTGCGCCGACAAGCTTTCTGTTCAACGTAGCGCACAAGATCGAAGATAGGAACGTTTCTGTGTTTTATTTTCACAAGCAAGGTGACAGTTCTGATAAGAAGGCCGACACCACAGTAAGTAAAGATGGATCTATTCATTACAGTTTTGCAGAGAAAGGAAAATTATGGGTCAGTTCCAAGTCCGCGCTTGACCAGTAGTATTATGGCCATGTGGTTTGGCGAGATAGTCGAGGATCACGGTTACCGTGGTTACCTGACAAAAGCCAATCTTTGTCTCTCTGCGCTTGGGTCCTAAAACCTTGTGATCTTTGGTAAACAGTAATGACTGGTTGGCCAGTGCTCACGAGAAGCCCCAAATACCTCAGTTTGTTTAGTGTTTTTTCTTTCGTATTTCTCCTGTGTCCTCGTGACGACACTGTCGTGATCCAAAGCTGTGCAGTCCATGACTGACTGACTGTGTACGATGCATCAGGAGCACAAGGTGCGTAGAAGTCAAGCTAGTTGTGTTTTGACGACTGTATGTTCTCTCAAGCTAGCCCCACATCGAATGCACAGGTCTAGTTGAAGCTTTGTTGTTTTTTTTGTAATTTTGTATATCACATGGATGAAATGAAACACATTTCCTGGTTATTTTTTTGGATGTACATAGCCGATTTGGGATAGCACATTAGTTCAGTCATTTTAGCTTATTGGGAATTCATATTTAAATAAATGGTAGGAAACATTTGAAGTGAATAATAAAGTTTGAAATTCCAGAGAACAGCATATAAGAACATCACTGAGAGTTATCTGTATGTGTGTGCCCAACATTGTGTTTGTTGTCTCGATAAGTTTTATGAAGCTGTTCTATTAAGAATTGCTTTTCAGTGTCACTGCATTTTTTTTTCATGAGGTTCTCTTTTTTTCTTGACAGTGATTGAATTCAAATACCAATGAAATGGAAAAAAAAAAAGCTTAAAAATGGGAATGGACTGTCCAATTAAGCGTTTCAAATTGAACCATTGTCAATAATTCATCCAGATTATGACCTGCATCGATAAAGGTACACTTATGAAAATGAAACTGAATTAAAAACACAACAAAAAGATGTATTTTGTAATACAAATGCCATTTCCATTCTATTAATGACAGTCCATAATTCCATGTGAGCCTTTTCTTTCTCTCCATTAAAATGTTCTTCCCTCTTTAATATGTGATGCCGGGAGCCTGTTGTTTGTACACTCAGGCATCCTCATGTTTTTTTTTGCTTCATTTGCAAGATATCATCATAAGCTGTTATTCCCTTCCTGCCCATGTATGTATCTGTAAAAAATAAATACTATTTTATCACATCAGCAGTTTTCGGGTGGTTTGTTGTAACAGTAAAAGCTGCAACTTTTGAGTTGTGTGGTTTTCTGCTGCCGTACCAAACACAAGTTCAGGATGTTGTTTATTGAGATTAAAATAATGGTGCATCACATCACATCGCTCCCTCCCACTGACAAGAGAAAAAATCTCTGTGCAAAACGATCTCTGCACTTTGACTCAAAAGGAAACAAGTGCATTTCTAAGGAGAAGGGAGAAAAAACAACTTTGAAGTAATTGTAGCAAGACAACTGCCAGCTCAGTTAGCCATTGTCCTTAAACAACCTATTCATTTGTGTGTACTATTTTGTCCATTTTTTCTGTGTATGATAAGGCTTTTTTTCTTTTTGGCAAGGGTTTTGAAAAAACTATAATGCATATTAAGGCTTTAAGGATGTTTTTTTTGGGGGGGGGGTGGGGATGAGAGAAAAGACTGACTATACATGGCCTTAAAAAAACACTTTCCTATACATGGTCAATTTTGCATTAAAAAATAAAAAATTCCTTATTAAAGTATACATTGTTATACAAAAAAAACCCCACTTCAAATACTGTTTGTAAAAGAAAGCCTTTATATATATATATATATATATATATATATATATATATATATATATATATATATATATATATATATATATATATATATATATATATATATATATTACATGCCGTGTACAAAAACATGCCTTTAAATATGTATCTATATAAATATATGTGTATCTCTCTCTCTCTCTCTCTCTCTCTCTCTCTCTCTCTCTCTCTATATATATATATATATATATATATATATATATATATATATATATGTGTGTGTATATGACTGTTTAGTAATGTCTTTATTTAATTATTCATTACCATGCATTGTGAGGCTTTATTGTTTTTACGTAAAAACAAACTTGAATAGAAAGCCTTTTTTTTTTAAAAAAAAAATAAATGACGATGCTTTTTTTTTCTGGGGGGGGGGGGGGGGACACCATGTGTGACTAAGAATGCATATTCTTTTTTTTTTGCAAAATAATATGCCCATGTATAGTAAGGCTTTTTTGTGAATGAAAAAACACGTATTTTAAGGCTTATTTTTACGGCTATTTTTTATTTTGTTTATTTTTTTCAAAAATTGACCATGAATAGTAAGGTTTTTTAGAGGGATGGGTGTGGAAAAAACACCATGCAAGAAAGTTTTTCTCACAAAAAAGCCTTACTATGCATGTAAATGCCGTGTACAAGAAAATGCCTATATATATATATATATATATATATATATATATATATATATATATATATATATATATATATATATATATATATATATATACACACACACACACATGCATTTACATGCATGTCAATAAAGAAGACGTTTTCAATGGAAATTAAAACGACCATGTATGGTAAAACAGTGTATGGCAGTGGATCAAAATGAATTGGCTGTGTAAACTCCAGAATATTTACACTATAAAATCAGACAATTAACAGTAATTAAACCATTATATTTTCAAAATGGAAATACACAACATACTGTTTTAATTAAAATGTCGTTAACGTTTTTAACATGGTCATTTACGATTATTCATAACCATTGTAGTGCTCCAGAAAAAAAATAAAATACAAATTCAGTCCACTTTACGTTCATTGTCGCCATCTAGTGCAGAGATGATGTCAATAGCCTTTCCTTGGCGTAAAAATACACCGTCATTAACTGGCTAAAATTTAGAACAAAACCTATCAACATATTCAAAAACTGTCTAAAAAAATATACATAAATAGTTGTGCACACTATAGCTAAAACAATAATGCAAAGTTGCAAGAAACCAGTGTTATACAAGACATTTTCCCCATGAGTGTAACAATAAATAGCAAGTGATTTCACATTTCTACCGAAAATATTTCAAACATAAAAATCTATGAGATATGCTAGCACTAATTATTTAAAAAAAGGCGTTTTTATATAGACTGTTCCACCATAACTATAATGAAGCATGTACAGTGGAATTGTGCAGAAGAAAAGGTGACACTTCTTAAGACATTTTGTTTAAATAAAATACAAGAAAGAGAGACAATGTTGTTGTGACAATGTACAGTCATTTACAATTGAATAAATATTGTAAAGGCGAAGTTGCACAAATATTCTACTGGGGTGTTTAAGGTAGCAATGTGAAAGTTCCTGTGATTGGCACTCTTTTTGTTCTTTTTTTTCCCCATCAATTTCTTCCAGTTCCCTAGTCTACTGCGGTCTACACATCGATGGCGACTCCATGTTTGGTTGAGATGACATCTCTGGTTCCAGTCAAGTACATGAGTACGGAACACAGGTGGGGAAGCGTCGCCGTGGTGCTGACGTATAGCCAGTAGGGGAGCGGCGCCGTGTTCCCCAAGGGACACACCCACAGACCGCGGCGCACGGCATCCCGCACGTGGTGCGTGGTCATGGAAATGAAAAGCATCCAGGGCAACGAGCACCAGGCGTCTTTGAGTCGCCCGAGCCACATGAGGAAGCGCAGGGACAGACAGAGGACGGGGATGAGGGAGGAGCAGTGGAGGGGAGGACGCTGAGGAAGGGAGACGGCGGCCTGCGTGAGAAAAATGACGAGTGTTTATTCATTCTCAGAACGTTTGACTCTTATGTTTGAAAAAATGCACCTTGAGTGACAGCGAGCCAGCCATGTAGAAGTGGTCCAAGTCAATGACGGACGCCAGGAGACCTGCCAGCAGCACCTCATAGACGTCGCTCTTCTTCCTGAGCCCGATGACAACGGCCCAGGACCACAAGCCCACGAGAGCGTGCGTGCCGTTGTCCAGGGCGGCGCGCAGCCACAGGTGATGCTGGATGAGCGGGAGCTGCAGGGCGTGGTCGGCCGCGACGCAGAACACGCCAAGGCCCGCCGAGGCCAGCAGGGAGGCGGAGCTGAAGGTCTGCAAGAGGGCCTGGGCCTTCTCGGTCTCCACGGCCAAACTGAGGGGGACGGGGGCGCCCTCTTCCCTGAGGCCCATGCCCAGCAGTGGTGATGAGTCCAGTTTGGAGTAGAAACCTTGCATGTTGATGAAGAGATGGTCGGTGGCTGGACGAATGCCACTGAAGGTCAGCAGAGCTCTAGCAGGCTGCAAACATTAATAATCATGATTAGTGATGGTGAAATAAAGCTTTTTGAAGCAATCAATCTTCCCAGTCAGTTTGTGTGCACATGGTTCAACGCTTCGTGTAGCTTCATTTGCTCTATGGCGCCATCAAGTAGTCAAAATTAAGCAGTAAAGCACAGAACAAAATAACATAGAATGTTTAACAGACAATGGGAACCACAAGTAACAATATTGAACTTTTTGCAGTGTGAAGTACAAATACTGCATAAGTAAAAAATAAAGCATAAAGCACAAAAGAAGCATGAGTTCAAAGTTGTCATCTCTTGTGAGAATTAAATCTGTGACTAAAGGAATAGAAAAAACAAGTCGAATAACCGCACTTTCTGAACTACACACACGTTCGAGGACAAAAAAAAGCAAAATATGACGGCTTCCCCACAACCATCTGCCATCGATCACGCAATTTTATTTTGGAACTGACGCTTGCCTTGAATCGAGGCTTCATTTCCACACCCACTTTGACATTCTCCAAAGCCTTGCTTCAATTGGTCCATTACTACTGTACTATTACTAATAATAATATTAATAACAAAAACAATAATATTAAGCCTTTCAGTGCCAAGCGTTATTGGAAAAGGAAACATCGAGAGGGCAAGCCTCTCAAAGACAACAGACTCCTGTGTGCTCCTTACTATATAGATGATGGAGATAATGCATGTAGATAATAGCTGTGTTATAAGTGTGGAAACACTGTCATCAAATGGTCACAGTTATCACTAGAGTGCTCAACTGACTTATATTTGGTAAGCATTGCTCAAGGACGTCAGCTCCTGTCCAAAAAAAAGACCAGAATTGTATTCTTTATTATTGTTATTACCATTTTAAAAGACGATTATTTATTTATTTATCATTTATCAGTTATTCATTCAACTGATTTCAGTGAATGGGGTTCCTGGAACTAAAGCAAGCAGCTGCAACGAGTGAGAAGCAGAAATTTAGTTTTAGTTTTGATTGTATATAGGAGTGCTTTAACACATGTCAAATACTGGTTAATTCAAACACGGTTTTCATTTATAATTAAAAAAAAAAAAACATAATGGAACTCCATTAAAAAAAAAAAAAAAACGGAGCATAATCAATGGAGCACACAGAAAACCGATCTGGTTGCCATTGTCTTGCCAGGAAGTTGTCGCTTTGGTGAATCTTGTTAAGACAAGCTCCAAATGAAATTCCCCTTCTCTAGTGACAGCTAGCTTGAATCCGAATGCTGCATTGTGTGGGCTGTCAACGGCTCGAGCTCTGCTAACGTCGAATAATACGGTGAACAAACACGGCATTCCATTGACATTGATCCACATTTATAACTAAAACCGAGACGGCATTAAATATTGTTTTATTATTACTTTTTTTTTTTATTCAGATGATAATAATGAGACTCACCTCACCTCATCATCTCGTATTGGAAGCCCAGCAACAAACACACTCACACGCAAAGAACCTTTCTTCCTCTCAACTAAAACTGTGGGCATGGCTCATTAGCGCCACTAAGAGGATTGTATGTCACATATGTTGGAAGAGAATAACATAAGCGGGAATCACTTTGTGATGCATGTATTTTATTTTATTTTATTCAAGAATCAACGTAATAATAAAGATGATTAAATATTTGTAATGTTGAATATTATGTTTTGGCATTGTTGGTTTGTGTCGTCATGGGGTTGCTGGTGGTGACGTCAGTCCGGTCGGTGGTCGTGTCCGTTTCCATCCATCCATCCATCCATCCATCCATCCATCCATCCATACATACATACATACATAGTAGCCGACTCGAACCTCCAAATTCAAAGGGGCGTTCGGGTGCACTGTTATTAGCCAGAGTTGGAAATATCTGAATTCTAACCTTCATTGAATGCAGCGTTTCTTGCCATCTGGAGAAGTGAAGCTTCCCAGCGGTCACAAGTGGTACTGTAGTCACTAAACCCGCCTAACCCGAAACCTGAAGTTCTATTCTAACTCTGTTCTATATTGACTTTATTGCTGTTTTTAACTGTTATATATCTGCTTTAGAATTTTAGTAACTGTACAACACTTTGCTCATGTGCTTTACAAATAAATTTTGGCTTGACTTGAATATATTGCTTTATCGTTTTAAATTTTGCGCTCGGTCCACAACAAGAAAACCAGTCTGCCTTTAGTATATGACTTTTTTTTTTAATTCAAAATTCAAGCTTCTTTAGAATATAATGCACCAGACACTGAATCAACAAGGAAAGTTGTTATTTTGGAGTTCAATAAAATGAACCCAGTCACGGCGCTGGACACAGTGCTGCTGTCCTCTTGTGGTGGAGTTTAATTTTGCAACTGGCGCGTTATCCATTTGCAAAAGACTAGAACTTTTTTTGTTTCTTTTTTATGTAATTAATTATAGAGGATCAGGGATTAAATTGGAAAATACGCCGTTTTTGATACCCGGGCCGGACTTTTGATATATCTGGTGAAAATATTTGAAGGTATGACCATGTGACGTTTGCCAGGACAAAAGAATTAGAAAAGCAAAATTCTTAGATCCATCCATGCATTTTCTGTTGGCGCTTCTCCTTCACTCGGGTCGTTGGCTTGCTGGTGCCCATCAACGCTGCCTGCGAGCTGTAGGCGGGAGATACACTGAACTTGTTGTCAGCCAACTGCTGGGCAGACAATGACCAACAACCATTCACGCACCCAATCACACCTAAGGACAATTTAAAGCATCCAAAATACCTACCATGAATGTTTTCGGAATGTAAAAGGAACCCGTAGTGCCTGGAGAGAACCCACGTGGGCACGGGGAGAACCCGCAAACTCCACACAAAAAGCCAAGAGACAGCTGGAATTGAACTAGGGACTCTGAACCGTGAGGCGAAAGTGCCAACCACTTTCCACTGCGCCGCCCCAAATTCTGAGATGCAATGATAAAATATCAGTGTCGATTATAGATGGTAAAAGCAGTTCTTGTGGAAAAGAAAAGGCTGCCGCATGCCTGAGAACGAAGGAGCGATTGTGTCATTCATCTATTTATCAATGTAAGGTCAAAGTAGTCATTAGAACCGAGGGAGGTTGTCAGGCCTTTTTGATGGCTTCTCCGTGAGCACACACACTCACAAGGCACAACACACACTAGATATCAGAGGTTAATGTGGTTCACATCCTTGCCACAGACAACGAGCATGGCCAACCATTTCAATTGCCATTTAATTAAAATCCCGGTCCGAATACCAGGTGAAGAGTTCAATCTGTGCTGGCTTCTTTCTGAAACTTGTAACGAGATGTCCGGGGGACAACGGTGACAAATGCTGAACAAGTGAGTGCAACAATGCAGCTGTCTCATGCTCTGTTTATACTTTTGAAGCTAGCAATTAGCTTGTCTAAAATTGTGGATACAAGGAGAGCAGAGAGGAATAATGAAAAAAACAAAGGCACAGAGATGAAAACACTAAACATACGTTTTTGTTTTTTTTTCCCCCGATCGTACTAGGGACATCCCAATGACACAGTGCATTTCCTAGCCCCTCACCTCTGCTATCACAACAAATTGCCTTGGCCTAACCTCAACCAAAATCCAAATCAAAACTATACTAAAAGCAAGTCTTGACCCTTCAAAAAAGGTCTGAAAATGGGGGTTCCACCAAAATGGTCCCGGCAAGTACAAGGGTCCCCACAAAGATGGTAAAACCCGGAATTTGGTCCCCACCACGGTGCAATAACAAACGCACACACATGGGCACGCACACTGACAGCAACAGCTGACATCTGTTAGATGGTGTATTGATTTGTCCTCAGTCTCCGTATTGGCCTGCCAGAACTTGTCAGAATAACGAAGAGAGAAGAGCCAGGTAGTTTTAAAGTGACAGATATGCACAAGGAGCAGCAAAGGTTAAGAGAGACCAAGGATCTTTATCCACCCATCGTATTCGTTAGCCTTTGTTCACAGGGTAAAAAGCGGGTAACTATCCACACTCATATTCACATCTTTGGGCAATTTAGAGACTTTAATGTGCCTCCGGAAAATTCACGCAAGCATGGCAAGGACATGCAAAAAATCACACGGCAGGGGGCCTGAGCAGAGATTTAGAGACTGGTCGATGAAGAAGGAAGAGGATCCAACCCTATTACATTTCCCCAGGGTGACATAAATGAGTTCCGCATTTTTAAATCAAGTTAACGTGGACTGCAAGGCTCAATGTAATATTTATTTACATTCAAGAACCGCTGCGATCCATCCATCCATCGATCAATTTTCTATAGCCGCCTTTCCTCACAAGGGTCACAGGCTTGCTGGTGCCTTTCCCAGCTGACTTTGGGTAGTAGGCGTGGGGACACACTCAACTGTTGCCAGCCAATCGCAGGCCACACCGCAGGCTGATTTATCAAATGAAATCAATGGCTTGTGACAAAATAAGAGACAGTGCCATCTTTCATTGTGAAATGGTCACATTTAATGGTTGAAACCTGTCATTGTATATACAGCTATAAAAAAGACCCCAGGTACAGGTAACGACATTCTACTGCTAATACATACATTAATATTTTTTTATTATTATTATTATTATTAAATAATAAACTTTTGTTCAATGTTAAAGTTACGTATCATAGTTTACAAAATAGGATCAGAGAAATAAGCCATTATGAATGTTGGATTAAAAATAAAAGCCAGAAAAAGAACTAAAACCCTATATGTGTTTTTGTAGTTGTTTCTTCCATAAAATACATATTTTTAAAAAACACAATAAAACACATCAGTACTCATCAGAATAACATAATACCAACAGTTGATCTTGGCTACTGAAAACTGCAAAAAGACATTTTCTATGTATGTGAAGGCGTCAGAAAGCAAAGTGATTTGAGTTATTTTACAGCCATCAATGCCTCCCCAAAAAACAGCCTTAACTTTGTCAAACGTAATACAAAAAATGTTGGGCACCTTGAGACATAATCACATATATAGATATATTTGTTCTTTTGTTTGTTTACAATCACAGTCCTTGGAAATTGCAAGCTAATTGTCTGTCCAGGCTTTTTTTTACTGACCTCTTGCAAGTGTTAGTCCTCACATCCCAACCAAATCATCTATTGAATTTTGAATTTGAAGGGCACGGATTTCTAGTGGCTTTCATCACTTTGTGGATTACTCCTTCATTATGTGAAAACCATTCATTATGCTTTTCAAATGGATAAAACCTGCACGTTTTAGGGGCTGTTTTACCGCAGGGGGGTGGGGTGGGGGGGGGGTGGTAGTTGAGTCTTTGGCATGACAGTTTAGCTGTATGGGGCACTGGGGCACAGACACATGCGCACATATTCGACTTTCATGTGCGCGCTTTTGTGTGACTCCCGCTGTATTTTCACACACACCAAAAAATTGGGTGGAAAGATAACAAAAAAAGGCAAAGGAGAGAGTCGATACTGTTACCAGCCAAACAATTTAAATTAAAGCCAGCAGGTGCTGTTAGATGACAACTGTTTGCAGCGATGCTCCTATTGTTGCTGCTGATGAAGACGATGATGAAGATGACGCCACAGCCAGAAGGCTCCTCCGTGTCACCAATAATTGAAAATGCTGCATGGGGGCATTGTCCAAGTCATCTTGGCAAGTAAGTGTATGATAGACAGAAATGATTAATGCACTGTATCCTTGGGACTTGTGCAAAAAGAGAGAAAAAAAAAAGATCCAGCCTCTTCTTCGTCGTCGTCCTCCTCCTCCTCTTGCTTCCACAGTTAGACATTTCCATCTAGACGAGAGAAGCAAAAAAATGTGAATCAATGACCTGCTATTTTAACAAGATGAATCAACTCTGGAGAAATTGCGTGTGAACGCTGAAAGCTGAATGAAAAATCGGTCCAAGAATATAAAAGAACATAGGTCTCAAACTCCAGTCCTCGAGGGCCGCAGTCCTGCATGTTTTTGATGCTTCTGTCATAAATACACCTGTTTCAAATTATTAGCTCATCAGCAAGCTCTGCGGGACCTTCAAAATTATCCTAATCATTTGAATCAGGTGTGTTTAAGAGCGCAGCATCGAAAACGTGCAGGTTTGCGTCCCTTGAGGACTGGAATTTGAGGCCTATGTGATAAAATAATTTGGAATTATATGAAATAATACTGAATCATGGAGGGAGATATTGAATGGTATGAAAAATTGTGTGTGTTTTTTTTATAATGTTAAAAAATTGGGGAACACCATTTGGTCGAAAAAAAATATTTTTTTACTTTTATTGAGCAATTTTGGGAAAACATACTAGGTTTAAGATGGACACTTTACGCTTAGAACAATTTAATTGGTCAAAAAGTGCAGAAATTAAAAGAAAAAAGTTGTTTTTTATTTTCCATAAAAATGTGGTGGAGGTAATCTATACAATATTTGAACATGGAACCGTTACAGTCGGTAAAAATATGAAAAAGTTAGAGGAGCGAAAACAAAATATTGTCTTTTTTAGGTTTTATTTTGAAAAAAAAATAATATAGTGGAAATTATGAGCCTATCAGTTTAAATTTGGAAAGTGAGAATTTGTCAAATTACAGGTAATTGCAGGAAAAAATGAATTAGTTGGCTCTTATTTAGAAATTTGGCGACAAAAATTATTCAAGGTATACGATAAATAATTTAAGCTTGAGTTGATTTGAATCAGTCAAAAGGTATGAAAATTAGAAAGAAGAAAGCACCCAATCAAATAAAATGTAGGGTTTTTTTTCTTTTTTTTTAATTGTGAAAAACATGTAGTATGGGTAAACCGAACACTTTACATTTGGAATGGTTGGAATTGGTCAAAAATTGCAGAAGTTATATGGAAACATGGCTCTAATTAAAAAAAAAAAAGTGGTAAATATGAAAGAAACTGTTTAAGTTTAGAAGGTAAAAAAACAAGCTTAAAGGTACAAGTAGAAAAATTTTTTTTGTTTTGTTTTTGATTTAGAAATCTTGGGAAAACAAGTATACAAGGAATGATGTGAACAGTTTAAGCGCGGAACTTCTTGAATCTGTCAAAATGTGTAAAAAACCCCACCCCCTTTTTGTTTTGTTTTGTTTTGAAATAAATTGTGGTATAGATAAGCCTAACAATTAAAGTTTCAATTGGTCGAAAAATGTGCTCGTCAAAGGACAGAAAACAAAAACATTTCAAATTTCGGCTTTTTCTTTGAAACTCTGAAAAAAAAGAAAGGTAAATATGAGATAATCATTTAAAATTTGGAAAGACAGATTTAAAAATTACAAAATTGCAAATTACAGGCAATTTGCTTTTATTTAGAATTTGGGGGGAACAATCAGGTGCGTTCCCAATGTGGCATTGTACCATGCATCACTTGACAAGGTTGTAGGATTTGTTTTTGCAGTTTTTTTCCTGAATATCTCAAAGTTGTTTTTAAACCAAATGCAAATATATTTTCAACCTAGTCTTAACTCTTGACTTCAAATAGCTTGAGGAATATATTCTTAATACAGTTGCGCTACAATGTCATTGAGTAAAAGCTCATTTTGTTTATGGGCGACTTTGGTGCAAACTTACTACTTAGCAAAACTTATCTTGCTTGCATGACCTTTCAGGAAGTCGAAGAGTTAGCAGCCATTGCTCAACATTCACATCTTTATCTCAACACACACCATTAAAGCACAATTTGTAGTTTAAGAAGTGGAGAAGTAAATGCAATTGGACGGATGGGAATGGATTTTACTTCAGTCGCTTTGAAAATAAATGAAGACCCTCATCAACTGACTTGTAAAACAAACTCTTCTAAACCCTCTAAATGCGTCCTTGCCATGGAAAGACATGCGTGGCCCGGCTGATATGTGACTGAGAGGCTGTGTCCATAATCAATTCAAATATGAGTCAATGCACGTTTGTGTGTGTGTGTGTGTGTGTACTCACTACAGGAGGAGCAGCAGCAGAATCCCTAGCAGAAGAGGCGAGAAGAAGGTGAAAAGTTTGGCAGCTCGGCCCACTGGAGGTTCAGCCTTATGTGGTGCGTTGGACGAAGGGATAGGCGAGGTCTTAGTTTCTGTGAAGAACAAGCACACCAAAACACACGCCGTATTAGTCTTTTATTGCGATAAATCTGAATGCTGTTGGTCCTACAGCTGTTTTTATTCCCGAGGGAATTGACATCTGAAGCACTGTTTTGATGAATGGGACATGGAAAAAAAAGCTCATGATAGCGGGAAGATGCAAACAGAAAGGAAAATGAATTGCAGTGCAAAATCAATTCTAATCTGCAAGCGCAATCAATACGAGACTTGTTGAGGCAGTTATGAAGTGAACTGGACAAGAAAAATCATATTCCTTTGGAAGCTGCCCAGAACTAAAACTGTTGAACTTCTTGTTGAGGTCAAGGAATTATTCGGCTTTTTCTTTTGGGGGATACAATTCATATGGCCTTACAGGACTGAACAAGCCAAACTGCACAATGTGAAATAGATAGATGATTCATTGAATAAATGTTCACTCTATCAATTAAAACACGTAATGGCTTTAGGTTATGATAGAAGAAGGCTCTAAGGTCAGTGTCATTGTGTCCGCCAAGGTTATTATCCTCAGATGTGAACATTTGCGAGTGTAGAGGAAGTTATTAAATGAGGGTTAACATCAGGGTCACTTCAAGGTCACAATTTTTCTCATAATAATAACGTAGGTGCAGTGTTGACGACACTTTACGTCATCGCTTTACAGCAGCGCCTAACGTGGACGATGAACCAGTCTAACAGCCTGTAAATCTCTGGTCTTCTTCAGACGAAAATAAAGGCAATTTTGATTCAAATTAAACCACATTCTACATTAGACATTATGCAAGGGCACTCTGGACCCAAAATAATCAACAGCGGCATCAACTTTCGAAGGTCTTACTGGCGGTGCATATACGGCAACTGTAGTTGTGTGTATGGGGGGGTAGTTGTCATTTAATATCTCTAATAAATATTAAATGTATTATTACATGTATTACTACACGAAAATAATCTTGCAGGCATTGCATGTATGGCAACTTTATGTGTGTTGCATGTGTGGGGTAGTCATTTAATATCTTTCAAGGTAAATTTTAAATGCATTCGGAATGTCGATTAAGAAGGGAATCTATTACACAATAGTTTTTTTTTTTATCTTGTACATGACAAATAAGCCATATACTAAAAAACAATTAAAAACACAAACTAAACTTTAAAATACTTATGGGTCAAAACACTTTTATTGGACATTTTGTCCAAGACAACCTCAAAAATCGGGACAGTTTGTATAAAACATATATCTATAAAATGACCTAAAAACCCGGATCAAATTGACCCAAATTTTGAGTTGGTAACTTTTTTTTCGACCCATAATTGTGTGTGTGTGTGTGTGTGTGTGTGTTTTTTTCTTTTTTTTAACCAAATGTTTTCACAGAGTAAGACTAATAAAAAGAAAACTAAAACAATGCATTAAAAATAAAAGCCAACAAACCTGTCTTAAATAAAAGTAACTGCATTTTAAAATAGTCAAAAACTAAATAAAAACTCACTTAAATGAATAATCTAAAGTTTTTAGAACCCCGTGAGTCTATCAGATAGTTTTCAAATTGCATCATGTTACAGACAAATGCATCCTATTTTTGTCGACCGGTATGCTGTTGCATTTTCGTAAAGCTGTATTTATTTTTCAAGTAGAAAGGTGTAAAAAGTTAGAGAACCACACAGACTTACTAAAGTAAAAGTAAAGTTTAGTTTAATCAAATTTCCTGTTTGATTTCAGCATTTGAGCCCTGTTGAGAGCAGCCAATGAGTCAAAAAAATAATCTAAATTCCCATGTTTTCCATCTGCAAACAATCAGAGGGATCTGATGTTAGATGTTGTAGCCAACAGAAAACAAGTCGCAATGTGTTTATTGAGTTTCACACTTTCCACAAAGATGATAAGATTTCTCCCCCGTTTACTGTATTTCAACAGTGCCTATTGCAGGCAACAGAGTCAATAAAGCATCATCCAAATAATTTTTGGAGGTGTAAAAAGAGAATATTACTTCCCTCTCCCTCCAATTAATGAGCGTCACAGAGCAACGAGGAGTCAGGAGATAGCGGAAGGAAGCAGCCAGGTGTGAAATGGAGAAAGTGAAAGCGGGCGAGAAAGTGCAAAGGAGGATGCTGAGAACACTGAGATAAACTTCCTGCAAAGCCGTTTGCTTTTTGAGTGGTGAGACAAAAAAAAAGAAAAAAAGATGGAGGATAATGAGATGACGACCAGAGGCCGTTTTGGGAATGCAACAAGCCAAGACAGATGAAAAAAAAACAAAAAACTGGCAGAGTGCAGGAGATCTGGCAATTCACAGGCAGAATAATGAGGAGGAAATGAGACTTTACAGAGGAAAAGTGATGGATTTATGAAGCATGCACAAAGGGGACTTTTATTACAAAGACTCTAATCCTTTGTATTTAGGGTGACCATAAGCCACAAAATCATTGTGGGGGATCTGCAATTATCCGCAGACTCTCAGTGAGCTGTTTTAAAGTGAAAATAATCTTAATCTCTCACACAGTTCACAGTTGGGTAATTAAGGTGACGTCTACACGTGTAGCTGGGTAAGCATTTGTCCATCTGGGATGATACTGTGGGTTCGTTTGAAATGCTAAAATGATGAAGACCTAATTTTAAACATTTAGTTTAAAAGATTTCAGACAAAAAAAAAAAAAAAAATCCCAAAAGATATCTTGGCATTTATACAGTAAGATCCTATTAATTTTTATTTGTCAGTTGGTAGATGTATGAAATACAATTTGTTCAGTAAGGATGTTTGATACCACTATTTTTCAGACAAATACCAATACAAGTACTCGGCACTTGTATGGTCCCCGATGCTGATATCAACTACTGAGGATGAGAAAAGACACAAATTCCATGAGATGACATGTTTCATAAGATTGAGTCCACGACAACAAGACAATATTTTCAGGAAATGTGTTATATAAAATAGAGCTACGGTAAAACTCCTCTACAACAAAACCTGCAAAAATACACCCAATATGAAAAATATCTTCATGTAATGAAGCCTTTCCCTCTTTCCTACTTCCCCCTACAAGGAAAAATCCCACTGTTGCATAATATGATTTTTTTTCTGCATCTGCATAGCATTGAAATACACTATAGTGAAAACAAAACCGCAGCAAAAGTCTAGCTTGGTTTATGCTTGACATGCCCGCATGTGTTTTGCAGCACTTTATGCTCAATGCGGCTTTCCCCCACAGTCAGATGATATTCTCCCATACTATAGGTGGCAGTAAATGGAATTTCTAGCATACAAACAACACCACTATAACAGAGGTAGAGAATATCAGTAGATTCAAACGATCTAAACTCTTCAAAGTGTTCTTTTAACAGACTCCTCATCTCTCCTCAACGTGGTGCTCGTCAGGAGTTGTTTATGGTATTTAGGTCACGGTAGTCCTTTTCGGCTGAATCATATGATTTATATATAAGGTGTTTGTACCGGCAAAGTTCCCTGATATATATTTTCTGTTAATAAACCAAATTATTTCATGGACCCCTGCAGTCAGGACACTGACCCCTGGGGGTACGAGGAACCCGCTTGGAGAACCACTGATCTGCAGAAGGGGTGACCATGTCCAGTCCTTGAGAGCCACAATTCAGTTTTTGTTTCCCTTCAACACACCGGATTCAAATGATTAGTTCATCAGCATGCTTTGGAGAATCCTGATAACGGGCCTGATCATTCATCATCAATATGCTCTATAATTTGTCCAAATTTGACAACTTTTGCCCAGGTATTAACTTTGCACATCTTGGCATTTTCTCAGTCAGCTTTACGGCGTCAATGATGTTTTATGATCTGGAATGACACAGCAGTGCATTATCAATAGAATGAATTTCTTGACCTTGTAATTTGTGAGACCATAGGAATATGAAGGCGTTTCCTAATTTGGAAGGGCACTGCATGTTGCATGTGTGAGGATGTTTTTAATTATCATATGCCCAAGAGTGCTGTAAATTGAAAACAAACGTAACACATCTAAGAGTTTAAAACGTGAGATGTTTTTGTAGCAGCAGACCTGAAGTATCCTGATATAAAATAGGAGCTATCAGATGCGGTCCACTTTCTGTCTTGCTGACAGGGTGAGGCAGTGAGACTTTTCAAAGGCTCCACCAAACTGCTTTTTGCGTTAATAGCACGAGGACAGCTGAGCGATGGCCGTATCACTGAGGATGAGATTTCATCTGTCTGTCAAGGCGCTATCCTTTTTGATGTGAAATGGAAAACAGAACACGCTGCCAACGTCACTTAATCTCCATGAGGTATCTGCGGCAGACTATTTAAAGCATAAACAGCAGAGAAATGTAAATAGTTTTTTTTTTTTTTTAAGTGATATTGAGGGTTATATGTGACAGAGAATGGATGGTTAGATTTTGTACCATTCTCATCAATGCACATTTCATGATGTGAATGCAGTAAAGCCGTGTTTTTTGCTTTTACTTGTATATTGGTCAAAAACCTCTTCAGAGGTTTCTTTGTTCTCCATTGAACAAAGGGACTAGCATATACGTGAGCTTCACAAACCTCATTGATATTTTTTTGATGATAGCGCCTGCACCGGTTTAATCGATCATCTAAAATGTAACAGTTGTAAAGAGACCTGACAAGGATGCGGAGCATAGGTAATCACGAGCGGTCCGGTGATCAATACACAGGCGTGTACAGAAAAGAGTGAAGCAGAGAGAGAGAGAGAGAGAGAGATCTTTTCCACTAGCTGGAATGGAGAGACACCTGAGGAGAATCCTAATGAACTCCTCATCAGTGTTCTCACAATATACCTAAAGTGCACTTATGTGTGTGTGTCCGTTGGGGGGTTACAGAGGGCCACCCTTTCATGATCTTCTTTTTAGCATGTGCTCTGCCTTTGCCAACATATTTGAGTTTAAACAAAATCTGCAGAGTGTAGTAATGCTAATGGCCTATAGGAGGAACTGTTGCACCATGAAACGTTTCGTGGCAACTCGCACATAAACATAAACATATAAATACACACACACACATATATATATATATATATATATATATATATATATATATATATATATATATATATATATATATATATATATATATATATATATATATATATATATATATATATATATACACAGAGAGATAGATAGATAGATAGATAGATAGATAGATAGATAGATAGATAGATAGATAGATAGATAGATAGATAGATAGATAGATAGATAGATAGATAGATAGTGGTACATATATGTCTGTAAACCATTTCCAAACAATTTATAGCTGCTACAAGGTTCAAGTTTGCCTCAGCAGAGAGCATGAGAAGCAAAATAAAAGAATCATTTTGCTCAGAAAGAGTGCATAGAACATTTTTGGAAGGCCAGCTCTGCTTTTAAGAGGGATGATAAAAGCCGACTGCAAAGAGAAACTCTTGTAATAGATTGAATGGGACCATTTTAGTGGGATTTTAGGAATGATGTCCTTGCTAATTTATGGTGGCCAGACTACACAGTAAATGTGAACTGGAAAATTAAATCAATGATGCTGGCGGTTGTAAACTCAACACTGGTTGTTTACCACAATTTTGACCCTGGACTTTTTCTGTATTTCTGTATAGAAATCAACCAGGCTTCAACTTCTTTAACGCTGTGGTGCAATGTGGATAATGCACTGTTAATAAGTAATGCGCTAGCATACATCGGTAGTATTAATCAGATTTTAAGTCTGTTTGCGTAGGGTTTAAAGGGACAGTGTGTAAGATTTAGACCGTTTATCATTAAAAATGAATTAATTGAATGATTGTAAATTTCAAAAACTTGCAAATGAATGTGTTCTTCGTGTTTTGAAGATAATCATAAGTCTAGTTATCATTAAATTTAATTACATGTGGGGTGGCACTTCTCCGGAGGCGGCCATGTTTGTTATATCTACGGACAATGGTAAATGCAGCACCTCCTGCAGGCTGTAATGAAAAACGGTTGAAATCTTACACACCATCCCGTTGATGGTTTCATGATTTCAAGAGGAAGAGAAGACGTTGAAATTAGGAGCCGAAATTCATGCGCCATGATGTTATAAGATGACGTGCGCTGTTATTATTGCAATTTGGAGCAACCAGATGAGACTTACGCGTGAGATATTCAACATCAGTTGTGGAGGTGGTCTGCACTGGTTCTTCAATCCAAGGTGTAGCATGCACAGCAACACTCCAGTCACTCCATGTTCCAATTTCTGTGTCTTTGGCAGCAACCTGTTAAAGGACACATGGGGCAAGTTAACAAGAAAAGTAGGTATTGAATCTAATACTTATTTAATGCAATGGACATATCTCTCATTATTTTTATTCAAATGATGTCGCTGTGAAAGTACCTGGATTATATATTCCTTTCCAGCATAGGCATCCGTGATGGTGTGAGAGGTGCTTTCAGATAGTTCCACCTGAAATGAAATGAAAAGAAAAAAAGAATTTAAGTGAAATGATCTCTATTAAATCGTAAGAGTAAAATAGGAGACACTCGTTCTTCTTGTCATAACAAGTACTGCTATTTTTAAACAGCTTCTGGATACGCTAACGTAGTAAATTAATATAAACTTTGTACATTATTTGATCTGCACATGCCCTCTATCTGTTTACGTGTCCTGTGATTGACTGCTGACCAGTCCGGGGTGTAATCTTCTTTTCGCCCATGATGCCATGTCAGCTGGGAAAGGCTTCAGCTACGTTTGATGCTGAACATAAGTATGGTATGAAAAATGGATGTCCGAAAGTGTGAAAGCCCATTTGAGTGAACTTGAAACATATGGCAACGTGCACTTGTCATCGATGCTAGGTGTTTAGTCGGACTGAAAGGGTCCTCATTACTAACCCCTAAAATAAAGGTTTTGTGGTTTCCGTGGCAACAACTGAGATGACGGGACTTATTACAAGCCGGATCCTGCTAATGTTTTTAAAGCTGATCTTTTTAAGCTCGCATTTTCCATATTGTTGCTTTTAACTTCCAATTAGCAGGAAGCCAGATGCATTTTGAAATGACACCACGGAGAAGAAATATTGCAACATCATGAACTCTGAAATGTATTTGGCAAACAGGAATTTATGAGCACCTGAGCCTGCTGGAAGTCACTCTGACAGCTCTTTCCTTCTACCTATAGTGCCAACCATAAATTATGGGCTCGGCGTTGCAATTCTACCGTTAATGTTTTATGGTGGTTATATTAGCTCAACCGTGCGGGATACAATTTTTATTGAATGGTTATTTATTTACAACACACCTTTCATCATTATTGTGTGCATGAATCAAGTGGCTTGATTTTGTTGTTGCAGAGCATTTATATTTGGCAATTGGAATGATTGAACTCTGATGCCCCGAGCGGCAAAAGTTTTGGCTTGAACGCAACACATCCACAACATAAATCACAATTAAAGCGGAAGGCTTTGGCGTGGATGACACATTTGATAACGCAATAACACATGCCAGAATAACACACGCCAGGGCTGGAAAGCTTTTCGCGCACACTTTTAACGTGCAGAGGGTAGCAGATTGAACCGAATATGTGCGTCACTTGGACGTGCATAAGGCTTTAATTTGATGCTCTGTTGTAATTTACGGTTAGTGCCGCATTTGTGTGTATGTTTGTTTGCCTTTGGCTTGCATCTTGACACGTTCAAGGAAAAACAGCTCTGGAAAAGGTGCTGACTTTTTCTCTCCTGAAGCCAAATTACATGATTTAGTGACATGCCTCCTGCAGTTTCCCACCGAGACAAGAAACATACGCACAGACAGCTGCACGAGTGGATTAAAAGAAAGACCCGTGAAAGCTTCATGTCTTTGATTGGACGACATGAGCAAGATCTTCATGTGTTGGCTGGACAACAGCATAATCTGATTTTGCTTTTATGAAAATCCCCATATGGGTTTAATAACTTGTGAAAGCCATACATACAGTGCAACGTATTTTCATCAGTTTTGGAGGGAAGTGCGTTTCTTGATCGTTCATTTTTGTGCCATTTTTCTTCCATTTGATGATGAATTTGTTGAATGTGTTCCATGGTATATTTATTGAAAAGTATCATCATCCTTCTACAGATTGATACATTCTTAACAGTTGGGTTGCAAAGAACTCATGTATGGGTCAAAAGAACAACTCTCTAGGTTGTTGTGTAACCTCTTGTTTTGTACAAGACAAGAGAAAGAAATGGGGTATTTTCTATGAAACAACCCAGAAATTTGGGTCTGTTCAGGTCGTTCATGTATTATTTGATGTGTTTGCTCTAAAGAGTGTTTTTACATGACGCCGTTGGCGTGTGAGATGATGTTTGTTGCTTCTTCCATGGCAGTGCACCTCCACTGTAATTACACATCCAGCGTACTTACACGGAAGCTGACAGGAAGCAGATTTAATCTACTTTTTTTTTTAATTAATGAATCAATTTAGGCACATTTTATATCGATTCTGAAAATGAGATTGATTCTGAAAATGTGAAACTTGTTTTTTTTGTGGATTATTTTTTGGGCAGAGTTCTCATGTGCAGACTTGTGTACTTTATCTTTTGAGCAGTGGTGTGTAGATTTTATATTTATTTTAGATAAGTAAATTTAAAACAAGGTTTCAGTTGTAAAGTGAAAAAAAGAAGGAACACTGAACGGAATAAAAAGCTTTTTATAGCAATATGGCCATCACGTTCCGCTGTCGCTTCATTCCAATGAGCTCATGGGATAAATCTTTAAACAACCGCAGCCTCTAAGAACACGTCTTCTGGAAGTTTTTCCTTCCAAATAATCTATCTCTTATCTCATGATGATGTTGACCCCTCTGTTTTCAGCATGGCCTTGATCTTCAACAGCGTCCTTCTCCCGCCCACACTTTGTTTGGAAGAACAAGGCCAGACTTTATCTCACAAACCGAGCGCTATATTTACAAGCTTAATTTATTTAGTGGAATGCACTAACAACATCATTTGAGCATGCTCACATCTGTGTGCATCTGCGTGTGTGAGACTGTATTCGATGATATGCCTTGTACATACACTTCAATGTGGTGTATTTTGAGTGTGTGTGTGTGTGTCTGTGTGTGTGTGTGCGCATGCACAATATGCACGGACCAGTTGTTTGGCTATTGGAGCTATTTATTGTCGCCCAAGCAGCGTAACCACAGTGTCTTGTTGCCTTTTCTTCCAGACAGTGTATGTGGCTATTTACATAGAAAAGTCTCTTGAATAAACATGTGGAAGGTCAGACACACATTTGTCTCCAAGTTAGTTTGGGAGAAAAACAAATAAACACTGCAGTTTAATATACTAGCACCCCAAAAAAAAAATACAGTGCGTGCCAAATTTGATCATTTCATGGTTACGTTATATGTACCATTCATCAATTGATTAAGAACGTGAATTAGTAGAGACTTGGGACATTTACACAATTTAAAACAATTAACAGGGGTGCTTTCATCAAATTAATCCTGTGCACAAGAATGATTCTAATCCCACCCAACACACTACTGAAATCTAGCTTTTGCTTGCTTGAGAAGCTGTGGGCTGCATATTCCTGAGGCATAACTGCCAGATCATCTTTTGTCCAACTTGGTGGTGAGTGGTCGCAGAGGCTAACTGCTTGCATCCACTTGCGGAAGCCAAGCATAGTGTGTAAAAACTAACCATCAAGCACAAATAAAACCTATAAAACATTTTTGAAATACGTGAACCAGACACACAGAGCTCATCGGGCTAACAATTTCATGGAAGTAATCAAGTAAGCGCTACATTACAGAAGCTAATGCCACTATCCATCCGCAATCTGTTTTACTCAAAAAACAATTTAACCATACTCTTGCTTTCCTCTGCACTTATTAGCAAGGGCTCATCGAGAGTCTTGTTTACACATAGCCCTATTTTGCCTTATTTGCATAAAAAATTAAGGAATGAAAATCCACATCAGTTAGTGCACAGTGTTAAGGCACATAGAATCGCCTAATACAAATAAAGCCCATCATTTTAGCATGACAATGAAATTGTCATCAACTGTTTATGCTGATGCAAACGCTAACACTCCGACTGTAATTTTTACCTTTTGACCATAATAATGCTCAGGCTACATTTAAAATGAGACAGGGCGTGTCTTTTATTTAATATCATTGGAGTGTACAGATGTACCTAATGTTTTGGCTAAAAATACTGTTTGTATGCATATGATATGAATGAAGTACTTGTGTTTCTAGAGCAATGAATGTGAGGGCACCAAGAGCAATACTTAACATCACAAAGAGGATGTGAGAGAAATGTGGAGGAGAGAGGAGACCATTGCCTGCCCATTAAGGATAAATAAATACGAAAATATATCTGATCCTTACCCTGTAAGCTCAAGCGCATGGTGAAATAAAATCTATTAGCTTTCTGTTGCATGTGTTTATGTGTCTCTTGGGCTTATCCATTGTAATAAACAAGCCAATTAGAATGTTTAAAAAAAAAAAAAAAAAAAAAGGGTTTTCACCATTCATGAGTGCATATCCAATGGGAATTGGACATATGTGCACAAACAAAATTCCTGCCAATGCGGGAGGAAAAAAAAAAAAACGTATAAAAAATCACGTTATCTTGCTTCACTACTCCCAAGATAGAGTATGATAATTATGATGATAAAACATAAACCCAGATGAATTGACCGCCAAATGATTTGTTTTGAAAGCAATCTTCTTTAAATATTCTCACTCTGGAGACAGCTCTCTATTCCATGCACAAACACCATATGTTTGTCCATCGTAAACAGCATATGTGAGTATGAATATGGCACAGATAGTAGAAAAGGGTGATGCCACACCTGGATCGTCCAACCTATTCAAAATGACCACAAAGCTGCCTCCAGACCTCAGCCTTAAGGGAGAATTGAAATTAATACACTACAGCTAGTAATAACTCATATAGCCAACTAATATTTTTTTTATGCTACTCCAGGCTAATCTATTTGCACAGTACTGACACTACCAGTTAGTCTTGAATGGCTCCCTATGCAACACCGGCTGGGAAGGATTACAATAGAAAACATTTACAGTAAGTATATATATAATACATGCATATATATTATCTTAATTTTACAAATATAATTTGCCGATTTAATGGCTAATATGACCAAATTAAACATGGTGGATGAGCTGACGTCTAACTCCGAAAGGGCCACCGTGCTCAAGGAGGTGTCTGCAGCAGAACAAAAAAGAAAAAAATGGAAAACAGACCATCACCGATGAGTTTGTGGCTCTTGTGGTTTCTCTTATGAAACAGGTTCAAATGGGTCTCTAGCAGCTGACCCTAATGCCTAATGTTCAAAAACTGTGAATGTTCATAACCGAAATTTGAGTACGAAAAACTTGACTTATGGATTCAGCAGCTCTTTTTCAAAACATAAAAACGAAGCATCTGGGATACATGATTGCTGCACCCAGAGCTGAATGGGCTCGGCAGATTTGCACAAAAAAGATGCCAAACATAATAATAGAAAGCATTAGCCTGCTTTTCATAAGTAGGAGGAACTATTTCTTTTTTTATTTTGATACATTAACCTCATAGCCTATATCATTAGCTTGGAAAACAGAGCAGCTGGAATTATGGAGACTGCGATATTTTCATGCTCAAGCAACGTTTTGTTTTGAGATACAGTATGTGATTTATGCTGGTTTGTTTAGTACCTTTTTAACTAAACATGTTCATTTGAACATTTCTTATATTTGGACATTTTGGAGTATTTGATTTATTGATGAAAAGGGAATTTTTTTGATATTCTTCTTTCTCTTGAAACCAATTTCAGGCTGTCCTTCTGTTCGGACTGAATTGTCATAGAAAAGCCACAGACAAAACCCTCACACACACACTTCATGAGTGACGTCTGCTCTGACCTTTGGAGATTTCTCCTGAAAATGTCTTTTCACATTATAAACTCCCAGTGCGCTTGACTTGAGTTTCTATACGGTAACGGTATGGTAAAAAATATATTTTTTTATACAAACGTTGATTTGCTAGTATTTGAAATATAATTTCAAAAATATAATTTCAAACGCATATAATTCTCCTTTTCAGATAAACAATGATAAACGCTGAACGTAAGTGGTCAAACAGATATTCTGTAAACCTCTGTTTCATGTCATAGCCAAATTCTATAGTTCTAAAGTCTAATATTCAAGACTCATGTTTTATTGTTTTATTGTCATATGCATAGTATATGCATATATACAATGAAATTCTTAATCTGTTCACTCCTTCGAGCAGACTACATTCCATAATCGAGCAAATAATAAGGTAGACAATAAAAAACAACAACAAGAATAGTATTAGAGCAATAATGGCAGTAATGTCTAATGCAGAAAGGCCTCACACACTCACACACACACCAAAAGTTTCTCCACATATCCAGACAAAAGGGGCAAAATGGAAATGTGAATGCTCCTCAGAGATTGCACACAAACTGAGAAAGAAAGTGACCCTTCTTTTCTCCTGGAAAATGTATGGGCCAATAATGGGAGCACGTGGTGAAAATGAAAATTTAACAGGGAAGCGAGAAAAGGATGAAAAACCAAGTTTGGGCCCATTTGGTGGAAAAAAAAAGCATAACATGTTGACAGAAAGAGTCTACTTGGTAAAGCACGTTTTGTAGTCGTGTTTCCAGTCAAATTAGTGAACAAAAATGGTAAGAAAAACTGTTTTAATTTGTTTTGTGTAAAGGGGGTTACCTTTGTAAGGGTTCCACTTTTTTGAGTGTAATGTCTTTAAGTTTGTTTTGTATTTTTATTTTCCCCCCAAAATACGAAGTTCCTGGGGCTATGAGCTCAAAACTTTGTAGGGAATAAAAAAATTACCGAGTGGTCCCATTCAACTGGCGCATACCCATTTTTTTATATATTATATATTAAAAGGACTTTAATTAGCCCATTGCATTGTACAGTACTTGCAGTCATCCATGTAATGGCTTGATTGCTAAGGTCAAAAGAGGAAAGAGGGCAAGGAGATAAGATAAACAGTTAAAAAAAAGATTATAATGGGAGATTAGGTATCAATTATTTAAAAAGAAAATGAGCAAAGAAAGTCAAATCAAGATGGAAAGCAGAGTGAGGGAGACATGGAGGGAATTGGCGTCGGTGGTCAGATCTAATCCACTGAGCATGTCTGTTGTCCTGGAAAGGAAACCCAATTATATGGCACTTCCACTGGCCCGATGCCGCTCGGTGGATGTATGTGTGTGCTTACACTGAGAGGCTTGGTCTCATTACGTTGACTGACAGCTCCCATTTTTCCACCATGCTCTCCTTCCATATACCAGCGTATACATGCACATGTGTGCGCACACAAACGCCAGGTTCGGCGGATATTTCACGAGATGGTGTTTCTCTTGACTTGAAGCTCCCCAAATCGCTCAGGCAGCAATTACTCTAAGAGGGCGCTAAACCCTCCAGCAGGGCGAAAAACATCTTCAGAGCTTGTGCAAGTGTCGCAGCGAAGGTGACACAATATCAAGTCTGCCTTTCAAAAATGTTACGTGTTAAAATGTTAGGGGCGATAACCTTTTTGATCAAGTTTGCTCCTTTGTCACGTTTCCAAACAGCTCCTGTCACAGCATTCAGGGCCACAGTTTAGCCCGCCATTGGATAAGGGAGAATGTCGGCTATCTTAAATAGGTGTTCAAAACAGACCTGACATGATGAAAAATCATTCTTCCCTCTGTCTGTTTTCTACCTCTTGGCCCGTTGAGGGTCAAGCGTGAGCTGGGGTTATCCCAGCTTATTTTTGGGTGAGAAGCCTCAAATGCTTCAACTAAAACCATCGCAAAAATAAATGAATTCACATCGAGCAATACAATATTTTTACGTGCGCCCAGAATTGCGCTGTAATGAAAATGTTTGTCTGAAACCCAAAAACTACTATATTTAATGCACCTTTAAGGTGCCCCTTCAATGAATGGCTTATTTTAAGGGTTAGGTGCACCAGGTGAATAAGGTGCACCACATTAGCAGGTGCATAGATTAGAAGCTACATTAGTGGCTGGGGTTGTGTTATGCATCCACTGGATGGATATTTAAACATTTGCAGTAATTAATGTTTAACGCATTGTCAAACATCTCTTCTGTTTGATTTTGAAATGTCCAACTGTGTTTGAATGCACCACATACATAATTAGCAGCGAGAACTAACACAGGAGTCTTCTGCATACAATGAGTATAACTGGTTAGTGATTTCTTAGCATCTTTTATCAGCGATTGAATATGTTTTATTTATGTTGTGTTGATGTTGGTAGAGATGTAATGTGGTGGCAATAAAATGGAGTGACAAGGAATAAAGCTCGAAACTCCCTAACACAGCTGTAAAAGCCATCTATGGATATTGCATTGTCATCCATGTATTATTTGGTGTGTTTATTGCAAAGCTGGCCTTCGCAACAAGCTACGTTTTTTTTTTTTTTTTAAATGCCCATGGCCCAAGGCTTTCTTTTCTCAGCCTGCTGAAATGCTTTACAGTTTTCCTACCAAGCGATGGCCGTCTCCTCCTGTGTGCTCGTGGTAAATTCAGGATGGTTGTTGGCAGCCGTTTTTGTGTCATCACACCATCTTTTTTTGGATGTATTGTTCCGGTTTTAATTGTTTCCATGAAAACTGAAAAGCATGTTTTGCCAATTTTGGCAGAAACTTTGGGTGGCCAAAAATTCAGTGCATTCCTCCTGATAATCATTTTTCTTCAATAGTACATTTCATTTGATTGAGAGATCGATTAATTGCGCTAAAAGCTACAAATGAATGTGATTTAATGAATAACGAAATCGATTGAGACTGCAATTTGAAACACTAAATGCTGAACAACTGGTTTAACAACTAGCTTGCCTGTTGTTTTCTTTAGACCCCAAAAATAATGTTTATTTAATGTGATATCACTCTACACAGTAGGTATCATTTTGTTTTTTAGTGACACATCTTTATCAGACTAATCACAGAGAGCCTGAATCTAATAGCATGGATTAAAAAAAACAACAACAAAACATTAGCATAAAAAAAACAATGTTCGATAAAAGCATTAGCAGATAAGACATGATGAGGAGCTAAACTGCTGAAAGCCAACATGAGTCACTGTTTGACAAACATTTTTTTTCATGGTATAAAACGCCAAGATTTTTTGGATGAACTGAAAATTGTTTGATGTGTTTTGGAGCCAAGCTAAATGATCATGTCTGCAACGTGATAGTGTAGTCGGTCCTGATTAACGATGTGTCTGTGCCAGTGTCCTTCTGATAGGATGTTTTCCCCCAATCAAGGTCTAGACATTTATCATGTGCAGTCACAGATACAGATGGGTGCCTTTAGGGGTGTATACTTCGATAGCTGGCTTATTGCGCAGATGGACGGATTAGATGGATGGATGACAAGGTGATAGCTGAGAGTGGAAGACATGATCTAAGTGTGACTAAAGGGAGGAAAGTCAAAGTAAGATGAGAAATGCCATGGAACAAAAAATATTCAATCTATCCATCTATTTATTTGTCCATCCATCCATCCATCCATCCATCCATCCATCCATCCATCCATCCATCCATCCATCCATCCATCCATCCATTCATCCAGTTATGTTATTAGCGTTATACTTCATGACTTGCTTAGTGTCAGAGAACATTGCATATATAAGCCAACCAATTTAATGAGGGAACAATAACGCGTTCATTGCTGAGAATGTTTCTGTTTATTTAGTCATATGCATACAAGAATCTACACACTGTGTGTCTGTTTGCGCTTGCTGCTTTGACACGCGTGTTTTGTGCAAGTCTGAGTGAGTGTGTGCGTGTTTTCACTCGACTGGAGTTCAGCGTCACCCCCAAAGGGAAATTACAGCACAGCAGATGTAGTTTCATAGCAAAGCGAAAGAGAATATTGAGCAATGTGAAATTGTTCTCATCACGGTGACTGGTCCATTGCTTTTAATTGCTCAGAGAGTTGAGCTCCACTTCTCAGAGAGGAGAGCATTAGAAAGAGGTCATGAGAAACGGCATCGGATTCATTGAACATTTAAAGGCAAGTGGATGCAGTGATGTGCAAGAGGGTCATAGCTGGTGAGGCACTAATAAACGGTCAGATTTACAAATTTAGGTGTCAAAGGTATGATGAAACCATCAGATTCGTTCATATTTTTATCCATCCATCCATCCATCCATCTATAGGCTCAAAGAAAACTTTTAAAACAGCCTAACAAATATGTTTTTTGTTGTTTTTGAACATAGTCCCTGAAAACTTGGTAAAATCGTGCTCAAGCGCTTTTTTTTTTGACAGGGAAGAAAAAGATTCCAATGGTTCCAATTTTCTCTTCTATTGTTTAATGGTTGTCTGACAATAGGTTATGTCTGCTATTTAAATCATTCACATTCCAACACCCCCAGATTTCTTTCCATTCGACTCTCTTCACTTGAGGTATTCATTTGTCACCCCATAATGTGAAACACCTTCTGACTGATGGCCTCTGAAACCACCCTTTAAAAGTCGCCTCTTGTGCTATTTATCTATTTTTGGCTCATGTTTTATCACTAGCTTCCCTTTGCGCACATTTCTATCATTTCCGTCGGAGGCTCTCCTGCTCGGAATCCATTTCTCTATCAGTTTTATTACTCAAGGAAGATTTTTCCCCTTCACCCAATTTTAAATTTAATAAGCACTTGTTTTAATTTTGAATTGTTCGGTCATGTCTTACCGCTGCATATAAATGTATCAAACACTCCATTATGTTTATCTTTTCTGCGAGGATTTTTCACCTCTGCTCTAATACATTTTCTCCTTCTAAAATAAACCATATCCATCTCAACTCTCGCCCATTCACCTCTTGTCGAGGAGAATGGATGGATGTGTTTTCAGCTTCACCACATTTTGCAAACCATCAAACACGTTTGAAGATGCTGTGTGTGAAAGTCATTCTCACCCAGCTGTCTGTCACACAAGGTGAAACCGCCGTCTACAATTCTCTAATTGGCTTGAGCACAACACTTGATTTACAAGATCTGTAACTGCATTCATGCTGGAACCTGGCAATCAAATTAACATCTATGACAAGTGCTATTTTCAATTTACTTTTATATTAAAAACTTGTATGAGCTTTGTGATTTGATACCTGCGGTGTGTCCACTATTCTACCACCACAAATAATGAAATCCTTTCCGCAGTTAATGGGAAATTATTCTGGTTCTATCCACAAATTATACATGCAAAGATTAATCTTCTATCCCTCAAACAGATTGTGTGCTTTCCACAGGACTATAAGAATAAATCCAACACCTAATAAAAGTCCAGACGGGCTCAATATTTTCTGCCTCTTACTGCTCTAAAAACTAAAACCTCAGTCTTCTGCCCAAGACGACCACGAAAAAAGGAAATGCTAGCAGTTTCCAGCTGGCCGTGACTGCATTTATGCAATTTTCAAATCATGTTCTCTTAACCAATGTAAACATTGACTCTGGGTTTGGAGCGTTCATGTTATGCATCACTTCTCCTAAGGATCAAGTGCTGGTTGAGTGCGCATGTCAGGTTAAATCATCACTTTCCAGCTGCAAATATTTTTTTTTTCAGTATCGTTATTTATTTGGTATCAATGTGTGTCTGCAAGCCATTGTGAGGGGTGGGGCAGAGCTGCAGGGAACAACAGATCGATAGTGTGATAATACAGCATACAGTGATAATATGTTTCGTATCAGCCAATCTAACTTGTCAGAAAGCTGTGAGGATGCATTTAAAAAAAAAAAAAAATAGCCCCTTGCGTCACAGAGCATTCTGGGGCAGTCTGATAAAGTAGACGGCCTGAGAATCACTTGGCATGTTTAGAAATGAGTTGGTATGGGTTGAAATGGTAAACCTTGATCTGTATGCAATGTTTAGCTTTTTAATGTATTTTGGACAATAACAAAAGCAATGAACTTACTCGGGTGTTAAGATTTCTCGAAACCTAAAGCACTATATCCTTTGCTGCAATTAGACAAAATGAGACTTCTTGGACGTGTGTTAGTTAGACGGGGAATATTACTGCTGCGAGGTCAGAGGCGCTAAGTGTTGATAGGTAACCGCGGGGGGACTGAAAGTGTGCAGGAAAGACTGAGCGAGAGAAAATGTTATTTCCTTTCTTTGATACACGTGTATGTGAGAGAGCTTGTAACCCAAGTCCTTAAAATAACACCTGTGCAAACCAATGACATGTATGATAATAACGCTGCAACTTTAGATGACAGCAGACAGAACTTTTATCTTTAGTGGCTACATATGCTTTAACTATGCACAAGCCTCAGGGAAAGGAGCCTCGCAAAAGAAGTCAGATACAGTAACATGTGCCTGCGCTGCTATTTGGGCGTCTGTATGACCTTAGGTGAAAGCACTTGAAACTATAGCCTTTAAAAAGCCTTGTTTAGTCAAGTGTCATAAAATATCCCAATCTTTAATACGTTTGCATTTTGATGGTAATGCTGGTTTGTGAAAGTCAACAATCTGCTGGATTTACAATGCAGGTGTCCAATATCGATTCAATGTCCATACAAGATTAGGAAAATACAAGTTGTCCATTGTATTTGTGTCTGTTTACACTATACAGTAAATAATAAATGAAATAAACACATCAAATATTAAATTAATTTTGAGTGGTCATGGGTTGACTTACTCTCTGTCTCACTGATTTCTGTACTTTCTGTCTGGAGTTTGCATGTTCTCCCCGTGCCCTCATAGGTTTCTCTGGGTACTCCGATGTTCTCCCGCTTTTCCCAGAAACGTGCATGGTATGTATTTTGGACAGCACAAATTGCCCTTAGGTGTGTTCATGAGTGTGAATGGTCTCTCTGCGCTCTGCAAATGTTTGGCAAACATTTTAGGATGTATCTAGCCTACTGCCCACTGACAGCTGGGACAGGCACCAGCGAGCCCTTGACCCTGGTGAGGACAAGCAGTAAAGAAATAAGATGGCTGATAAGCAGTAAATGTGAAAAAAATGTTTTGGAATATACTTTTGTGGAAAATCTAATTTTACCCAATAATTCAATTGGGCACGAGAGAGCACATGGAATGAATCAGAGCCGACTTGTCAAGTCACAAACTTCCCATTGGGTTGAACTGCATGATAGCATATTGTCATCAGGAAAGAAATGTTTGTGTACGCTTTAGCAGGCATTATGAACATTAGATTAAATTACCATACTAAATCAGTCAATAAAGTAAACATAAACAATAAGTCAACAACTGTATACGTCAAACACCTAAATCAATTACAAAAGGTCCACATTTTACTTTTTTTAATCATGAACAGAATACAAAACAATATTTTGCCGACTTAAAAAAATGAAATGGCAGTTGATTGGCTAACAAATATGCTTGTAAATCAACTTGTTATTGATATACATGTCAGGGTACTAGAAAAATAATGGCCATGACCATGAAAAATATGAAAAAATAATAGGGAAAAATATTGGCATTGACTGAAAAATAAATCTTAATTGGTTGTGCCTGGGTTTATATCCAAACTAACAATCCAGACATATGTGAATAAAGTTTTTTTTTTTCCCCCAAAGGACACACTGAGCATTACTTACATGCTGCCATTGCTCCTTGATGAGAGGTCGGTATCGAAGGAAGTACTTCAGAGGGAAGTTGTCAATATCGGGCCAGGTTGCCGGACTTTGCCAGGATACTTCCAGCCTACGAGGGTTGTAACGGACTGGAGTCGCTGTCACACGCTCGGGGGGGTCTGGTTTGACTGGGAAGGGAAGAAAATAAAATTGTCCATCACAAAAATCTCATGTTTACAGCTCATGTAGGCATTGGCTCCTCAAGTGTTTTATTATTATGTCTCAATTGTATTATGTAAGTATTTTTCATAGGAGGTGAAAGAAATAAATCATATGATTAAAGCTACCTTTGGGCCAATTACTATATGTGAAATACAAAAAAAAAATAAAATCACAACAATCACTAAACAAGAAAAACATTGAAATCAACAATCACCAATGGACACTAAGCAGTCAAATGACTGTCAAACTTGCTGGTAAGAGAGAAGTAACCACAATTGCTGAGGCTGTGAACCTCTGGGGAGTTGGGAGATGTGGAATACATCAAAGCTGACGGTACCCATAGAAAATGGGTACCGAAATACTGTACACACCCTCCAGAGAGAACTCCACTCTATGTTTGAAAGATAATATTGAATAACCGTTTTCTTTGTTCAACCAGCCCCCCATTTGTGATCTCACTGTCCGGTCACTTTATCAATGTGGAACCTTCATGCACACAAGATGTTAAGAACAGGAAATACTGTAGATAGTTGCATTTGCAATTGCAGTGCTTGATAAAAGAATCACAAGATGGCCTGCATACCGCATTGAATCAACATGAAATGCACATGAAGTCGACAGAGATAGATTTGATCAGAGCTAAAAGCAGAAAAGCATTAGGAGATGTTTAATCTCATTGTGACCTTCCTTAAGTAAAAGTAGGAAGAAGAAAGAGGAAATATAGACTTTCCACTTTGTTTGTATGAGATACATCCAGCATTTCACAAAAGAAATGACAATCTACAGTGATGGATGTTTCCACTGACCATTCATCTGGCCTGAAAGGTTGCACATACGATGACTATTGCATTAGTAATGAGTAAAGGAGAAATAGGGGAACCAAGATAACCCGGAGCCTTGCCAAGCAGTACAGGCATACTACTCTCGGATTTATCACAGAGCGCAGCAGGCAAAGCTTAATGAGGCGATCTGAAAACCAAAGGAAAACGCAATGTCATATTGTAAACAAAGCACTGCTTAATGTGCGGAGCGAATGTTATGAAGTTTACTTTGTTTGAGTGTTCACGTTACGTTTTCATTATCATGTTTCTACAGTCACTGATGGTGGTGCAAAGTAAGAAAAGCAAGAGGGGAGATTAATGGCAGTAAAATGGTTTAATTTTCCAGAAAAATAGAAATTGCTTAATGTTTACGTGGCGGTGGGGTACTTGTAAATCTATCACTGTGTCTTTCACTCATTTTATTTAATAAATTTTGGCTCTATGTGCATATTTTTATTTGGTAAAACTCTCACTCGCTCCTTACTTGTTATTTTAGACTTTAATAACACTTCAAGGCTTCAAACTGTGTCAAATGAAATCTCAGACTATGAGTCAATCTCTTGCATCTGTCTTTCATGCCTTTTCCTCTTTTCCATATTGTGTTCTTACATGAGTATGCTCACTTCATCAGAATCACCTTCTTCTTGGAGCACTTCTCAATATGACGTATTGCAGTGGTACACTTATGCGCAGTGCAGCCTATGGCCGCAAAAAGAAAACCTTTTTCCCTTTCCCTGAAGGCAGAATTAATTTTACACCGCTTTAAATTGATAACTGTTTTCAAGCATTGCAGTTTCAAATACCACAACATCAAGCTTCAAATTCTAAATACAACTACATACAGGTATACTGACACGGGCGGCAGCCTGTATATGACCTCTTGAAATCCAGCCTATTCATGTGTGTCCACTGTTGTGTCCATTTTGTCTCAAGCTAGACAGCAAAGTTAATTGCATTGTATCCAAACATGAGACATGATTGGAAAGGACAGGGTGTCCTCTACCTAGCATAAAGGAGCTCAGTAGGAGGGCTGGGAATCTTTGTCTAATTATTTGATTTAGAGTTTTGGGCCAACAATTAGATTCAGAATTGGTCCGATTCAAAACAATTTTTGATTCCAAACCATACAGTATAATTACCAATGATTCATGCTTCAATCGATAGATGTGCAGAGAATCACCATGATCTTTTCTCGTTTGCTTGGGTTGACAAATGAAGACAATAAAGTATTTATTTTTTTATTAAGAAGTGAATTGTAAGGAAAATACATTTTACCACAGAAGCAGCTTTTGGACCACTTTTACTCTATTCTTAATTTTGATTCTTTGACATACCAACCACTAGAATGGAAAATGGAAGGCTCGTTATTTGATTAGGTAAACATAATCAAATCAAATTTTATTTGTATAGCCCTGAATCACCAAATTCTCAAAGGGCTTCACAGGTGAAAAGGTCATGTCGAGACTTCTTTTGCAAAAAAGAAGCCATAAAGACACTTCATCTCATCATAAGTACACAACAGCATCCCCTGCTCAAACAGACGGGGAAGGAAAAACTCAAAAACCCCAATTTGGGGAAAATCAGAAACCTTCAGAAGGGACCTCAGGTGGGAGAAGCCCCCTTCCAGGCTCAATAGGTTGAAGTGGATGTTGCGTGTACCAAATCCAGACAATCCAGACACAGATAATCACATTGTGCCTTATTGGGCATTAAACTTCCAGTGCAAAGACAAACACAAGTGACTGGATTGACCATTTATTATAATAAGTATCAAAGTAATTTCATTCCCATCATTCTGCAAAATATATGTAACATAGTATATAGCAACTTTTGCAGATGGATAGAAAGCCCACATTGTTTAGACCTAGTATTTGCAATTATTAATGTTTGATGAGAAGAGGGACCCTTTTTCAGTTTGCGTTTGAAATTTCCAACTGCATTTGAATGTACCATGTCAATAGCGAGACTTGAAGCAATAGCTGGACTTGAAGCAGAAGTACGTTTTTTGTTAAATTAATTATAGGACATTTTATATGGTAACTTAAATGAGTCAAAAGGTATAGACCACAAACAAAGTCCACTACAGTGGGCACACATACGTATATAGGCTAGATCTCAAGAGGATTTCAATAAAGTTGGGCCCTTCAAGGGTCAAAACGGATGCCAAAAGCCTCACCATCAACCAGTACATCAATTTTTACATATTTTAAATAAAATTATCTGCTTTCCCTACTAGTTTGTTCCTACGGTACCTGCATAGCAAATAACCCAAGTGAGTGGCGATTACTTTGGCTGAGCACACCTGCAGTGTAACACCAGCCCGTCATCAAGTCTCTCAAAGAATTTGCACCAATTAGTTCTGTGAGCTGCCTCTGACAGCATTTGTAATTTTCCATAGCAGAAACTATGGTTCTTGCTGACGGTTTGCTGACTTGCTCTTTGCCAAAGATAATTAGCTTTAGTCTGCTCATTTACACACTTCATTTTCACTTGCAGCAATGTGAACATACACCTTATGTGATGAGCTTGTACTATCAGGAAAAAGGTCACAATATGCAGGATGGAGTCTGTTTTCACATGGTAAACCTTGGACACCAATCACTGCCCTTTAGATTTGGAGTGTCCAAACATTTTGTAATGATGGTCAGGTTTGGATGAGGTGAAAATATGAGAGCTGACTATTTAGTGGTTAAACTTCAGCCTGACATTCTATTTTACATGGAATCTAAACAAATCAATCCCATTTTTTAATTTTTTTTTTATTTTAGTGAACCAGTCAGCCTTTCATATTTCAGTTTTGAATTTAAAGGAACTGTATTATGGTATTTCAAACTTTCCACCTTCCCACCTTCGGTCCGTCATTTTTTTCAAGACAAAAGAAATTGTCATCTGTGTCTGTGTATTTTTGCCCACAATTTGTTTACGACAAGAGGATGAATTTTGACATTTTTTTTTCTGGTCCGTCATTTTTCAATCAACTCCTGTCGGTACGCATACATATTCTATTTTCCGTTGATGTACTTAGACTTGTAGGTAAAAACATGTCTATGATTCTGTAATTGAAACACAACAAATTAATATTGCTGTAACATGACAACAAAGGCAATTGAAGTGTTTAACACTAGGCTTTTTGCTAGTTATAAATTATTAAGCCATATCTCACCTCACAGAGAATGCGGTGAAACGGTGGCTATTAGCCCACTCTTTATAACTGCCTGCCATACAACTATAGAAGATGGTTTCATTAAGATTTGTCTAAATTTATCTAAATTCTCTCACATACATTACAAGTAAAACAAAGTATTGCTGAAGATTGAATTTACTAAAAAAAAAAAAAAAAAAAGTCTTTAATTAGGTAATACCCAGATAGACTGACAGAACAATGATTACAATTTCGTCTGGCTTAAAAAAAAAAAAAAAAAAAAATGACGGATTGAGGATGATGGAAAGGAGGCGGTGGTCTGACGAATGTCGGACCAGCAAAAAAAAAAAAAATGTAAGTTGTCCAACTCTGGGTGCTACGAACTAGCAAATAATTCATAGAAATTGATCAAAGAAGGAAGATAACACTTTAGGGTTGTTTAGGATGAGAAATCAACATTGTATAAGATGAAAAGATGAATTTCTCTTGGAGGAGACCTTTAAATTTAAAGATTATTTAACATGTAAATGTTCCCCAAAGCTTTCATTGCAATAGCAAGGAAATATGTAAACAAATAATCAAAATCACAGACGGGAGGCTCATATACATATATTTTGTTGAAAAGACATAGTTTTCTTGATATTTCAAATTGATTGTCTGTTCTCCTATAAATTCAGGAGCCTCCAGGGATACTGGGATATTTGGACCAGGAGTTATTTGCAATCACATGCATTTGATGTTTTAATTTGAGAAAAACAAATGTCACCATATTTCACTAACCACATAGAGCTTGTTTAATGATATTGGTCCGGTGCGAGTCAGCATCCCTGTGATTTAAACAATGATAGGAGGTGGTTGCCAGACTCGGCACAGCTGCCAGAGGTTATCCTTCTCCCTTCTGTAAGCCTCATAACATAGCAGGGGGTGCTGTGCTACATGCTGTTTTGCGATGCACTGCCATCAGTTACTGCCCTCACTCACTCACAACTGTTTTCAATCTCAACTGTCATAGATTAGTTTTACCAAAGATCTGCAAGCTCGGGTAAATGAAGCATTGCACATAAATGGAAATTGTCATATTTTGAGACGAGTGACTTTAATAAGACATTTTTTTTGACATGAGTAAAACTGATTAAACTGTATAAGCCTTGATTTAGTTGACTGAATGAAACTTCCTCAACTTTACCACCAACAAATGCACCCTCAGGTCAATAAACACACACACACGCCACACTTCCAATTTCATTCCAGCAGTGGTCGAATGAACAAGGACAGTCAAGAATAGTTTTACTTCCACTCGCAATTAAGAATTGCACAAGAAAGCATGAAATTGTATTATTTATTTACGACCTGCCTCGTTTTCCTGTAAAATGAATGTGACCCAAGTTAAACTGCCAAATAAGACTTTAACAATACAGGCGCTGAGAGCAGGCAAAGTGGGGCGGTGGAGTGGAGGGCTTAACTAGAAGCTTTCACTTTAGACATCTACATGCTAACAGAAGGGAAGAAAATGGCAAGGTGGGGTAAAAGTGAAAAGCAGAGAGGCAAATATCAGAATATAAAAGAATGCAAAGGATGAAGCAGTGCAGTATTTTCTTATCAACCAACAGTTAAGGGAAATATCCTCAGTCAAGCCGCTAATCCGGCTAGCATTAGCATTTTCATGAATCCTGTGTCTGGGATTTGGTCGAGCATGTCACTGACTCAATTTATTAAAAAAAAAAAAAAAAAAAAAACATATAGACACACAGAAACTGTGTGTGTTTTATACACCATGCACAGCCATACCTCGCTCGAAGGGATACAGCAGAATTGAGAACTGCCAGAAGCACTTCCCTTATCTATTTAAGTGGAACTCATTCCTTCCTTTAAGTGAACACATTTCCCCTTCATTGCCTTGCAGCCAGTCGGCGAAGAACTTTAACAATCCCACTTTTGTGGTATAACCATTTTGTACTTTTACACAGACTCAAGAATTCAGAATGTCATGAAGTATGGCTAAGAACAAAATGGTTCAGCTTAAGACAATTGTTATTAACAATTGTGTGAACCTTGCACAAGAAGGCACTGAGAAGTGCTGCATAAAACGCTAATGTCATCTTTCAACTTTTGTGAGGGAATCAAGTGGAGCAAACAGACCGAAGATAGATTTGCACCACCTACGTATGTCATCGCACAGCCATCTTTTTCAGTCAAAGTAGACAGTTTGGCATGTGTGGAATTCTTCTTCTCTTACTCATGGCGATAGAAATAATATGCCCTATGCCGACGGCTTGGAAGTTTGCTTTTCTTTTAAAATGGTAGTAGCTTTGTCAGTTTGTCGAGTGTCACACTTATGAAAATAGTTCAATGAACTCAACTTGCTCAGCTTTTCGTGTGATTGCGCAACCATTTTCCATTTAGAACATTACGAGATAAATATGTCTAAATTATATCTTGTGTTTGTGATGACTTTTCTGAGTAGGCTGAGTAGGCTGACCATTCATTCTAATTTTAATTCTGAAAATAAAAAGCTGAAGGATAAGTCGATTATTGAAAGCATTATAAAGTGAAAGTGTCATTTTTTTAGACTTAACCTTTGTGTAACTTTTGTAATTGATCTAAAAATGGACAGCTTCAGGCATTGTGCAAGACTGTGACGTTTGTATGAGTATGAAATAAGCACATCAATGTCATACTGCATATTAAAAACAGTATTTAGTGATCATTCATAGGTCACATTTTATTAAATGTAATGATAGGTTGGTGTTGGCTTTACAAATTACAGATCAATCTAAAGCAATTAAAATCATATGTGAACTTTCACAATGAACCACTAATGAGGGCTCGAAAGTGTCCACACACCCTTATTGGACAATGGTGCAACTAAATAAAATAGATTTTAAAAAAAAAATCATTAGCTTGTGTTGAGAAGATATTTTAGCTCAGTGAAGCACTTTAAGCATTTTCTCTTCAGTAAAGTTTCATCCTGTGGGCTTAAACAAAGAACTTTGTTGAGAGTCAGTCATTTACAAGTCAATACTGTTTAGCTTAAAATACACCAATCTTTACTGATATTAATAAGAAAATTTAACCTAGAAAAATTGCAGTGTCCAATACGATGCGTTTGCATTTTTCTGCACCAAAGAAAACGGTTGGTTGCATCCATTCAACCATTGCAAAAACTTAGTCAAGACCCCTAATGCTAACGGTTGAACACATTTGCCATTTTTGGAGTTTCTCCAAAAGTGACAATTTTGGAGATATGAGGATTCTGTCTGACACAAAATATATATGTACGTTGCCTTCTAATAAATGAAGTGCAACAATCCTTTGACTGAAATTCACTCATCGCTGCAAACAAAACATCAACATAACTGCGGGTGTAGTGTGTTAATAGAGGATGGAAAGAGAAAAGGAATATGTGTAAGATTAATTAGAACAGCCAACTTCAAGTTGAAACATTGCTTGTCGCGCAGTTAAATCATTTAGCCCCACAGTCTAATGGAGATAAAGCTGCACAGCAATTATGCAGCGGGACTTGTAGGTACAAACTACCCTTGCTGTAGTTTGCATTTTGCTCTAATTTATTTGCATATCTACCTAAATTACCCATCTATCTATTTTCTATTCCACTTACCCTGTTCAGGGTTTTAATGGAGCCTATGTGAACAAAAGGCAGACTATATCCCGGACATGTCACTAATCAATCACAGGGCAAAGAGCAACTATTCACATTCACACACTGCCAATAAGTGAGAATTGAGCCGATGGGGCCTACAGAGAAGTTGGGCGAGGAAACCACGATGTCATCAATGCCTGCCAATTAAATTAGCCCAATAAAATCTTGGCATAAGTCTGTTGGACACAGTAGGGAGAAATTTTATTGAAGAGAAGGCTGACGGCAGCAAGAAAATAGATCGCTGTCACATGGTGGAGACAGTGGATTAAATGGAGCATGGTCCGCAGAGCGAGAGCAGGAAGGGGAAGACCAATGAGCAATTAATGGAACTGGGGTTTAAATCACCTATGCCATATTGGTAAAACCCATTTAACCACAAGAGATCATGTACATTTAATATTATATAGTGCCTAAATTAAGAGAAAAAAAAGGCTAGCCGCAAAAAAAAAAAAAAAAAAAAAGAAAAAGGAAAAAATGTTTCAGAAGATATCATGTAATGGAATGGGCGTAAGTGAGTTTCTCATAAATGGACTATGCTGACATTCAAGGAAAAATACAACAACCCCACATTCCCTTTCCAGTTTGGTGACATTTATTTGGCCAATTATTTTCTATTTTCTTTGTCTTGCTGGCACTGATCATTGATGCGTATGCAACAAAACTCCTGGGGGAGTGAATAAAATCAATCATCTGTGGTCAAGCAACTGCTTTAGCATCGGGGAAGAGGTTGGATTCTTCAATGAGATGCCACTCTGTATTTCAGTCCTTTTGTTCTTTGCCAAATCTTTGTGGGAAAAATCCTAAGGCTGTGCCAAATTGGAAACCAAGCATAAATGGCTCATGAATACCTTCACGTGCTACTTCACTGAGATAAACAGCAAAGTGAGGCCCAAAATTTTAAAAAAAATGTCAGATGAGAAATAAACACAGAATAAAACTTGTGAATCAGAATATAAAAAGAACCAAACTGAAAACAAGTTTACTTGGGATATTGACTTTACCTATACTGGACTCCTCAAAAGAGATTGTGCTCCAGGCTTTCCCCAAGGCGCTGATTGCAGTCACGTTGACTTTGTACGGAAAGATGGAGAAGACCTCCGGAAAACGTACATGGCAGCGATTCTTATGGATGGAATCTTTTTGCACCTCTAGTGAACGCTGGTTATGTCTGGAGAAAGAAAAAGGGTGGAAAGAAATGAGAACCAAGACTTTGTTTTAAATCTGCAAAAAGCAAAGAACTTCAAACAAATATTCTGATTGCAGCAAGGTTACCCTCCTCCCCATCGAACCCCCTTGAAGAGAAAAAAAAAAAACCCTGCCTGAAGGATGAAGATACTGACCAAAAGACATCTCTTATTATCTTTCTATCAGTCAACTCCTTATTATCATTTTAATTGAGTCATAAAGGCAATATTAATAAGGGGCACCTGCTGTGCTTTGAGATGGGAGAGGATGAAAATGAAAAAGAAGAGGTGGCAGTTGGATTCCTTTGGTCTCTTCCAACTAAGAAGCATATTGTAAAAATGATAGCATGGGCAGTAGGGCTGGAGCTATCACACATTGTTGGTATTCAAATATCAGATAAAGAATTAAAATTACACCATGTTTCGGGCATGTTTTATTGTAATGCAGAGCAATAAAATTTGTTGCTACGATTGGCATGACATTTTTCTTTTTTCTGTCGTGTACTCTAATAAGCAAGTAGGGCGAGAAAAAAAATCCATGATTTCAATTGAATTTTATTTACTTTAAATTATAATGTTGCTATCGAATGAAATAATCATTGGCACTTATATGTCCATGAATAAAAACAAGCAAAAAAAAAAAACACTTACTGAACATCCACTTCAAATGTAGTGGGAATGTAGGTTGAATGCTGCTGGTGCCAGCTGCAGTAGAAGCCTTTAGGATAAGTGTTGGATCTACAGGAGACTATTGGCTCCCGAGGGGAAACTGCAAGGCAAAAGACAAAGACAGTGATTATTTGACTCAGATATCATTATTATTAATCACATATGACTGCAGCGAAGACAAGGATGCTCAACAGTCAATATCATTTACTCACAGTTATTTATTTCTGCTTGAGAACATTATCAATAAACATCCCCTCCACAAAAATGTAGATCAGAAATCTCCAAATGATTTTATATCCAATATAACAAATATAGTACAACAGTTGTTGGAACGGCCGTGCCATCGACCATTCCTATCTTGTATGCTCCACAACAGTGACTCTCTTTTTCTTTTCAATACCATGGCAGGAACAGTATATGTTTTATTTTCAGATTAAGAGTAAACCAAATTGAATATGAATCAATGTATTATCAAATATAAACTTTGATTACTTTAACAATACCTGTACGTGCATATCAAATCGCTTCAAACAGTCACTATTACTCTTACAGATGAAGCCATGGAGGAGGATGGCCATGTTGACAGAGTAATGAAAAGTGGTGGTGTAAACATTTTAAAAGTTGCGAATGAGAGTTGGGAGGCAATATTGAATGTGAATAAAACTGCGGTGGGAGCGTAACAGATGAATGAAGGAGGTTGTCCAGAAGAAGCGATGTTATGCCAACTCTGGCCTCCCTTGAGATTAGGCTCTTTTCTTCTCAGCAAGTGAAGCACACACTTGTCTACCACTCCCTCTTCCTCCCTGCGGCTCTTTGCCCTTTTTCCCAGAGTTATTTCCACTACATATAAAATACAGTGCTGGCCCTGAAGAGCAGAGATGTTTAAAGGGAGAAAGATGATAATTATTTGCAGCTATAAATTGATCCACAAAACGTCTCATCTGTTTTAAGTGCCGTATAATCCATTTCACACTCACTGCTTCATTAGTCTCAATCAGTACAGTACGTTGCTCTATATGGATGATATAGGGCTATTATCAACTTATTAATATTATAGATTACGCATACTGGCGAATACATTATGAACACACGCATAGTTTAAGGGGATCCAGTTCGACAATGGTGTAAAATCTTAGCATATTTTTCTTTGTTTGTTTGTTTATTCATCTCTATTTAGGTAATTTTTGCCAAGGCGGATTCTTTGGGTCTGCGTTTTTAGCAGACAAAAATAGCTTGCGCATCCATACCAAATACGGAGCCAACGGGTGTTTAGCCATATAGTAGTGATAAGTCCAATGCTGATAGAAGCATTTCATTCTTCATTATATCCAGTTACATAACAAAGGTAAAAGTGAGTGGGCATTCATTTCTCTTTAAAAACTACATTATTTGTTCATGGAATGCAAGGCATAGAAAAAATTGCATAAATCATTGTGTGGAAGAACATTTTTCTCCCCCGTGGTGCACAAGGGGGAGCTCAAATGTTTTATTTTTATTTTTCCAAAACAGATACTTCAAAGGTGTGGTCAGATGATAAGGTGCTTAGCAATGTTCAGAAGAAAAGATAATTTAGTATAAGGACTATTATACTTCAAGTAATATTATAGAAAACAAAAAGAAAGTTCGACATTGTTCATCATCAACATTAATCATGAATTAAGCACATTTATTGCAGAGCTGAATTTGGTTTTCAAGTTATCCAGAAGTGTTAAATTTGATTTGAGGCAGCTCAAAGTTACACAAATTGCTGATCATAGTAAACAAAGAAAAGAAAAAAAGACAATGCCCTGGAGGAACAGACTAACAAAAAGCAGACACATTGAATATTGAAGGCCTAATTCTGCGACCTAGACTTTATTCCTCATTTATCCAAGGTAATAGATGGCTATAATAATGTTTTTTTTTTTTTTTTTGCAAACCATTTTTATTGTGCTTCTCTATTTTGTGTGGCTACAGGGTTGTCATTATTGAACTTTTAACCCTTCCCTGGGTACAGCAGCCGCTTTCGGCCAATAGTGTAAACAGGCAAAACTGCCTTTATTATACACACATTTTTTCTATTTTTAAAGGATTTTTCAGGATTTTTGATAAATTTAGGGGTACATTATTATTCAAGCAATGGCTGTTACAGATGCTTTCAGCCATTTTGCCTGTTTAGACTGTTGACCAAAAGTGGCTGCTGTGCCCAGTAAAGGGTTAAAGTCTAATTAAAGTCTATTTTTTTTTTCAAATTCTACTAAAGTTTAATGTGAGCTGATGAGCGTAGGTGTAACTATGCATTTATCTTCTATAGATTGGAATTTCTAGACACCAACAAAATTTGCCTAACTGGTATCGATCGCAATTAGCATTAGCGCACTAGCAATTACAATTTAAGGTCAACAAACACAAACTACAATTTAGTTTACACATACATAATGTTATATTACAAACAATAGTGTCCTTAAAGTCACTTACAGAAGATGCTTCAACAATATTTCATGAGTACATTTAAGAGTGGCGCTGGCTGTTAGCTACTATGAGGTCAACAACTTCCTGTTCTTCTTTGCCTTCTTTTATTTACCTTGATGAGCAGACTGGGAATGTTTTGAGTGTGACTGCCTCCTACTGGTTAAGGTTTGACCACCTAAAAGTGACATACTGTGGATTACTTGTGGTTTATCATCTAATACTTAGATGATACAGCTTCAGTGCTTTTGTTTGTTTTGTTTTTTGTTTTTTTTTACTTTATTTTGGGACCTTGCTGTTATTGTCTTTAATGAAAGCCTGCCAAAATAAATCAGTTAGTGTTTTTAAGCATGGCATTAGTAATGTATCCATTAGGTGGTGGAAGTAGACATAAATACAGCCTAATGTCAAGAGTCAAGACGGTCTTTCCGTCTTTTTTTTTTTTTATCCTACAAGTACGGCTGTGGTATGCCTTTTCCACATTGCAATATAAGTGAATATGACTTTTTCTTCAATTTGTGAAATCCCTGTTATTTCGGAGATTCTTTCTCCCTCTCCGCCACTTTGTTCACCTGTAAGATATTTTCATCTACAAAAACGGAGTTACAAACATGGTTCCTGCAGAGCTTTGGGACGGATACTTTTAGTCAACCTATTTTTAAAATATTCCACATTTCAATTTAAAAAAAAAAACCTGCCATTATTTTTCTGTAATCTGTATTTACACTGGCAAAGCATTGTTTATAACATCAAGCATGCACTATCACAAGACGAAATCCTAAACTTCAACTTAAAGTTTCGAAACAATACACAACTGATTGTGTTCGGGTGTACCAGTAATTTCTATTAAGGTAATTTACCTGTCGCACCCAGTTTGCTGTGCTTAAGCGGTCACCATGGCAACTAATTAAGCTGTCAATAGCATCAACAATGAAGTGTCAGAGAGGACATCTAATCACACTCAATTAATCACAAAGACTAATTGGGGCCATCTTGATCAATTTGTCCCTCATCTGAGAGCTTCAGTCAAACAAAGACTTACACATACACACACGTAATTGATCAGCAGGGCAGACAAACGCAAACCCACATAGATTCGCACCTGCAGGTATTCCCATGTAGGCTTTGCAGAAAGAGCCAAAATCAATCTGGCCACCTTATTAAGAACTTGGACGAGTCATATATTTAAAGGCAACAATTAAAGACCGCAGCGATATTCACCAGGCATTTGAACAATATACACAAAAAAAACCAAGGACGGTTGGATGCTTTTATGTTAAATTATATTTCAAATAATTTGTTGATTTTAAAAAATGGGTTTGCAAAAAAAACAAAACAATGTGTTTGCCTTGAGGGCTAGTGCACAAAAAAGTATTAACATTTGTGCAAAGTTGGATAAAGTTGCACATTTTCAACCCACAATGCGTGTGATGATGAGTGGTTAAGAAATTAGATGGATGAATGGACAGATTTTCAATTTCTGTAATCCATCCACCCAAAAATGACAACGTCCAAATTCATCACACTTAATGACATGACATTGGGCAACAACTAATCATGGTTCAACTTAAGAACATCACATGATCAAACTCAGAAAACAAGTTAGCTGTGATTAGGTTTAAGCAACTGTGATGCTAATTTTAAGTCGACTGCCAAATAGCCATACCCTGAGATGGATAAATGCTGATTAATTCATATTCAGCAAATGTAACTAAAATTGGAACACCGAGTTTAGAATAGAGCAGGCACATAGAATATATTATTTTAATGATGAATGTTGCATTCACTTTCCCTTTAACAGGTGTTAAACGTGAATTACAATTTATTATTTATTTCATAAAACCCTGGCTATAAATTGCAGGATAAAGAATGATGCACACATGCATGCATGAACCTGGCCAACCCACAGAAACGCCCTGGCCAAAGTGTCCTCCTGAGACAAATCCTTCTTATTTGTGTCCACTACACCTATTTATTTGGTCTCCTAGCGAGACACCAAATTAATTGCATCTCACCTAAACATGTGAAATTGCAAAGGCTCCAATGTAATTTATAGTCCATGATAATAATTAAATGGAAAAAGTGAAATAAAACCTCTGTCTTTAGTATGCCAAACACCACTCCAAATTTATTTCATCAGCCTAGAACATACTGCAAAATACGCCCTACGTTAGCCTCATGCCGCATGCGACACACACCTGCCTCTCGATAATTCGCGAGAGGTCCTTCGAGCGCTGCTCTGCCTCATTCAAAAGTCAGCATGAAATGGCACTTTGTGAAATAGCCACTCGTTTCAGATTCAAATCGATCGGGTTGACGTGCGAGTATGCTTTTGAATAAGAAGATGGAGCGAGCGACGGACACAATGAGACAAGAAGCGCGTTCTCGAGCGACTGTGTAAGGCATTCAGAACACTGCTGAACACTATATCTGACCTCAATTCAAAATCCAATAGAAGGCTTTTAAAGTTGTAATCTACTTTGGATACTTATTTTCATTAAATTCTTAATAGGATCTTGTTGTAGATCAATACCCCTTCTTTTTTACTTCAAATAGCAAGCAAGCTGTTTGTTTCTTTCAAGAAGAAAGACAAATTGGGCCTTTACATTTCAAGCTTTAACCGTTGATGCTTCCATTTTTTGGGACTTTTATTTTTCAAACACAAGGTCATATATTCATACAGTATATACTGTAGGTCAGTTAAGGTATGATGCCATCATGCCACTGAACATTTTGACCAATGGCTGAAAAAAAACCCGTTTATTTAAAAAAAAATCTTGCATATTAAGCAGAATTTGCAGTTTGTGCACCCAACACTTGAGGGGATCACCATTATCAAGTACTGTTTCCACTAGTACTTTTAATAGACAAAATTTGCTCACCAAAAACTAACAAAGACCTTCTTGTTCCAATTTTGCATTTTCCTTAAAACTTCAAGTTAATGACACATTTCTATTCTTCTAATTTGCCATTTTTATTTTTTTATAGTAAAACTGGTCCAAGAGAGCATCCCATACTGACATAGTACCAACATCTTGAAGTAAGGACAGGTACGTATAGGCACCATGCCATTTTCCTCATTTTAACAAAACACTTATTTGTGACTTATAAATAGTTAGGCTATCCTTTCAGCACTCACAAAATTTCCCATCGAAAAGTTTGGATCTCATCATACTAAACAAAATCAGCTTAACTAATACAGCCCAGTTAAATATGCTATTCATTAGTATAACAAACCAGCGGTCATGCCAAACCTTCATCCATCCAAATATGAAATGATTTATATTAGAATTGCCAATTGTAAGAGCTGTGTCCTTTTAGAGTTTAAGCTGCTGAGGGACAAAACTCATTTAGACAGATGGCTTTGAGTCTGTTTGATTCTAATCCAACACCAATGCAAGGCCCACTACATTTTAGATTAGCTAAGTCATGTGTCATCGGAGGAACAATGATATTAAAAAAAAAAACAAAAACAAACAAAAACATCATAAAAAGAAATACTGAGACTCAGTGGTGCCTTTCGGTCCAGACCAGCTGGCGTGACAAAAGGTAATATAATTGTAGTGAAATATTTTCATCCCTCCCCTGGAGATTCATTAGATCCAGCTATATTTTGTGGTTATGCAAGATAATTAAAACGTGAAAAAAAGGGGAAAAGAAAACACACACAGGGGACAAAAATCTTGCTATTTTAATGCAACAAATTGAGTTTACATACTGAGGATGATCTAAAGTGGGAGCTTTAAATTCAAATACTTGAAGTATGAACGGCAGAGAATTGAAGCACCACAATGCATGATGTCAGAAAAGACGCCGGCAAATCTTATGAGACTTCAGCGTACTTCAATAAGTATCAAATGACTGTTTATTTAAGTACTGTTTCATGCTTTCCTCTTTAAGTGATACATATTATGAAAGTGCTGTTAAGTGAAACAGAACCCGAGAAAGGTTGAACATACACCCATTCCTGTGTTTCCTCAGGGTATGATTATTTAAGAAGGTTGCCCTCTCAGGTTAGCATTACAAATGTGAAACTTTTCTTTATTAGCTTACCAGTGTAAATAAAAGTAAAAAATACACATTAAATAAGTGTTCAGTAAACAGTATGAATAAGTATCATTCTGTAACAGTGTATCTCAAAGTCTTCAGCTCTTTAATACAACATGCTTGTATTTGGCTTAGTATTTACTGCTTATTTATTTCATAAACACAGATTGCCTTCAACCTTAAACTCTAAAATCTATTTATCTCCATTGGCATCAATTTTGTATAAGGTGCAACAGTGGTCGGCACTGTTGCGTCAAAGCAAGAACGGCCTTTGTTTGAACCTCACTTGTTCTATTCAGTGTCCTGTATGTAGGATTTCCCTCCAAGTGGTTCTTATTTACGGACTCAAAACATGCAACTGATCCTTTCACAAGAAACCAAATTGCCCGTAGGTGCGAATGTGCAGAGGAACGGTCTGTACAGACTCCGTCTCTCAGCCAAAGGCAAGCGGCATTGACTCTAGCAGTGGCTGCACTTTTTTGTCTCCTTAGAAACCCCTTACATGTCCTTAGCCATCATGCTAAGAACGTTAATGTATGCATAAGCACAGTGGCCGCACTCTTTTTGGCCTTCAACTCTCTATGCTCCTATCCTCTCCATTTTTCCCAGCTCTGAACCTTAAAATGAGGGATAGCTGACAAGGGACGCACGCTTATTCACACATACACACACACTACACAAAACAACGATGCCCAGACATTTGCGGAATGTCTTTGAGGCAATTGGGAACACTTGTGTGAGAGATGATTGAATCAAAGGGTGAATACCTCACAAAAGCATCAGGGGATGATAAGTGAGACACTGGGAGACAAAGGTGAAGAATAAGTCATGTGAAAAAGGGAAGATTTAATCTCAATTGCACAGTTACATTGTGATGGATTACTGAGCACACAGTTTCATTATTGAAGAATGAATGCACTATTGAAGAAAACATACTGTGTGCTCTATGGTGTAATACACTGCTAAAAACTGAAAGGAGGTATACTTTAAAGGAGATGTGGAGGTTTGCATCAGCAAGCTCCTGAGGTCAGACACCAGTATACCTCGATTCTGATTTTACCCCGCAGCGCCTCTTGCACTCCTACCCAAACACTCACGCTCACTTAGCCACCTGACATCACAAATCTTACTCAAAGCTCAGATATAACAGCTTATGTTCCACAGGAAATAAAAATTCGGAGGCCACACACGCAAACACAAACTCATCGCAAGTGTTTCCAACTAAATCGTTTTGGACACTTCAATTGATTTCTCTACTCACGCGATAGGCATTTAGCAAATGTTGTTGATGCTATGAGAAGACCACATAGTGCTTGTTTCCTGTCCACTAAGTACCCACATATGTGTATTTTGTTTTGGTTTGAGTTTTCATTTTTATAGGGTGTAATCATATTCAGTGTACATTTATGCACTAAAGCCTAAGGTTGAGAAAAAAAAAAGTGTACCAAGTCGGGTAGTCAACTTTAAAAATAGGATGACTAAAATATCCCCCTTGTAGTTCCATCGCAACCATGTTTGTGCCAGCGTTTCCGACATGGACCACAGTGTTGCAGTGGTGACAACGTAAAAAGACACTCCAAAAAACAGGTAAAATCGCAGGTTAGGGATTTCAGTTCCATGGACGAGAATTCTCATCTTCTACGATAGGAATAAAAATGATAAATTCTCATCAAATACATTTTTTATGGAGAGTGGCTGACACCCTTGACTATTACTTAGCTAACATTAAGCCAATTGAGCACTGTAGTGATAACTGTGACCATTGGATGGCATCGTTGCCATACATAAAACACAGATATTACTTGTAATTCAAAGTCAAAAATGGAACTCAATCTTTCTTATGACGCCACCCATGTTTACATAGACAAAGCACACAACAGTCTATCGGCCTTGAAAGACAAGTGAAAATGCAAAATATTCTGTCACTGTAGAGCAGGGGTGCCTAAGTCCGGTCCTCGAGAGCCCCGATCCGTCCCGTTTTCCATGTAACCCTCACCCGCTACTGTATTTTGCAAAGGCAATCGACATCACATTTAATCTGATGCATTGGCACGTGTGGACTACCAGGGTGGTGTAGCATAGGAGAAATTCAGGTGCGTCATAGATATAAGATACAGTACGTTTTCAACTCTATTTGTATGAATACTACTATTCATTAATTAACAAATATATATATTTGTTCATCTATCTGTGACAGCCACATGTAGTGATTAGCAAAACAATTTGATGCTCTCCTATTACTGTCGATAACTTCCAGTGAGTATATCAACTTTATGTTCAAATAAATAGGACACAGTAGATAACTTAGGTTGAGTATATCAATTTTATGTTCAAATAAACAGGACCGGATTTCACACTAAGTTGATTTGTGAGTAAACAGAGGTGACGGAAACTGTGGACCATCTTGACTGACTTGAGGTGTAGGCAGACGACTCACTGGCCACTTTACATCATAGTAATGGTGGGTACGGAGTGAAATTTGAATCCAATGTATAGAGCCAGGATGTTAAGCTGTCAACTTTAAATTCCACTGCGCTAAACCTTTCATTTGATCTCCAAAATACAGTGGGCACCCGGGTTACGAACTTAATCCGTTCAGCGGCTACGCTCGTATCTCGAATTGCTCGTATAGCGGGCAATCCAAACCCATGTTAATTCGTGAATGCGTGCAACGCGCACCGAAGCCTTAGGTAAAAACGACACACTGTATACATATATTAAAATCGAGTGACATAATCTGCTGTACACTTACATTACATAATAATTACAATGGATAAATAACTTTTACCTTTAAAAAGACGAGACTTGAGCTGGGTGTAAGCAGAGGGGGACAGAGCCCTACGCTCTAAGTCAACACGGCGATAGAAATGCTATTGCTCTTACAGTGTTACAGTAACTCTTTCAGTCAGGGTGCAAATCACGCAGATACTAAAACATCATCCTCTTATTTCTTTCTTTACCGCTGCTAGTAATTTTAGAAGCTATGTCTAACAGATAAAGTTTGCAAAGTCTTCACAACATTCCGTTTTTCACTAATTTTCTCTCCTTACTTCCATCCTGTCCCATCAAGCTAGATAAAGGCGTTCGGCCAATAGCATATCGGCATTTCTGTGATTGACGTGTAACGCCGGCCAATAGCATCTCCGTGAGTGAGACCGGGTGACCTTAATCGACCAATAGCATATTCGCATCTCCGTGACTGACTGATAATTATTCGCACTTTTTTTTTTAAACGGTTGGAATGTATTGACAATTAATTTAAAAAAAACACACATTTAAACCAATGACAATTCTTTGTCCTGCAATCGGCACATTTAATTTCATGTCAGCTGTTTTTCCCTTTAGCTGTACAAACACTACACTTAAATGGTAATATATTTAGACACCGTGAGTGAGACAGTCAGTGTGACGTTGTAAGAGCAATAGCGTTCGCGTTACTGCCCCAAGCATCTACTGATGATTAATGTTGTCGCTACTGTTGATTTAACTGATGCAATTAGACGAGAACATATCTATTTACACAATGGCCGGCATGTCGAATTGCTCGTAAGGCGAGAGGTTTGTTCGTAAGCGGAGGACAAAATTCTCCCTGATCCACGCTCGTAAGGCGAATTGTTCGTAAATCAGGGTGCTCGTAAGCCGGGGGCCGACTGTATCCTCAACTGGCCTCAGACTGCAGCAGGGAATACGTAGTGGCACTGAATCTAGAAGCTTAAGAGGCCATGCATTCTTTTGTTGTGACTTCATTCTTACCATATTTGTGTTATTATTTATCTTGACAGCACAGTGAGGATTGCCAAGTGAGTCGGGAGAAAACTTATTGCCACTCGTGAATGATTTGTTCATTTAAAAGTAATCTTCTTAACAAAAAGTGGATTTGAACTTTTCAAGCCTACAGTCGCACTTGTCTGGACCTTTTTCCACACTTTATTTCTGGCTTTTGTTGTTGCTGTGTGGCTGCCACAATAAAAGGCCTGACATAATTCATGACAAAAAAAAAGTACTGAGGAAAAATATCCTCAGAAGTTTGCTTTATTTTATTTTTATTGTTTGATGCTTCCTTGAACCCGAGGAAAAATGACAATTTGTTCCTGTAGAATCAAATGGTTCTATGCGGCCTCAGCACAGGGATTGATTGAGTATTAATTGTTTTTGTGAGTAACACAGCACTATTAAAGTGACTGGATAGTGTCAAAATTGAAACAATCTTGGAGAGCCTTAAAAATGGTCATCAGCATTCATCAAACTGAAAAAGATCATTTATTTCCCATTAGTCTTCCAGAATTAAATCACAGATATGATATGATGTGCTTACTATGTTATTAGGTGGGGAAATTCATAACAGGATGCTAAGAATATGTACATTGCATTCATTCCTACATTTTGCCCCATTATATAATTGTGTCCCGATTGTTCTAATTCTCAATTTTAGTCACAGTTAAAGTGTTAGATTTTTTAAATTAGCTAAATTACAAGAGTTATAATCTCTTAGTCTAGTCTAGTCTCTAGTCGTAGTCTAGTCTTGTTTCAGTCGGGGCAGCTCTAAAATTACTCTATATTCTTTTACTCCACAGTTTGGCTCAACTCATGCCAACTCTCATCAAATACAGTAAATGCACATATGACGTCTCATCCTGCTCATCATGCCTTGAAACCATTGATTGGTGATATGGGACTCAAAAAAGCCAGACAAACTGACCCAACATAGCTTTTTCCCCAGAACTATTAATGCCCTAAATACAAAAAAAAAACACATTGAAAATAACAATTGTACTCCTATAAAACTATAATTTCTATTCTATTTATTCTTTATTTAAATTTTATTTTTTCTCTTTATTCATATTATTAATATGCACCAATCTGAGAAGTGGTCCCGATTTTGTTGTATACGTACCTGTGTACAACGACAATAAAAACATTCTATTCTATTTTATTCTATTTTGACAGTTAGAAGTATTCTCTATCTGAATGGTTGGAAAATAAGTACACACCAAAGGAGTCCCAAAGTGTTATTTCATGAAACGATCCTGTTGGTCTTACTTGGCAGTACTCATCATTTTCTAGTTTGAAATTGAAATTGATTGGTATAAATTCTAACCATGTGAGATGCTTTTTATTAAGTTTGAAGCACAACCCTTTGCCAGCACATTAGCCTGGGGTCTTGTCACTGCTAAGGCTAGTGTTGTTTAGCCGTCGTGTCCATGACAGTGAAAAGAGTGACAGCCTAGCTGGGATGGACCAATCTCAGACGTCAAACTGTCAATCGTCCATGCGCCTAACCGCTACTTCTCAGAGGGGAGATAGATGAGACACGCAGGTAGCAACTGAATCCCTAGAGTCCAAACAGCTGACTCCCTTAAATTTGACTGTCACATCCGAAGCGAGACAGACAGCGAGAGCTGAGAGAAAGCGCGGAATCCAAAGTGTCTAGCCTGTTAAGCTTGAGGCCATCATTGTGAATTCAGCCAGCTGCTTTGTGCAGGAGCACTATGTGCTTGTCTTTTTACATACACCATGTTCACTTTACGGCGTTATGAAATGTGTCACATTACAGGGGAGGGCACAAAGGCTTGTTTCACACAGGCTGAAACCTTTCCATACACGTATATTTGGGATAATGAAAAGCGGAATCGGCACCCTTGGTGGCTAAAGGTAAGACAGACAGAGGTTCTAAATTACAGCCTGCGGCTGATCGCACCTCAAATGTTTAAATCTTGAGAACATCAGCAGTGATGGTCATGTTTCTGAACTAGAAGTGGTTTGGATCAAGACCTAAGTCATGAAGAAAAATTAATGGCCCGATCCCGCTTCACACTGAAATCCGTTTTTTTTCCATACAAAAATAGTTCACCTACACTATTAATATTAGGGTGGACACCATTGAATCTTTTAAAAATCGATTATCCTATCGATTATAATATTGACTAATCGAAGAATTGATCCTCCCAAAACCTTAGTTTTTAAATAATCTACTAAGGTTGAATGTGTGTTACATTTTTTTGTATAATCCAAGATTGAATGTGAATTGGAGTGCAAATAACTACTCATTTATTATCTTAGACACATATGAATGAATACGGTGTATACAGACAAAACTTGCCTATGCTAACCGGTTAGCAATAGCAATTCGGATTGGTCTGCTAGTGGAGCTGCCTGTTAGCTACTAAACGGCCAAAAACTTACTGTTTAGTTTTTGTCTTCTTCTTAGTGATGAGCAGACTTGACATGTTTTCTGCTTGACTGCCCCTCTTTGGTTAAAATGTGAGCACCTAGAACCGAGCCACTTATAGATTGTCTGAAGTGACAGGTTATATTCTTGCATAATACAGTGCTTTTTGGGTAATTCTTCCCCCTATTTTGTTTAGCTCTATGTGTTAATATTCTGTTATGAAAACCTGCAAAGTACTAATTTCAGGCTAATAAAAAATGTGCTTTAAGCACACAAATCACAAAAGACATTTGACCACTGGGTGGTGCAACAGGATATCATCGGAAAATCTTTCTGTACGTTTATTTTTCTAAAATACTGCTGTCGTATGTCTTTTTGTTTTTAAAATAATTGAACATATTTTTGTCACTCTTTTTACAATCAGAAGTGATCCCAAACTTGTGATTCCCTGTTTTCTGGGGTGTGCATTTTTTTTTCTTTGCCACCATTGCAACAGTGGATGTAAGGGAAGATCCGTGGAGAAAATGGTGGCACAAACATGGTTGTGGCAGAGCTTTTTTAAAAGTATTTCACCTGTTTTGGTCAACTTTTTCCCATCCCAAATAAATGTTTAATCTTAAACAGGAGAAACCTTAGTCAATGTATTTATTTTTTTGTTTATTTATTCAAAGTTCATCATGTTACTGCTCTAGTGTGTATGTGTTTGTTGGTGTGCTGTTGGGAACATGAAGTGTTAAAATTATAGATAATGACCAACCACCTATCATTATTTAATTACAGACAGCTTTATTGGAACAGCTTGGCTTCAGGATGGTAATACATCATTACATTTGATCAATGCTGCTAGACTGGAGGGGGTGCTAAGCATGGAATAGCAGGCTCTGTATGCGTGTGTGTGTGTGTGGGGGGGGGGGCATGAGATTAGAAGCAAAGAGCAAGGAAGAGAAAAAGGGGGCTAAATGACAGCCATTGTTCGCTCTCCTTGCTGTCATTCACAGTAATGCTATTCATTAGGCTAATTTGACAGGATGGTCCAAACACACTCGCATGCACGCAAACACACAAATGCACACACACAAACACGCACACACACACACACACACACACACACACCCCGATTCAGTGTTCTAATGCAACCCCCTTACCCCAACACCCCATCCCACCCCACCGCACCCGGTCACATTCCAAAGGGCAGTGTCAATGACAAGGAACCACCACATTACATGGCTGTTTGTTCACTTTATATGCTCTCCTTCATTGCTATTATGTGAAGGTGTGTGTGCACGTATCTGCATGCTTGCTTATGTATGTGTTTGATTGGAGCTATTTTAAGATTGCTGCAATTGTAAAGTGTACTGTTCTGACAAGGGGTGTTCAGAGCAGAATTTGAACAGAATCTAAATATCATACAATGCAGTGCATAAAAGTAATATTATGCCAAAAGGATCTTAAAAAAAGATATTTTTTGCAAAAGTTGCAACGTGTCATAATTAAATGCAAGATTTAATATAAACAAAGCTGTATTTTTCTCTTTATAAACATACATATAGCGGCTAAAAAACAAGAATTTTTAATTTACAATGGCAACCACAGACTTGGGCTAACACTGTTTGCTCTGTAGGCCAAAGTATTTCAACCTAATGACTGTCAAGCTCAAATTTGAATAGGAATTTTGAGATTAATTTGTTAAACTCAAATTATGACTACAATTTTATTATCATAGCTGCATGACTGGGAAGAGACTTTAAAGTTTAAACTTTAAAGTTTAAGTTTCAATGAGGTGCATAGAAGTGTGTGGTTAGTCAGCACATTTCTAGTATTTCGATTTCATTAACTTAAAAAAAAAAAAAAAAAACTCTATACACACAATTTGCTTAATGGTGATGGTCCACTAATGTTCATGTTTTTAGATCCGCCTCTTTCATTCGCAGTAGGGGTGAGCAATAAACTGAATTCCTTCCAATTATTTGTCAACTACTTAATAGTGGCATTTAAGCCTTATGCATGAATAGCTAAGCACAAGCTATGAATGTTAAGTTTATGTTAAAACAGGTTTAATGTATACTTTATTGTTGGCATATTTTTTTACCCATGTCGCCAGCCCTAATTTAGAGTAAACCATAAAGTTTTGAAGTGTTATTAAAGTTGAGCAGGGCTATCAATTGAGAATGAGAGAGTGAGAGTGAGAGAGGGACCTGTCCTCAAGGAAAATTGCGCTCTCTCTTTAGAATAGGTAACAGTGAAATGTAATTGGGCTGAAAATTGAAAAGTGGAGCCATCTCCAAGCCAAGTTGGTGCACTGCGTGCCAGTGAGTAAGAATGCATGTGTGTGTGTGTGTGTTGTGCACCTGTGTTTGTTTGCGCATTAAAATCTGAGTGGGATGCCAGTGTAATCCTCGCACAGCCGGACCCCCTAGGATAACAGAATTTACTGCTGAGTGGGTGAGCCACTGAGGATACCAGACACACACCGGCACGCACACACATGCACACGCACACACGCACTCACACGTGCACACAGAGAGCCCATCGCCAGCTACCTGAGAGGAAACAGAAGAGTGAGAATGAGGACATTCTAAGTCTCAATACAATCACGAGGCTGGAAAACTAGAAAGCTCTCTGGAGTGTCTTTTGGGCATCACTCATAATGGTTGAGTTTATTCCTTTCATATAAATCACACTTTACATTTCCTGCTACTTTATGGCCATACTCCCAAAGGAATATTATGATCTGCTTTGTAACATTTACTGTTTTATAAGGTTTCAAACAACTGCCCTTATGGGACAGAATAAAAAAGGCATTGATTGACTCACGAAGAAAGGCACGTGAAACTCTTTCATAGCTGTCTTATGAAGCAGGAGAATTAGATCTTATGGTAGAAACAATTTACTCCAGTAGTTCCCAGAACACAAAAATTCAAAGTAATAACGAAAAGGAGGACTGGAATGGGCATGAAACACCGCATGACGTTCTGACAATGTGTAAATGAACAACTGCGGTTTACATAATTTGAGACAGTATGTCCAATACTATACGATGAAATAAAGATGATGAAATAATGCAAAATAAAGGACCATACTAACTGACAAAACCACTAAAAGTCCATTCTCTCAATGGTAGAACAAACTTGCCATAATAAGCATCTCCCAAGGAGTGATGATTTTGAAGCTAGAGGAATTCATTTCTTGATTTTTTTTGTATATCTTGTAATTGAACTTATTATGCACCATTTTGGGCATAATTGTTTGCATTCATCTAGCCATCTGAGCAACCACTCTATATGTGTTTGTCTGTATCTGTATTTGTTTTTATTTGGTACACGCAGCATCCACTCCAACCTGTTGAGCCCGGAAGAGGGCTCCTCCCACCTGTGGTCCCTTCTGGAGGTTTCTAATTTTCTCCAAATTGGAGTTTTTGAGTTTTTCTTTCCCCTTCTGGGAGCTTTGATCATGGGATGCTGTTGTGTACTTATGATGAAAAGAAATCTGTGTATGACTTCGTTTTTGCAAAAGAAGTCTCGATGTGCCTCCTTTTCACCTGTGAAGCCCTTTGAGACTTCGGTGATTCAGGGCTATACAAATAAACTTGATTTGATTTGATGTCAGTTTTTATTGTAAGTGATTACAGTGCATCCGGCACAAAATCTGACTAACTAATTGCATTCTAAGCAGGCTCTTGCCAGTGTTGGTTTATCCCCAATGACCATCCTCCTTCTGTTGACAAGGTGTAAACTGAGGACATGAGAGAATACAGTGGAATTAACCAGTGTAAGGTTTCAAGGTTGCAAGTCAAACTTCAGCGAGCAAACATTCACGCTGGCTTACACTGTCCTCTGCGCCATTTTTCCCACCAAGCATCTGTGTTTGCGTCACTCTTGTGTGTATTGTTTCTTTTGCAACAGGACTGCAAAGGTTCATGGCCTTCATACATTTTACATGATGCAACCAACAAGCGGTTCCACTGAGTCATCTATGATATTTGAGGCTTGGCAAAGCTTACCACTTGAGTGACTGCCGGAAACAAAAGAAAAATGTGTAACAGGAGGGAAGCTTCCTGTTGATGTTGCGTTTATGTTTTATTTGTAAACAATACCATGACAACCAATGGCTAGAGGGCGTCCTTAAATCTTAAAATGCAGACGTGTTTTAATATGATTACATTTGTACTTTCTCTTAGTGGAAACAGACAAAAAGAGAAATGTTAGAACTTCAGTAGATCACAGTGTCTGATACCAGTTTGTATCTTAGATGAATGGTCCTTAAAGTGAAAAGTCACATCTAAAATGTGTTCACAAAAATATTTTCTGTGGCCCCACTCATCTAAAGACCATTGTTTTCTTATTAATCATGCATTTATGGGTGAATTAAGGACCCCTATTGACTAATAAAACAAACACAATATTAATCTGAATGCATTGTTTAGACTAATGAGGCTTCATACAGTCGAGCATATTATTGCAAGGAGCGTTTTCGAGCTGAATTCCTCTTTAGTTGAGTCATAATATCTCAGATGTTATAACTTTGTTAGCTTTTGGCCTGGCGGTGCCATTTTGTCAGATATCATAAAAAAATGATTACAGCTCTGTTCCTACACAGACAAATGATACCTGAGGGATCAAAACTATTATTTAACATCGTTAGGGCTTTTGCCCTGACATAGCGCATGAATATTTGAGTGTGAAAATCTGTTAAGCTCAGCTACTTGTCTTGTATCAGAATCCATTTGAAGCATGGATACCACTGGGTTGACAAATTCTACTGACCTCAGCTACCTAAGCCCTTTGGCATCCAATGGTATTCAATAGTGTAACCATAACATGTAGGTAGACAAACATTGCCACGATATGAAGCAAGCATGATACAAAAAGCTAACAGAATAAGAAAAATGAAACTGTTAAATGTTTGATCTTCTTTCCTTTCCAAGTTGTGCCATTTTCTCACTAATGCCTTTTTAATACTGTTCGTAAATATTAGGGAAGCAAACAATATGCTCCATGGCCAGATGGCCTTTTACCACCATTGTGCATCAGCATAGTAGTCAAATTTCCTTGAAACATCTTTTCAGCAGAGCCACAACTTTACAACTTTGACTCCCTTGTATCTGCACATTGTTATTACAATCACACTCTCCTCTATCGGCCCATGACATCTTCCTCTTGATGAACATGAGACAGAATCACCTACTTTGTTTAAACATTCGAAGAGGTGTGAAACTCAACTTGTCTTCTTTCCACTTTAGTGCTTTTCTCACTTCTCACCTTTTTTTCGTCTCCTCGAGAAAGGCTTGATACGTGTGTTAGTGTGTGTGTGTTGTGTGTGTGCGCGCTCGCGCGTGTGGTCTGCAGAAGGTGCATCTGACTGTCTGATAAGGGAGACACACAAGCAGTGACAGATTCATCAATCAGTTGGTCTGATCGACACCCCTCTCTAAGGAAAGGTCACACACCACGCCGCCAGAGCTTATGTGTGTGTATTTGTGTGAGTGTGTGTGGTCTTGGGTCACATTGTGCTTTAGTAAACATCCAAATGTAATTCTCTTCTCTCCCTTGGTAATCCTTTTTTTCCCCTTTTCTCTCTCTTTTCTATTGTCCCTACTTTACACTAAAGTTGCTGGAATTTATTGTAATGTATTCACCCATGCTGTCATATTAAAAATGACATGGCTGCATCAGTGTGCCATTGCTGCTGCTGTCATCAGTTCACTCAAGGATCAAAATTGTTCCCCAACAGCCAACAAGGAAGTGTGCTTAGCAACAGGCATCACTGAAAGAAGTGATGAGGAAATTGACCTCTAATTTCTTAACACATTGACCCCTTTAATTGTTCAGATCTCACAATGCATTTTTCCCATTCACAGCTGACTTTGTTATGGGAACATGTTCTTTTATTGTTCATAAATGATTACGCTTTTGGATGGCAAATGCATCGTTTGTATCCATTCTAACGCCGCATAAAATAAGCATCGGACTAAAATATGTTGGTTTTTATTTCGTAAACTAGTTTCTATTCATAATAATTACATTGTTTGTTATGCTGATACTTGCTATTCTATAAAACAGACAAAGGATTTGAAATTATACTTTTTATCTTGAATATGTTTTACAAATAACTCTTGCAATGGGGGTTATGGTTGGATAGTTCCAATTTACATCCAAATATAGATGCAATTTCCAGGTCTTTTTATAGTTCCATTACACAGCAATGTTCAGTGCTTTTTAAAATGAGAGATTACAATCAGTAAATCAACTTTAATGGTGCATTTCCGAGTGGATGTGTGCTCATCTAATCGAGCAATTATGCTGTAGTCCTTTTATATGCAATGAGACAGTTTCAATAAATCTCAATTGAAGTGAAAACAACATATTTGCAATTTGCCTTTCCAAAGAAATATTTACATCCTCAAAGGATTGCGAGATTAGATACTAAGCAACTATTTAGGAGATGCACTCATGGGCAAACCGGAAGTTCTGTTGTCCAGCAATGTTTTGATGAAATATTTTCAAGCTTATGTTTAATTCTCGAGCTTCTGCGTTGCAAATCTGAAGCGTTATTTACTCTATCAACTTGAGATTTTATTCCCAAATGTCTTCTAAATTTGACTTTGTGTCACCCATTCTCCAAGTTTTGCCTCCCACCGCTTTGCTGTCTCTCCCTCTCAGTCGGTCTCACATTCCAGGCAAGCTTGGCTTCTTTGTCCTGAATGACATCACAGACAGAAGGCCGTGACAGGAAAGACAGGAGGAATGCAAGCCAAAGAGGTATAGAGAGCATAAAAGATGGTGAGAATAACCAGATGATGGAGAGAAAGTCTGCGAAGGAAAGAGAACATGTGAAAGAGAAAGGACAAAAAAGAGCAAGAGAGATGGAGAAAGAATTCTATTTAATCAGCAGGGCATGAATGGACTTCACAGAGGACTCCCCCCACCAAACACACTCACACACACGCACACACTTCCCACTACTAAGACTATTCTACCCATCGACTCCCCCTTTCTCGTGGCCTCTCATCCCTTCATCTGTTCCCTCCCTCTCAGATTCAATGTCTTTCTGCTAATCTCCTTGAGAGGACTCAGACATTCGACCCACCCCTCCAGCCCCATCCCAAAAGGAAAAGGTTTTCACACAGTCATTGGAAGAGCCGCAAAAACCACATTAGACTGATAAAAACCTTATACAGCAGGGATGTTTCCTTTATGTGTCGTTAATTAAATGGAAAATCAGCATAGATTCCTTCAAAGCTAGCTTAACCAATAAATGGTTCTCTCTCTTGTTTAGAGGATGTAAATTGCACTCTAGAAATGTTTGGAAAATAGAATTTTGAAGACTCAAATTACAATGTTTTGACAGATGTTTTGATACATAACTAGAGCCATTGTTCAAAACGTTCCTTATCCTCACATTTCAGTCTCTCACTTTTCATTATTTTTCTAGTCCTTCAGGAAAACAGAACGTTTTATAGTGAATCAAATTTAGACATTTCCAAACATTTGCTTTTACTCACAAAAAATTGACCGAAACAGGAAGTGAATCCGTATCAAAATGGTTTTAAATCACAAAACAATACCACATATAAAACAATAATTAGTAAACAGTAATCAAGTAAAAATGTTTTATCATGCACTTTCATGCGCAATTACATTTTATCAGAAATTATTATGGAGGGGATAAGGCACCAAGATGTCTCACGAGTTTGAGTCAACAAGAATGAGATGATATTTTTTCCAAAATTCATAACATAAAATAATGTCTGGCATAATTTTTCCAATTTTCAAAATGAGCAAATAAATTAATGATTTAGCATGCAAATGTAAACGTAATCTAATGTGAAATTGTAAACATAAAAAGAGGAAAAACTGTCTTCATCTGCCGATATTATAATAGCTTTTTCTTTAACTGTAAATCCAAAATTTCATCACACAGATGATTTGAAAATAATCAGAGCAGTCAATCTATATTACTCATGTTTGACTGCATCTATTGAGTATTTTTGTATCGGGAAAAATGCTATGTGGAAATGTATTATACACAAATTGGATCAAATAAGATATATTGTTTGATCATCTATTTTTTCAAAAAAAATAAAATAAAAAATAAAAAAAATAAAATAAAATAAAAAAATAGAGCTTGTGCTATGCAGGGAAGAGAAATCTTGTGGTGTTCTAATCTCATCCCAGTCCTACTCTTTAACAATAGAAAAATCAATACAATAATCAATTATAAAAACAACAACAACAGCACTTCTCAGTATGACGTTTGCCTCCACAGAAAAACTCCTCATTATGATGGAGTAGAATTAGACCTCATTTTGTAGAGGAACAATTTCATGGATGCAAAGTGACGTAAGGATGCAATTAATTTTATGAAAAGTTACACTCAACCAGGTCAGCTGCAAACGAAAAGTGTGCATTACAGAAAAAAGCCTATCAATCTCAGTAAAAGCCAAGAAACTGTGATGATTCAAGCAAATGTATACATTGACAATTGCCTTGATTTTTCAAAGTGCTCCCCTGATAGGCACCGATTTCACTCTGATGAGGAATCATTCGGAAACAGCTGTTATAATCATAAGGATTGCTGAAGAATATGGCGGCCTTCCGCAGCGGTTAGATGGCAAAGTGGAGTATGTGCAGGATGTGGAGACATCCACAATGGCGAAGCCTGGATGAAACCTTAACTTCCAACCACAAAATCTCACAAGACAGATTGTTTTCCAATGGCTAGCCCAGCTAGACCGCAGCGGAGCCTGCCAGATTTACAGAAGAAAAAAAAAAGAAATTACGGTACAACGGGAGCCTGAGGGATAGCAAGTTGGAGACATCACAAATGCAACATTTTTTCCAAACACAACATTACACACAGGCAGACACACACAACAAAGTCAGCGGGTTTGAGACCATGCGGGCTTGGATGAACTTCTTCTAACCTCTTTTGATGCAGTGAAATCATTTCACCCCATTAGAGCAGAAGAGCAGCCTTGGCCAAAGTGATTATAGTTGACCGACTATGTCGGACACAGGCGGTACTGAACACGGTAGAGAAGATAATGCGCGTGTTTGTGAATAGAGACACGAGCGCAGAACACATCCACCTGTTGGATTAAGAACCAGTCCCAAGAAAATTCCACATTGCCATCATTTATAGCTTTCCACTGAGGCTTCAAAGCATATTAACCACTATTAATTTACAGATAAAGCCATTGATTTTGAAATCTGAAGTGGAAATGGCTTAATATTATTCAATATTTTTCCCAAAAAATGAATGCGCGAAATATTGTAAGCACCAGTTTACAAACATTTTTGTAAACATTACATGAGGAGCTAGAAAAAAACAAAACAATACAAACAAAAAAACAAACAAACAGCAAGAATAAGAACACATGGCTACATGAGCTCCACAATTTAATGAACAAAGTCAGTGTCATATGGAAAGAGCCAAAATATGTGCAATACCTGAATCTAAATAATCTATCATGTCCTAATATAGACATTCTCCCAAATATTAATACATGTACATGCAGTACCATGCAGTTTGCAAACCCCTTCTATTTCAGTGTTTTCTCTTTATTCTTATTTTTAATGAATTATGATGAACTGACATTGTGAGGAAACATTGGTGGAAATATAGTGAAAAACCTAAGTAAATCAAAACTGAGTTTTTTCATAATTTAGATTTTGCAGAGTATGCAGCTTTTGCACAGATAAGAGAAAATACCATGGTGTGTATAACTGTTAGGTTTTATGATGTGGATAATGCTTTGATGACCTGAAATGATTTTCGCTTCACAGCTATGCATTATCAAGAGCTACTAGCTTAAATTTCTTGACCTCTTAATGGGAGAGTCCGCTTATTTAGCCATTTTCAGCAATTTCATTAATTTGATGACTACATTTTTTGATTTAAAATTAACAACTTTCGAAACTATTTTTTCCATGAATAACATCATGTGTTGAAGGATTAATGACCAATCAAAGCTCAACTTGTGAAAGTCACGTAGCAAACAGATGAGTTGTGATGAGTTGTGGTCGTTACCAGGGCATTGAGCACAGGTGATGTCATTTTTGGTCGACAGCTAGCGGAAAAATATCTTTCAAGATCTTAATAGTAGTTGAAAAATACCTAAAAACTAAGAAAAACAAAACAAAAACAAAAAAAAAAAAAATGTATTTTGACATAATATGGATTGTAACTCCTCAAAAACCTTGAAAACGATGTTAAAGGTAAGCATTTGGTCAAACTTTTTTCAATTGCACTATTCCCACCACCTGAGAGAAGTTATTAAAACTTGCCTATGGTTCAAATTTCACGGTTAACTTTAAAATACCCGGGGGTGCGATTTGTCTCGACATCCATCCACCCATTTTCTATAGCGTTTGTTCTATTTAGGGTTGACTGAGGGAGAGGTAGGGTCCACCCCGGACTGGTCAATCACAGCAATGAAATGAAATGTAAAAACAATCGTTTTTAAGAGCCCACCGACACTCGGATCCCGCAAAATGAATGAATGCGACATTTGTGCTATTTGCTGCTATTTTTCTTTGGGGGCGAGCGGGGCTTAGTGAATATTATCAGGTTTCATTTGCCGCCTGTCCTAAAATGACCCTAATTAAAATGCGTTTGCCTTTGCAAACCCGGTTCAGAAACAGACAACTAGTCCTAACAAACCAAACGGAGCCAAAGCAAGTGCTAACTCTCGCACACACAAGCACAGTAGCACTAGGCCAGCTGGCCATTAGTGCGTGAGTGATGGTGCGCTGCGCTCAAGCTGACTCTGGACTGCATCAGGGCCTGGCAATGCAATAAGAGCAACAAGAACTGATCACCCAGACAATCGCTAATAGCTTCCTCTTTCTGCCTGCTTGCTTTTACTGACTTTTCTCTTTTCCCAACCCGCAAGAGCTGTGCTTTCCTGCATTTTGCGTTCTGCAGCGCGGAAATGAAATATTTGTATTACTTCTAATCTACTTCCCCTGCGGCTGTTAATTGCTTGGCTTCTTTCACCCCATTCTGGGTTTGCTTTGTAAATCATTCAATAAGCTCCTGTTGTTATCTTCCTCTGCAAATTTCACTTTTTTTTCCTTCCACTTGCGTTCCTGTTTGTGGTATTGCATCCCATCTTATTTAGTATGATGGATTAATGCTCTAATCAGAACAACACATTAACAGTGAGGAGGAGAGTGGAAACGACGTGATGAGCGGATGGAAGGCACTGAGAGCATGTCTGTTTTTCTTTTACTTTATGGCTTGAAATATTCCGTATTTGGTTTACATTAACACTAAGTGGCCCATGCTTGAGTTATGGTGCCCCCCCTTCTCCGGCTACTCTATTTGTTTTCTTGTTTATAGTTTTGAAATATTCATATTTTGTTATAGACTAATAACGCTAAGTGGTCTGGTTGAATGACTTATGGTCAGTGCATCCTCTGTTTATACAAGTAAGAGGTACACTGACCGGCTCGCAAGCTCATGGTTCTTCAAATGATATGGAGCGACCACAAACAGACTTATTTTATGTATGGCAATATATGGTAGGGCCCTATGGATTTTTGTAAGCTGATGCCGATATTTGGAAAAAAATATACTCATTAATCGGCCACTCGGTTTTAAAATGAAATCGGTCAGGATCTATTATAAGCTGTCTGCATAAGGACATATGGCGTATCAGACAAAAGTTTGGAAACACCACAAAGTAAACAGTCAGCAAATTCTACCTGTTCAGTATTTAAAATGATGTGCTGTGACGTGATATTCATTCCAGGTCAAAAAAGTAACATTAACTGAAAAAAATGCAAAGCATTGAAGAATCAAAATTTTAAAACATATTGCTTATTGATTAACATTGTGTGTTTGTCATTTAATTGCTTCAATATTTATTAATTCTAATGTTGAAGAGAATTAATGTTGGGCCGCTATTACTGTGAAATCAATTCAATATGAAGTGTGTTTGTCACACATTTACCTAGTTTTCAAATCCGAGTCAAGTAAAATCAAAAGAGAGCTCAGGAACTAAAAATGCTTGTTTTTTTTTTTTTCCACAACACATTTTAAAAGGTAAAGAAAACTTGTGAATTTGGTATTTTAGCCAGACACTTGAAGTCAATGTCACATTTTGTGGGCCACATGAAATGATGATGTGAGCCGGATGTGGCCCCTAGGCCTTGAGTTTGACACCTGTGAAATAAGGGGTGTATATTGGTGTAAAATATAATAACATGGGTGTTTCTAATCTTTTGACTGGTACTGTATCTCCCCGATACCAACGTTATAATCAATATCATTCAGGATATCATAACATAAAGATAGCATAAAGGATAGCATAAAGGTAACAAAATTTCACACAGAATTTGCACATTGTCCAGACAAGTAATGAAATGTAATTATGTCATTAATTTGTCACCACAATCAACTGAAAAAAAAAGACATGACTACACAATTTTAATTTACAAAATGTTTTACTAGCATGGTTAATAATACCAATTATGTCCTGCACCCTTTCATAAGATCTTCCATGAACAAAATCTACCTTGCCCATTATTTGGATTTCAACAAAATCTCCACTGAGAAACACTAAATAAAAATAAATAAATTAGTAAAACATCTCCCAGTGTTTATTTTTCACTCTGTGAACCTAGTGTGTTGGACTAGATCCATGTCACGAACACAGAAACCACCATTGTATGCGTAGTAGAAAATGATGGACAATGTTAATGTAACACCTCCTCCGACTCACGCTATTGAAGTCCAACTTTTTGCCAGAACTCACATCTGGCGTTTACCCCGAGGGTCCTCCTCACTGGATTTTGACTGACGTGAAGCTCGGATCATTAGTTTGTGGTGGACATGAATCCTCTGTTTTTGCTCTATGACAAGACTCGCTAACACATCACACAGTGACTATGTCTAAAAATGACAAAAATGACTCTTTCTTTCTACTTGGTCTGAATATGCACAAAGACAAATATAACATACGGACATTGGACACTTGAAAAGTTGTCATAAAAACAAATGCTTAAGTACGTTTGTGTTATCTTCAATACAATTGACTGCTATCAATGTCAAAGACAGTGAAAATGATCTAAAGTGAGAATCTACAGTGGTCAATAGCTTAAAATTGAGAGGAGCATGCTGCTTTATAAAAGAAAAAAAAACAAAAAACGGAGGCAATGGTAGACGTATTTTACATGACGAGAATTCTTGTCTTTGGCAAGGAAAGAGTTAATTGTGATTAATTAATTACCATCATAGTTGAAGTGCAACTTTTTAAATAAATTAAATATATTTAATAAAATCTCTCCCTATGCTTAGATTAAATGAGTTTTTATGCACTTGGCTTTTGTGCGTGAGAAACATCAAAACACAAAAACAAAAGTCAATCACTCTGAAGCGAACACTGATTGGCTATCACTGGGTTTGGCACAAGTTGATAGGCAACTGTTAAGAGCGGAAGGGCAGAAGTAGGATTTAAAAACAGAAGAGCATTCGAGAGTTGCCGGTCCAATAAATGGCAAATTTTACTTAAATAAAACACCTCGAAAGCGCCTTTGACAGGGATTGTCAATTAGATTTAGAAAGGCAACAAATAAGCTAATGTAGAAAGCCATTGCATACCTTTTTGCCAAAATAAATTTGAGAACACCCGCATTTCAGAAAGTCTGGAGAAGACAGAATGGACAATGTTTTATTTTACTGTTAATGTCTAATTATTTTCTGATTGAAGAAAAAAAAAGCGAAATTTCTCCTCATTGTAGAGACTCAAATTTGTAGCCAGCGCTTGGGACTCGTCTCAAATACAGCAGAAGGTAAATGATTACAACTGCATCTGTTAAAGAAAATAAATGACTCCATTAGAATAAATCTGTTGACGAAAATAAATGACTACCGTTTTTGTTGTATATCAAGCTTTGGGTAGAGGAGGGGCACTCCAGCTGAGGGTTTTTCTCTTAAAATAAGATTAATTGGATCAATTAATTAAAGATGCTAATTAGGCTCTCATTTATTTTAATCTCTTGAAAGCACAACTTCAGAGAAGTGATTTGTTTCGATATTTTACAATGTATTGTATGTGTCAGTTTGATCAGATTTTCCTTAACGAAAGACAGTTAGTTTCCCTATGGCTACAATCTAACCTCATCCGCAGTTTGAAATCATAATTGTTCACAAAATAGAACATTTTGTTTAGTTTTGTTCCTCGTTTGTTCAGAAATCCATCAGACTGCTTTAACAATAAATACCAACGTTTGACCAAAAACCTCCTGCAGGAAGTGTTCTCAGCTATTTTAATCCCACTAACCCTTCATTAGACTTTTGTTTATGCATGGCTCTAGTTGAGGCACTGCATGCCACCATTTTGGAAATAACTACATACCAGTTTTAAAATTGGAAAGTTGACCTTTTTGCTTGCCTTGGCTAAACTCTAGCTGCTACCTTAAAGCCACTGGTATGTGCTGCATTACACCTACAGAGTGGTCAAGGGAGTGTGCAGCAGCCAAGCATGCACATTGCTTGCCAAAACAACACCAACGTCCAAGAAATAAATGTGAGGTCAAGACACTCTTTTTCAGGTTCATTACTAGAATGAGTGATGTTGAGAAAACTATTTTTATTTATTTTACGCTTTTACTATGGTTCCACATTTGGTTCCTCTACACCGCAGAGGAGCCAGTAGCTGTTTGCAGCATTGGACTATTAACGAATCACATCTTCAGGTACACATAGATGGGAAGTTTACAAAAGTTTTGATTCTAATTTGAATTAGTGAGAAAATAGCACAACCACTAAAATAAACCCTGTCAGTACTTTGACCTTGATGAAGGTAAAGTAGTTTCTGTGTGCTATGCTTTTTGGAGTGTTTCACTCAATGGAAAAAAGAAGAAAAAAGCAACCTCTTCACAATACTTTCAAAAAGCCTACATCAGTAATGAATCACTTTGAAATGTATCTACTGTGACATTAGTCATAATATACTTGTTTCTCATTATAAGCACATTAGAGTGTATCTGCCGTGGAGTGAGCTGGTCTCTGTCTGCTCTCCATTATGTTCTAAAGTACTCTGAAGAGAGAAGTTCATTGTTTAGTCCTCATTAATGCACAGAGAATATACTGTGCTAGACATTTTCAAGCAAAATGCCCCTATTCAAATCCATTTGCACCATTTGCTTTGTAAAAGTCTCAGCTTGGGCAACTGGTTGGCGCATTTCTAAGGGTATGGGTTTGAATCCGGGCTTTCCTGCATGGAATAAACCTAAGAGCGGACACGACCTTTGCAAGTGAGGCGGACGTCCGCCACCACACACATATATATATATATATATATATATATATGTATATATATATATATATATATATATATATATATATATATATATATATATATATATATATATATATATATATATGTGGCTCTCATTGGCCTCTGTGGCTGCCATTGCAAAACCGCATACATTGGGAATAAAGGTCCATGTAGAAAACAATGGCTAACAGAGATAGATTCTATCGACCTTTTTTTAAAGAGGACTTACACGACTTGGTCAACTTTTGCCCCCCAGACCAAGAGGTTCCACCGAATGCACAGTTTACACCAATATCAACCTGTCTTCATGTAAGACTGATACATGTTGCGAGACATATGGCGAACAGATATGAACATATGGTGGAAAGTGTCTTCAATTTTACCCCATAGAGAAATCTTTCTAGACAACGCGGTATGCCTTGACAAGTACAATGTGGCACTTAAATCTGAGTATGTTTAACATTCTTATTTGGTGTGATAATTTGAAACATAGATGTTTGAAATAAAACGTAGCCAAGCCATCTTTGTCTTTTGAGATAATGGCTGCCACTTATCTCCACATGTTCCCAACACATGTTGTCTTTGGCCTCTTGCGGATCAATGCAGCTTTGTACCTTAAATGTTCTGCAACATCTGCATCACACCATACGCATGTGTGTTTCATTTGTTTGCTTGTGTGTTGCCCATCCTTGTGCTTGTCGAAACTATTTCTGGCGCAAGGTCCAAGCCAAGGTTTTTTTTTTTTTTCCCTGTAGAGTATGTTTTGAATGTAGTTCAATTACAGGGTGTATTTTGTCATGCTTGACAAGATACATCTGCGTAAACATTATACATTTGATGGAGCACTCTTGTTTTAATGACATTTTCAACAGATCTTATTTTTACAAAGAAAACTAAAAATTTGACACTTATTCGGTAGGTGTTTAGATGCATGTATGGACGTGTATTCAGCAAGATCCTGTCAATTTTCTTTTGTTTTGTTAATTTTACGTAATTTTGGGGATAACACACTAAATGCTTGATCCTTCCGCTTTTTATAATTGACTAATTTTATGGCATTACATTATATGAAGCTGATCTTAAAATAAGACAAAATTGGCGTCATGTATCCACTATTTATTTTGTGTTTGATTTTATGTCGACAATCGGTGCCAAGAATGCCTAATAATGGGAACAAGCAAAAACAAAACAAAAACATGTTTGGACAGACGCAGAAGTGGAGTTACTTCTATGAACCGCTTTTAACTATGACATAAACAAACTAAACAACATTGACTGGGAGTCCTGCCGAACAAAATAAGTGAATACTGTATATGGACCTCATTTGTGATGTTAAGCATATGCACATCAGCAGGTATGAGTGGAGTTTCGTCTTCTGGCTATGTACATGGCAACCCAATGGCAGCTCACATTAGACTTTTTCACTCTGGACATTGGTTCATAGACAGTCATTCCTGAATCTTTTTTAAGGAGCTATTGTTGATATTACAACGATGCAAATAGACCAAAATATATTTCATTATTATATCCTCTTTTTCAGTGATATCACCCAAAAATGTTTTAAAGATAAAATTTAGTAAACACAGTGTAGTAAACACAATGAGTGAAAATACACATCTGGTCTGTGTCACTCATGTGTTCAGAGATGTCCAACTGCCATGAGAGACAAAGTTTAACTCGCCCAGATTTACTTTCATTTCAGGCAGAGCAAAGTGATCCGGCAATAAATATGGGAAAATGTGTTTTTTTTTTTTTTTAGCTTGTTAAATCAGAAGCTAAGATAGACTTGCAGAGAATCTGCTGTCTGTTAAGCTACAATACTTTCGTCTAGAGGCCCAAAGTTCTGAGGAATCCAGCCAATGCTTCAAAATAAAACATGGGATATCAAGTTATAATGTATGAAACAAATGGTCGTGGAATGCTTTTATTTTGAAGTGTCTCTTGGGAGCAAGGTCATGACAACAAGGTCATGACAACGATCTGCTACTTGATCATATTTCAACTCCCAGCCTGGACAAAATTCTACAGAAGTCTATTTGAGTTCCTTTTTTTTTTTTTTCATGTAACATCATGCGGTGGACTAACAATAGCAAGGCGGGCCCCCGGTAGACCGCGATCGACACATTGAACATCCCTGGTCTGGAATTTTCAACCTGTAGCTGTTCCTGTGTGGGACTTCTGTGGGTGCTGTAACATCTTCTATCTCTCTTGAATATTACCTGCCTTTGGTTTGACTTTTCATGTATGCCTATTAAATATCATCCCAAAAGGATGCTGTGGTTTTCACCAATTTCAGATGGAATTTGACAAAACTAACTACTTTGTGTGTTGGCGCACAATAACCACTGATGTCACCCAAGAAAACGACATTTCCATTCCGACCTCGACCGCAAACACACACAGCATTACAGACGCTCCACTATGATCACAGGAAACAATCTCAAATCTTTGGAGAGTCCTTGGTCAGAACTGAGCTGCTGTTGATTGTGCGGTTACTTTGAAGGGCAATTTCATCTGGCTTACGGAAACGTGTGTGTGTGCGCATGAAAAGAGTGTGTGTTTTTTTAACAGCAGGGGGTCAGTCACCTGGGGTGTTAGGGAATTTTCTATCAAAATATTCCTGTGTAATTGGAGACATGGGTGTACAGAGCTGTCAGTGTGTACGTGTGTGTGAAGAGGTGTCTGTATAACCTGCAAGTGCTTGTCTGTCTAGGCTATGTGAACGTGCATGCGTGAGTGTGTATGTGCGTGAGTTGTGAAGGCTGGCATGAGGCCAACGCAATAGAAGCCCTGTTTGTTTTACAAATGCCTTTTTGAATCTGGCAGGACATGTGCAGGCATACAAGCATGTCATCAAGGTGTGTGAGTGTTTGCATTGACTTTCAAGAGGACAACGTCCATCCTGTTATCCTCTTTTACAGTGTGTGTGTGCGCCTGTGTGTTCAGTGCAGATGTTATGGATTTCAAGATGACAGTTATTTGATGTTTCAGATCAGAGAGACGTGGCTCATACAGTCTATAAATCTGTACTTTCACAAAACAGCTCTTCAAAAGAGTGTGCTCTTAAAAATGATTCTTTCATGTGCTGCCGAGCTCTAAGCTTTCTGTCCGTCCATCCACCTGTCCATCATATCTGCATCCCCTTTATCAATCCATCCATCCATCCATGCATCCATCCATCCATCCATGGATGCATCCATCCATGGATGCATCCATCCATCCATCCATCCATCCATGGATGCATCCATCCATCCATCCATCCACCCATCTATCCATCATATATAAAGTTGCATCCATTGTATTCATTCATCCATACATACACACATCCATCCATCATTCTATAAATATATCCGCTATATATCAGCGGCAGGCTAAGCATTTCAACCATGAGTCTTCGGTGACATTATATTTATTCCAACCTAGATTAATACGCCGCATAATAATATCAATATGACTTCAGGGCTTGAGAATCCACACATATAGATATTACCCTCAATATAGGTCACTGTTTCTCAATATTTTTTTTGCAAAGACCCCCAGGAGATTTCGAGCCACCCCCCCCATGTTCTACACTGCCTATAAATGAGAACATTATCTATGAAAATTGTATTGGTATATTTAAAATTTAACATTAAATATTTAACATTAACAAAATAGAAAACATAATTTAAATAATATATCTGCAAATGTTAACTTTTTCCAGGATTTATACAGATTACAGCTCTGGACAAAAAAGGGCTGAAGTGCATCAAAGTGACTGAAATGCAAAAAAAAAAAAAAAAAAAAAAAAATATATATATATATATATATATATATATATATATATATATATATATATATATATATATATATATATATATATATATGTCAATCCTTATTAAAACTAGAAACACGTCTGACCAACTGAACCAATTGATGCTGGAAAAAAAATGTCAGTGCATCAATACTGAGAATTCAAGAGAGTTCAACAGGTGTCCTCAAATGTTTTTGAAAGTACCATGGCTTGTAAGTGCCCAGCCAATATTTGGTGTCTCGTTGATGCTTTTGTGAAACAATTCAAGTCGAAAAACCCAGAAGGTCCCCAAACACTAAACCTATCAGATTACCACTCGTGGACAAAACGGAATATAAAGTTGTACAGAAAATGATTTGATATGAAAAGCCCCTACGCTCTGTTCAAATGCTGCCCAGCTCTGAAAAGACAAATTACTTCAAAACTTTTCTTCCACCATGTATGGGTGACCTATAACCTGTATAACTTGAATGCATTAAAAAATCTAATGAAATGCACTAAAAGAAATCTGTTTTCCGATATGATGCAAAATCATGCAGGGAGGCACATGAGCAGGGTCAAAAAGTCACATCAAAGAAATGTTGAAATATCTGAAGGCTCTCCAACAGCAGAAATTTCCATACACCCAAAAATAAATTAAAAACTTGCTCTATGACCCAAGCTACAACATGAAACATGGCCACATCTTTGAAAGCCATAATAACGTTTCAACGGGCAAACCATCACACACAAGTTTCCATGCTGCACATACGAAAGAAACCAAAATGTTTCAGTATTGCTGGCTCACTGCAAAGATGCAGATCACCCAATGGAATTGGCTTTCCTTGACAGCTAATGGTGTCAATAACCAAATTATTTTCATGCAAAGTAACTTGGGTGTAACATGCCGTTCAGAAGTGAGATGAAGAGGTAACTTTTCTAGCAGTTTCATTACTATCCACAAAAAGTCAGAATGTTGGTTGGTTCAATTGATGTTTTACCTCATAATGATGTGCAAACAGATCACATAACATTTACCATTCAGCTTTTATGTTGTGTTTTATATGGCATTACACTTATTATTTTTTACATCGAGAGAAAAAAAATGACTAACAACATAATTTATCATGTTTTATTTGTCTACTTGTTATTTAATTGTTTGCGATTAAGGAAAAGTTTCACTGTGACTCATGGATAAATACAGGCTGCCCAAAAATTCACTACATAATGTACTTACTTTTTGTACTATTTCGCTCCAGGTATCAGTTGAATACCCGTGAGGCTAGCGGCATTTGACAGCTTAGACTTTGCAGTTTTTGTCAGCATATCATTCTCTGACCAAGTGACAACAGGATTGCGAAACTGCTGCTCGGAAAGAGGTTTTTCCATCCCCAACTGCATTTGAGTGCCATCTTAAAAAGCTTTATGGCAGTGACACTGCTCCAACACTTAGCACAAGTTTCACTTTAGGTTGTTAAGCATCATAATTTCCCACTTGAAGCCTTTGAACAACCTGGAGTCAGTATGGGTGTAGCTTAAGCACTCTCTGAAGTATCCCCTGAAAAGAGCTTTAGTTCATGCTGAGTTCCAGCGCGGCCCTTTGGATCGTCTTTCTTCGGCTTTGCCTGTTTTAGAGGTACGGCGCTTTCATCAGTGGCCTTTTACCAAGTGCTTTGTAAAGAGCACTGTGTCAAGAAATTTGCCATGATTACCCTAATTTGTATAATACATTAGCGTAGTGTGTTGACCATTATGTTTCAAAAACTCATGCTCAACTGCAGTCCATGATATACCGTAATAATAACAAAGTTTTACATATTTTTACGATCGGCAAATCAGCCAACATACAAATGAACAAAACTTCTATGCGTTATAATACATGTGACATTTGGAGAAAACAGCCCTTTTCTTTCTTAATAAGTAAAACAGCTGCATTAGTGTGCATAGCAACCAATCACATCTCTTTAAAATACACATCTACAAGGTCGTAAAAAAAAAAAAAAGGTCTTATTGATGCCTATTTATCAACCACAACCTGGCTTTTATAGTTACTATACATTTGCATCTCAAAGTGCTACTTTTTTTTTTTACCACAAAAGGGTTTTCACTGGCATAGGTTGAAAGCCTTTTGTGCCTCCAACCCATGCCAAGGGGCATCTTGCGTCTCCGGATAACTCAAAAAGGGCATGAGAAATGCCACTGTCGGGTAAAGTGGGCGTGACATTCATAGTTGCTTAGGCTAAAGAATGTCCTGAAAATAATCAATTATGACATTTAAGTGACACTAATTCCAGTTTGTTTAGATGAACATGTGATTTAAAATAAACACAAAAATGAACACATAAATACAGTTAATTTAATTAGGAAGTATGAAGCTATGAATAAATATACTGTATAAGTAAATGGACCTTGTTCATACCTTACTAAGGTCATTTGGAAATGTTGGGCATGTTCCACGCTAATTAGGTATTTTTTTTCAATTAAAACTGTGTAATAATTTTCCAGAAATGTCTACTCAACTCCAAAAATCCCACAAAATTTGGAACCCTAATCTTAGTATGTAACGTTTACTGTAAAGATTTGGAATGGGTTCTGCCGCACCTGTTGCTGGCATTGCGTTGATTAATTTCTATGTAAATCCTTCAAGAATTTTCAGTTTTTCTTCTTCCTTTCTTTCAATTGAAGTGGAGACTACCAGCAAAACTGGATGTAAAAAATGAGTGCATAAAAGAAAAACTGTACATCTAAAAGAAACAGAACTGAAGAACACGAGATTGTGCCAGAGGTGTAAAATGGGATTGCGTGATGTTAAAAAAAAACAACACAGCCAAGTCGGCAAACACACAAACGAGAGATACAAATCTGGAGAGTTGTTGAATAGAAAGCATGGAATTGGGGTGAAAAAATCTGCCGGAAAAGACACAAGAAAAAAAAAAATGGGAGCATGGGAAAAATGCATTGAGGGGCTGAGTGAAAAAAGATGGTGCGTTTGATCGGCTTTATGTTGCGCTTGGGTGATGAAATCATGAATGACCGCCTGCTGCGGACCACTCTTTCAGGATGCGTCCCCACTCGAACGGAGACACAAGAAAACAGATTGTCAGACAAACAAAAATGCAACAAAAAAAGCAAGCTGAACTTTCCTCTTATTGTGTTGCCCAAAACACATTTACACACAGAAATCAAATCCCCATCTTAAACTGCCATTTTCCCATACCGCTGTTTCCCACCCTTTCACCTCCTTTCAAGCTACTCTCACACTTTTACTTCTCATCGCCATTGCTCTTCACACTAAACACAAGGTGACAGCCCATAGCCAGAGAGGCAGAGATCAACACAGAATGGGAGAAAAGGCGACAGGAAAACTCGAGGGTGAGGAGACAATTCCCTCTGCATGAGGAGAAGCAGACATGCTCAAAAGTGTTTATGCACCAGCAAGATGTTCTCACACAGGACATACAGAGGGAGCTGCATGAAAACATAACGCATTCTTAAATAGATGTTTGTCCGACACACACACACGCACACGCATTCACAAAACAGGGTTGTTTGATGGGGTCTGTTACTAGTAGGAATCCAAAATTCTTTTTGTACCATTGATCGGAGAAATAGGACAAATACAGGACAAATACAAACACACCAAATGTATATGACAGAATTACAACATTAGCAAATTGGCGAAAAAGTGGTTATACTTCACAGTGCGTTGCATATTGTTTTAACCCTTTAACACGCTGGTGCCAAACTCAAGGCCCATGGGCTATATCATCAGTTTATGTCGCTCATGAAATGCTGATTTGACTTCAATTATCTGGCTAAACCACCAAACTTCCAAGCTGTCTTCAACTAAAAAGCAACATGCATTTTTTTTGTTCCCAATATCTCTTTTGAATTGTTTTTACCAGCCTCTGATTTCAGACACGTGTGTGACAAACACACTTAAAATTCAGAGTCATTCTGCTGACAGAATGACTATAACTACAATGTGGCCCACGATAAAAATGAGTTTGACATCTCTGCTTTAATGCGTGCAATAAGAAATTCTCACTGAAAAAAAAAAAAAAACAACTTTTCTTTTTTTCATTGTTAGGGACACAAATAACAAAAGAAAAATAAGAAAAACAATAAATGTAAATACTGGTAATCCAAATAATAACATCTAAAATTTTATTGCTTCCATTCTACATTTTTTCTTTAGATTGTTTTTATTTAATCTTTGTGATTATTTCAGACTATTAGTGACTTGCAATTTAATAATCGAGAGCATCCTATGGTCCAAACAATATTGCAGGCTTCAAAACAAGTCTCCACCTTTTTCTGGAACTATTTAGAACAAAATAGATGCCATATAAAATAAAACTTGTTGTAAAGAATAAAAAATACCTCACTTTGGGCAGCAACTCACCACTCAGTCTTTGGCGTCGTCGGATTGTGACAGCTTCAAAAGATTACTTTGTTTTCTATACAGAACAATTAGACACACCAGTATGCCACATTCCTACTTGTAAATCACTACTTTGACGTCAATGTAACTCTAAAAAGTTGCAGTTACCTTGGAGTCAAACTATTAGTGTGGTACGTTAATAATGACTCAAGAAATAACTCAGTAAAACTGCAAGGACACAATATAGGATGAGAAGTGCCACAAAAACTTTATAAACTTTGGGGACCAAACACTATCTTGTCATTGTTTCATAACAGTTTGGCTATTAAGACGTATTTCCACAAATGAAAAACAAAATCTTGTGAAAACATGCAGACATCTGTAATGGGCAATGTAACTGTTTATTTCTTCTTCATTTGGTATTGATATAATAAATGCATTTCCCCTCAATGTGGGCCTAATGTAATATCAAGTTTCAAAAATGACAAACAGAATGCAAACGCCACAACCAAAAAAAAAAAAACCAAAACTGATTTATTTAGCCCTTCGAATGGCCACGGAGATGAGCTCAATTAATTAATTTATGGCTGTGGGGAAATACTGAGCTAATACGGTCTGGCTGACTGCCTTAATTCCAAAGTTATTGGTCAGGGTTGACTAGTTGTGTCAAGTATGTATTTGTCAAAGTCAGGAAACCAATTCTTTATGGACGTAGCTTTCTTGCATCAGGGAAACATATTTTAAAAACTTTTGGATTGAATCAGCCGAGGAACCAATTGTCACCCGGGAGAGTTGGACGGCAGTGAAAGCCGTTTCCTGATTTATCACCTGCAGAGAGTTCATCGGTGAAAGTTGCTATGGAAAAGTTTCCGAGTGCCAATGTTGACACTGGCTATCAAGATCCTACATGCTGCCATTTAACCTGTCAAGGCTGTGATTTAACACAAAGCACAAGCCTTTCGGGGTGAAATTACGTGACTCTGGCAAAGCTTTTCCAGCCGGCAAAAATCGTGCAGGGGATGGAGATTCAACCACAGGATTAAAGAGCTAAAAAAATGTCCTTGGCCAACTCTTTACCACGACTTAGCGATATTTGGTTCAATTGTGGCCTACTGCATCCTGTCATTGACCTCTGTAACAACCACAAACCTCAATGTCAAATATTGCATCACTATAAAATGTTGATGGATGATGGTGAACCACCATATTTTTGTTTTGCACCAAAATAAATGGGTACTTGTTGGAAAAGTTGAACAGATTGGTTTTGCCCTTTTTCAAAACAACACTTCATATCTGCCAAAAGTTTGCTTCTGTTGAGGAACCTAAAAGGATATAAACCGATTACCAGTGGCAATAATTGACATTTTAATAAATAGTGATCCTTAAAAAAATAAAATAAAATAGTGGTCAATATTAAATCACTGTGAAGTAAATTTTTCAGTTAAAATGTGACTGCTGACCCTGGGGACATTGTACAATTCTTTTGACAACGTTTTTTTTTGTTTGTTTTTTGAGGTGGAGCACAACAACATTCAACATTGAAATGTTGTTTAAAAAATATATCGACACAATATGAACACTTACTGATGAGGAAAGTCGTAAAAGGCTACAAGTGACATTTACACGTAAGACAAAAAGAAGGCGCTCTTTGGACTTCATAAACATTCTCTAAACTCTTCACAACTTCTTAAAGCCTGCTGGCACCCATGAAGCACATGAGGGTCCCAGACACTTGATGGAAATGAGAGGAACTGAGGCTGAGCTGTTTTGGGACTGTGGAAAAGTATTAACTCAAGCAAAAGGTTGATGGAAAAGGTCAAACTTGCCTGATAAAAGTGTATTGATATGAGTGCAAGCAACAGATGGAATATTAAATTACAGACTTGAAGGACATATTAAATTAGAGAGGAGTGTGGGAAGAAAAAAAGGGAGGTTAGGGACTTTTTAGAGTGATGTGCTGTCAGACGATGAAGAGCGGGTGATGTTCCTTTGATGCATCATCGGAAAGCACATGCAAACTCAAGGACTGCTAGGTAATCTTACCAACAGGAACCTGTGTCGGTGATCTTTTTAAGTGTACAGGACATTTGTTTTAATGACACCTATCTAAGGAGGCTTTTTACAGCTGTTTACTATTAAACCTTCAAAACTTTTTTTTGGTAACGTTTTGATTGACTTTGCTCTTTGTGGCAAGGTCGGCAAATTCTTGTTTTCTCTGGCTGAATAAATCAATATATATATATATATATATATATATATATATATATATATATATATATATATATATATATATATATATATATATATATATATATATATATATATAAAAGCAGGTATAATTTAGTGTGGTGATTATTTCTATCAAATCAGTAAAGAAAACTGTCATGTGTAAAAGGCTTCTTTTCAACTTCTGCGTAACAGAAAAAACACAAATCAAAGCAGAAAGGAAAATCTTCTGAGAGTAGCAAATTCAAACAAGCTTCAACAATTGTATTCATCAAGTTTAACGCAAATGAAACTATGCAGAAGACTTACTGGACAGTTTAACATAAAAACTACTAACAATGTTGGACTTTTTGCAAGAATCACACAGGTAGTGATAACATGGAATCAAAGCACTTATGTAACATTCAATCAGGTTGCTTCGAACTTCGGGTCACAATCAACTGCTGATTGATATTCTATGATCTGATGTACTACCTTTCATGAGAGTCCTCAAATGTTTGCTTTTGTTTTCAAATTTTGCTCAGTAATATCATCTGTTTGTATTGATTTCCGAGTGAAGTACAAAGTCCATTTGTATTTTGCAACTCCTGGCTGGTGAGTACAAAGGAAGCTACATGGATGGATTTTACAGTATGTATAAGTATCGTCGCGTGAAACCCTCAAATCCTCTTATCAGACGCACGCAGAGCTCTGAAATGTGCTTTAAGATTTCCAAACAATGGCCTGAAAGGTTGAAAGAAAGAAAACATCGTCTCTGAAAGTTAATTAAAATGTTTATCTTGCTTTCAGGCTTACCAGAGATAAGTCATTGTGTTTATATTCAGCTTTTTTTCTTTCAGGGTCAAATGCGTACGGTTTACAAACGTTCAAACTGAAATCCAAGATTTAAATTGAAGGTGTGAAAGTTTTACTACGCAAAAAAATAAACAAAAAAAAAAAAACATGTTCCAAACCAAATTAATGCAAGGCACAGAAAAGAAATCTGCATGTGAAAACATATTTAATGAGCTGAGGAAAAAGCAATAACTTCATGTCATTTTGAAAATGATTGTAAACAAATGCATTTCACGTATCATCAATTAAGGATGATACTAATTTTGAAGTGTAAGTCAACTCCACCATTGTCTACTTGAGACCATGTTATTTCAAGCATTCAGAAGGAGATGTGTGTTGCTCATTACTTGGGAGATGATAACAGCAAACAATATATTGCAGAACCATTTTCAAGGTGTCTGATCCCTAATTGCGTTTTTAATAAAAAAAAATAAATAAAAAAAAAATCTTGGCAGGCGTGCACAAGTGCATGTTTGCGCCTTTAGGTGCACAAATTACATCTGGAATGTTATTTATGCGTGTTTCAAAATACAAACACACACGGCGGAGGGCTCCATCTGGTAAACTCTAAAACACGTTGATATTGAAGCTTCTAATGGCTGTCATTAATCACAGGATACTAAATCTCTTTAGAGATGGATCGGGGTGGGCAGTATGAGAGGAATAAAATGCAAAATATGATGAAGGACAAATGTAATGGAGAGTGAAAATGTATCTAAGAAAAAGGCAAACAGAAAGCAAGACATTTTAGTGTGGATGCTTGATGTTAATAGAGCACTTGCAGCTTCACTAATCTGTCATTGTCTATACATAATGCCTTGGCAGAGCTCAGGGTTAAACATTTGAATCATATTGGTAAAAGAGAGAGAGTATTTATGTTTGTTTATGGAATTAAAAGGTGAAGGAGTCAGATTTGGATACATACTGTATTATTCCTATTAAGAACAGTGCATGACATTTTCAAGACTAACAGGTAACCTATGTCCATGGTAAAAAGATCTGCTAAGAGACTAACAGGAATAAAAACTGAGATATGGAAAGTTTCCTAAAAATGACACATGAAATGTAATACTTTAGGTAAAGCTAAATGTTATCAACAGTCCTAAAATAATCAATGCAACTCAGCATGATCCAAACGTTTCTCTCACTCTCACTCTCACTCTCTGTCCTTACAACTTAAGTTGACACGTGGCTGATTTTTGTTTGTCAATTAAATAATAAACTGTGTCCATGTTTTTTAAATGTGCCCCAAAAATAGTTTTTTCTGTTGAATTGAAATATTATTTCCTTGATCTTTGAGATGTCTTCCTTTATGAGGGGTCACTGAACGCACCTCCAGTCAACTGTGTGAGCCAGTACAGCAACCGCTTTCTTTTGCTTCCCTGCATAGTTATTGATCATTGAATACAAGCAGTTTTGTTTTCAAACCGTTGATCATAAAACTGAAAATCAGTTGGCACAACATACCTTGATCTTTCACATTGGGAATGTGCTGCCAAAAGGTTTAGCTTGTCACGGTCTAATGTCATTTCCCATGATTATTTGACACAAAAGCATGAAGTAGTTTCAGTTCTGGTATGACATGATTGTGAGAATTTAAATTCCTTTATAGTTGGTTTATGAGATGAATCGGTCTGGCAACTGTGGGATTGACATAGACTAACTCAAACAATTGACTTGCTTGATTAAAAAACAAACCAAAAAAAAGGATTTGTACTCTTACTCTTTTCCCTGTTGCGGTTGACTTTTGTGAAACAAGGCCAAGAGCAGCTCCCATATCATTAGTAGTGCAGGCGAGAAAACACATGCCATTTATAAATACACAACACCCTGAGTAAACACTTTGACCTTGAACGTGACCCAAGCAGAAAGAAAAGCCCACGTCAGCTCGCTCTGCTAGCATCACAACTACTGGCTTCTGTGCTGTGTGTGTGCGTTTGTGAGTACATCGCAAAACCACTGCATGAAGGCTAAATGACTGGTTGGGATAATGTCAGGGGAAATTCCAGGGCCAGATTATACATGGATCAATTTTCATGTGGCTTCAGTGGTAGTTGGACGTTACTAAGCATTTATCTTTGCTTGTACCTAAGTACACACAAGTATGTGCATAACCACATTTACAACATCTTAAATTAGAACACTTAAACATGCGTGAAATTACATAGTTTATGTTCTGTGTGTCTTTGGAAGTATTTTTGGGGAAAAAATGCAAAATAAGTTTCACCTCTAGTTTCAAAGTAAAATCAATAAACTAAGTACTCATTATTATCAAAAGAACATTCTTAAGGAAACGGCTTATTGAGATTCATGAATGCATGCGTGTGGTGCACAGGGAATAATGCACCACATACGGTGCTTTCAGTGCAAGTATGGATTAATTGCAGACACCTGCTTTACATTTTTCCATTAGCATTTTAAGCATTTTGCTAAAGCTCTCACATGGAATGATTTATAATGTGTGCTAGGAAGGTAAGAGACCAGGTAGGAAAACGTTTCAAGACAAAAACAAGGCCAGGTGCAGTAAGGAATGAATTGTAGTGAAGAGGAACGTGAAGGAATTTTCAAGAGATGCTTTCATTGTTCATTAAGAAAAGATGGGCAGGAGTAAAGGCGGCTGCTTCAGTACAGGCTAGCAAGACTTTATAATGCATGGAATTACATGATTGCTTAAAACGAAATAAAAGGAGATGCAAGCTTTGATTTATAGTGCAACTAAGTATGCCTCAAACCAGGCTTTGAATAAGGCACAAGAGCACCAGCAGCAACTAGGAGAGAGAGGACAAGATGAAAGCATGGTTGGAAACATCTATGTTGCTAGCGAGCTGCAAGCATGGATGTGCTACAGTTAAAGTCAGCTTTGAGCTTTTTTTCTGTTAAGCCATTGCCTTCTAAAAGTGCAAAAGACCCTACAAAAGCCATCGTTACATGTAGCAAGCATATACAGTCAGCGGACGGATAGATTTGCACATCCTAATGAACTTCAGTATAAAAAGATGCACCAAATAGTTTAACAAATGTATTTGTGGCTAATTAAAGTCCTCCATTCATTACAAACCCTGAAAGTGTGCAAGAGTTTTCACATGCAAAGATATATATATTTTTTTGTTGCTTTGGAGAACCTAATCCAAAACAGTGATAGGGGACCAGACTTGATTGTAATCATCAGCAGGCTGTCAAGCTCTGGCATTCACAAGGAGAGGCTTCACTGTAAACAGAACCTGGAGACATCAAAAATGCCGCTAACTTTGCCTACACTTGCCAATGTTCACCCTTAGTAGAATAGGGGACTTTACGTCATATGAGACTATGGTATGCCAAATGAGATGACTGTGCATCAGCAAATATGGTCATACTGTCCCAAGCAAAACAAACAAAAAAAAGATGCAGCCAAATCTGTACTGGTGCAAGCCACCGAAACAAGTTGCTGGCACCACTCCTACCGAGCAAAAGTTTGTACATCCCTGAAAGGCGCTATATGTCTGCATGTCTTAAGCGCCACTCCTTGCCTAAGCTCAAGTGTATGTTTTGAAGAACAATGCAAGCACATTGTTCACACAAAGCCTAAATAGCCACTTAGCTAAAGATCAAAAGAGTAATGACACTCCTACATCACATTGCGCCAGCGCCTCCTGCCTATGACACCAGAATGTAATCGAATAAATTATGTTTCATTTACCCATGAGGCCATTAATCCCACTTTAATGGCTCAGCTTTGCATCTGAATTCCCTTCCAATCGCTTGTAATACTGTTCACCTCTAAGGACAGTCGGTTAAGTAATGTGCTATGAAAGCTTGATTCACAGGTGGGTTTCCAAAGCTGGAGACATTGCCCTTGACTTTCCTATTTCCTGCATTATGAATTTTATAATAAGCAACCGGAAAGACTCCTATATCCAAAGGATTTCAAAAGATATGATAAATTGTTGTCAGGTAGGAGCCTCACATGAATAATTCATTTTTTTTTAAACTGCAGTGGACAGCAGGCATTGTCTCCCAGGAAATGGATCCTAAGCCTGGAAACAAGTTGGACCAGTGGAATTGAAATCTATAATGACACGAGCAACGAGATCTAATAAGCTTCTCTAATACATTTTCTAAAAGGGTATTTGATGCTCGAGGTGTCTGACAATAGCTGGTCATTAACCTGGAGGTCATCGTATCTAGACGGTGAGGACAAATGTCAGGTTGTAATCTCAAATGACCAAACTGATGAGATGGATATCTTATAACGTCACGACATTTATTTCACGAGTCTCGCTCCTAAATTTAAACCCTAGTTTATGGGTCCACCATTTGATGTAGGAATATGAGCTTCAAAAATGTAAAGCATTGTCTGTCGAATGTGAAACTTCCACTTTGAACCAATAACTCTGTTTAATAGTACCGTGTGCACACTCACATTCTATTCGTGGAACCACAACAGTCAAACCAGAACTCATTACCTGAATCATTTCAAAACAAAACAAACCAAAAAAAGGTCAAATCAAGCTGACACAACTCCACATTAACAATCCCACATTTTCTGTTATAACTCACTTCTTTTTTAACTTTATAACAAAAACTAGAAAAGTTTAAGAGTAAGTCACAGTCAAAGGCTATATTCTTTTATGGTAACATTTGCTTCACTGTTTTATTGTTTTTAAGTTCTACTAAAATACAATAAGAGTAATCCTCGTAACTTTTTTTTGCAGCATGGCACTGGGCAGTTAAAAATGTTACTTAAAAATCCCCCAATTATTTTAATCAGATAGATTGTGTGAAACAACATTTTATACCTCAACGTGAACCTCTGGAATGAGTTTTATTTTTCAATTAAGGTTTTTCACCATCCATCCATCCGTTTTCTATAGCTGCTTATCCTCAATAGGGTCACTGGCTTGCTGGTGCCGGCGGGGGGAACCCTGAACTGATTGCCGGCCAATTGCAGGGCACACAAGGACGGAGAACCATCAACACACCCAATCACACCTAAAGACAATTTAGTGTGTCCAATATACCTACCATGTACGTTTTTGGAATGTGGTAGGAAGCCAGAGTGCCCAGAGAGAACCCACACGGACTCGGAACTCTAAACTGTGAGGCGGATGAGCAAACCATTCTGCCACTGTGCTGCTCACACACAAAGGACCATAATTACAACCGCAGTGGCCTCTCACAACTATTACTCAATTATCTAGTGTGTAAGAAACAAACCTCAATTTTCATAATCCCAACACTGTTTGCAAAGATGGCTCATGTTTCAAAGCCAAACAATTTCACTGCATGAATGAAAACTGTAAGTATCCTAAGTGTCAAGTCAAGCGTGACTGCTTGTGGGTTTACATACCACATGCTTTTATAAAATGTGTACTTTTCTTTTTTTTGCAATGTTCTGGAACGTCTCCCTGGTAGAGTTATTTATCTAATTGCTAAATGCATAAATAATTCCTATTCCCTACTCCCTGATGGCCATCATTAAAGGAGGAGGGAAATACCCCCAGCTGTGTGCACATTTATGTCCATAGGGTAATGCAACTGTATGTTTTTACACTACTCACACTGATCTCTGTGAGAGTCTGCTCTTGTGCAAATACACTGGAATTGTGTGTTAGTGTGTCTAAACACATCAGAGTCATACCCATGCATTTATGGACGTTCAATGCATTTATGTGTGCTCGCTAAGCCTCCCCTCACCATCAAGATACAATCAACAGCCTACACATTATTTATTCGGGAAGACAGACGTGCAGTTGGTTTGGTGGATGTTGCTACAATTTCACCATTACGTCCTATTGATGTCAATTGATGGTGCATTCATCCATTTTATCCAGTTTAGGTCACAATATGGGGCTGTGTCTACAGTATTTCAGCTGACTAAGGGGAGAAAGTCTGACTACACCCTGAGCTGGTTGCCAAATCAATCATAGTGTAATTGTTGAGTGCATTAACTGCATATTGATTCTATGCCACGTGCATGGAAGTCAACTATGTGAACCACTATATTCCAATGACAATGTATAAATGTTTGATTAAAAAGCAATTTTTCCATACAATTCTATTCTCTATTGCATATTGATGGAACCAGTTGTTTTAATAGGATATAGCAATGATTATAACATTTCCAGATTTGTATTAATGTATTTTCTTTCTCTTAACAATCCAAATAGATGCATAGCATGGCTTGCAAAAAGCAATGGAACAATGTAAAAATGTTTTCCGCAACGAAACGAGACCGGGATGCTATTGATAATTCCCTCCCCATTTCCCAAAAATGCATCTGCACGTTTTTTTTTTCACTGAGTCATGAAAAATATAGTACCAGTGGGAAAAGTTGCCCACAGCAAAAGTTAGGTTAATTATGTCCTAATAAGGCTCACAGTGATTATACAAGGGGCTACCGGGGCAAATCTAAGTATTTTTTTAACGATTAAGCCAAAATAATATGCTCAATTGAAGCATAAGATTAGATTTGATTGAGGACAAAAGGAAAAGGAAGAGCAGAAATATGAAGATTCAAAAGGAAATCCTTTGAGGCACATACAATACATGAAGAGTCTAAGGTGAAAGCTAATTTATATGCCAAACGTAATCTCCATTTACAGGTGCCTAATGTATATTTGCCGCAGCATACATAGAATTTGTGGAAATCTTGCAACAGTAAAGTGTAGGTGGTCACAGCATTAACTCACGGAATGGAGATTGTCACAATTAGTGTCTTACAGTATCTGCTGAGGTGTTGGCTTTTGAAGTTTTCATTTTGATGCAGGGGGTATGAAATGTGCCAGGTTCATTAATTATAAAAAGTGTGATGTACGTAGGGCCTGAAATGAAATGTTTTATTCACTTTCACTGACAAGATGTTAAGGAAGTCTCCTATCAAAACACTTCAGGGATATAGAGCCAAATATGAGAAATGCTGCCATAAAGCAGAAAAAGTGTGGTAATGATACCAGCGTGTAAATGAGGAAATTGGCTCGAAGGGAAAATTTTCACAGAGCGGAAGATGGACTGGAAAAAAGAGTGAAAATTAAATGCTTTCTATTAATGAGAAATCAGAGCTAGCACAGAGGTACAGGCTGAGGTGCAGAGTCTCAGTCAACTATTGCACTGCTCTGATGATTTCATCTTCCTCTCTGATTAATGTACTTTCCCCTCTAGAGATGCTGAGAGAAAGCTGGATTTTTTCCTCATAACTTTTTAAACTCAGTAAATCTGTCTCTGTCTCTGAGCCACCTGCACATTCATGATGACACACGCATGTACGCACACACACACGCACTCACACGCAAACACACACAGCACTGAGCACAGGCAAGGGGAATTAAATGGATTATATGTAATTCTCTGTTAAAAGTTTTTCAAAGTACGGCCAAAGCTCTTGAGTCAAACACTAATGAGATAGTATAATTTATACTAGTATTGTCAGGATAGGTTTGCCCAATTTATAGTTCATCAAGTATTAAGTGATTACCACTGGGGACTATAGAAGGCGCAATAGCTGTATTGCACAATTGATGCATATCCTGTGTTAAGACTCACTGGATCATTTTGCAAAATTGGCAGATAACTCTACAGCGAGCTGGTCGTGTCAGAGCAGAGAGGATGACCAAGTGACAATTTGGTTGTAGAAAGTTGGTCTTAATCGGCACCAGCTCAGGCCAGATCAAAATACCTGCACTGGTCGATGAATCTGATCGGCTCACAGTCAAATTTTTTGAACTTTGCATATGTGGTAGATGGTAGATGTCTCTCATGTATATCATTCAAAAAACAAAAACAAAAACAAAAACAACGGTCATAAAACCAATGGAATGACTGCAATTAAAACTCTTTCAGTGCCACGGACAAGAGTTATTGTCTTTTAAAATAGTAATAATAATAATAAATAATGAAATTTTTGTCTCAGGCTACCTGACACTCTTGACTACAATCTTTCATATGACATGTTTACCTAGACATAGCAGACAATATTCTGTCGGCCTTGAAAGATGAGTGAAAATGCAAAATATACGGTCGCTGTTGAAGTTGCATTTTCCGTTAACGCTTGGGCACGGAAAGAGTTAATAGAACTCGATTTTTATTATTGTTTTCATCTTATATCCATCCATCCATCCATCCATCCAGCCAGCCATCATTTTGATCTCCGTCTAGTGCACACAAAAACAACCATTCATAGTCACAAACACACCTAAGGATAATTTAGAGTGTCCACTATATCTAGCATGCAGGGTTTTGGAAAGTGGAAGGAAACCGGAGTATCCAGAGAAAATTAACAGAAGCACGGTGAGAACATGCTAACTCCATCCAAGAGCCAGAAGCTAACCCACAACCTCTCTTCAGTGAGACGAACATGCTTATCTGTCTACCACCTCACCTATCTACCTATAATTATGCATGCACAATTATGAGGCATTGGATGCGTCTGACTGCTCAAAGGGAAAGAGGAGCCACTTTGATTGGCACAAGTGGTGTTCACACCCACAGCACTGCAGACTTGCCTCTTTTGAACATCGACACCAAAAACTGGGTGGTATAATCAGACACAAAAAAGCGCTAGAGTTTCGACTATGAATTCATAAACACTAATATCCAAATAATAGTCAATAATATTTAGTAAGCTTTACTGTGAACTCATCACATTTTTGTTTTAAAATCGGTTTACCTTTTCCAAAAATGAATATCATAGCAAACATTGCCTGTACAATAAAGGTTTAATCATGTGATTTCAATAATGAAAAAGACCTTACAAATTTTAAGCTCCACCTCCATCCTGATTGGTAGAGGACTTGTGGTTAGCATTAGAGGTTACACAGTAATAAATTCATTGTTTGCTTTCTTTCTCATTTTTAAAGTTCAGCGCTTCCTAAAAAGTGCATATAAAAGTCCGCTCACAGCAGATTTCTCTATCCCGGTTCTGCGTCGGCAGTGTCTATCGATCAATTTTCCAAAATTAGATTTGTGTCACAGGAAGCCATCTTATTTTACAGGCCCTGTAAGAGTTGATTAATGGATATGTCACAGCAATGTGGTCAAGGGCTTCAGAATCAGTGGGAACAAAATAAAAATGATATCTGCAGTTCATTTGAATTTGATGCATGTGCACGGGTGTTAATGTCTCAAACTCGAGGCTCAGCAGTCACTTTGAGGTGACAGGCTTCACACTCTAAATTGGTGGCAGACTTTTGCAAAACAAAACGGCTTTCTTCATTAACAGTCTAAAATCCCCAACACGTCTAACAAATGGTATCTTTCAATTTGCTGCACTTGTACTTCATTATATATAAATAATCAATGCTCACTTGTGTCTCCTCTCAAATGATGACAGAAAATGCATTTTTAAAGGAATTCAAATCACAATTAATTTTCAGTGCTCATTTAAACTGTCAAAATATTTCCCGAGATACTTGAAATGAATTATAGGTTTTAGCTATCAAGCTGTTTCTTACTATTGTGCTCTCACAGAATCTACAATAAGATCTTTGTAGATTGCAATGTTTTGTAGTTCCTGCAGGGTAGAGTGGAGTGACGCGACAAAGACTTTTCCTCACTGCACTATGCTGTCTGATTAGAATTTGTGACATTTGCACATTCAAAACATTTTCAAACAAAACAGGGTTTATTTGAGCACACAAAGAGCGCAGATATACAACGTTACCTGACAGGAAAGAGAGTGCTTGAATCTCTGCACGGTAACAAACATTAAAAAGGATCCAGAAGTTGTAAAAGGAAGACATGCAGAATAAGATGGAGTAGAGTGAAGCTAATGATGGCAAAAGGGAGACTGCTCCATGCAAACCTAGCCTATTATAAAGCTCCAAATATGCCAAAACCAAGCTGTTTCAAAGTTTCCATCCTCACCGAAGTAGCTAACTACATTGGAGTGAATGCTTTATCTATCTATCTATCTATCTATCTATCTATCTATCTATCTATCTATCTATCTATCTATCTATCTATCTATCTATCTATCTATCTATCTATCTATCTATCTATCTATCCATCCATCCATCCATCCATCCATCCATCCATCCATCCATCCATCCATCCATCCATCATCCATCCATCCATCCATACATCCATACATACATACACTGTATATATGTATGTACAGTGTTGATAAGAATGCATTTTTAACACAATTGCACAAACCAGCATACCAGCAAGCCAGACCTACCATTGTTATACACTATACAAACACACAACCCACATTCCTGTCCTGCCAAGACCAACATCTCTATATTTTTCCACAATAAGCACTGCTCATTTGGACACGGGAGCTATGTTTGTGTGGGACTCCTTTCATGTGCCTGCTGCAACATGTGTGTGTCCGTGTGCATGACTGCGGGTATGTGCGGGACATTGCGTTTGTTTGTGTGATTATCCAGGAGTCCGTGTTTATTTGTCCTGCATCCAAGTGAGGTTTTGACTTCCCTCTCCTTAAGGTTCTGCTCTCACATGATGCATTCAGAGTGCAAATTTCCATCTGTTTTTTTTTTTTTTCTTGTGTGTGTGACTACAATGAGTGCCACAATGGTTCAATTTAAAATTAACTTGTTGAGACCTTGACATTTAGTCTTATAAATACATAATTAAAGTGGAGCTAGACTCCCTTCTCCACTTCTATGTTGCTTTCTTCCTGCCATTACCACTTTCCCTTCCTGTCTGTTCCCATGCTGTTCCGTGTTCCTTGAGTGCTCCTATCCTTTGGGAACATCCCATTTAGCCACAGTCCAGACTCACAGCTGCCTGGTCTCCAGAGAGTGCACCAACAAGCCAGTGTAATTTGAGACTTCTCCGAGTGGACAGAATTGCTGAAGCTACTAGGCTGTTACAGAACGATATCCTTTATTTATCGGAGGCACTATTAGAGTGGGAGTGTGGCAATTGGAATGTTTTTGGTTGGACTCTCAAGAATGCTCAAGAAGGATGCTGAACCCAAAATGCTTCAAATGATGTTGCATTGCTCTGGAACAAATTGGAAATAATAAGGATGAGAAATGGGTGGTCACAGAAAACAAAATTACTGAATCTCTCTGAGCATCCTCAAAATGTTTGATTTAGAAGACACTTGTGAAAAGCTTTGAAACATCTGATTCATTTCAAGTTGTTTCTATATAATTTAAAAGAATACTGAAGCCAACCAGGTATGCAACAAGGTTGAAAGTATCATTTACTAAGGATAAACATTTTAGTCAAACTAAAATTATATTTTGGATTCTTCACATCAGGCTTTGCACAGTTAACAGCTTTGCATATTTCAGCATTTTCTCAGTCAGCTTTCAGAGGTAGATAGTCCTTCATGACTTGGGCTGACTTTTAGTTTATAGCCAACAAAGGTGACTTGTTGTAATAACGGCATAATTGACATTTTATATCATTATTTTTTTCCTTTTTATTTATTTATTTTTTTTGGGGGGGGGGTACCCGAATGACTGAAGCAGTCTTATGTGTATCACACAGTGCAGGAGAAAAATGTAACGAGAGAGGATACAGTGGGCTAATGTAAAGTCTCAATACGTCATAAAATGTTCCAGTAAGTTAGATGTTAAAGTTTAGAAGTGCTGGTATGCCGTTTCGCTACATTTACTCAAAGTACTGCTAGTTGTGAGAACTTAAGTACAATAAAAGCAACTCACCGCCAAACATTCCAAATGAAACTGTCATGTATATTCTTGCATACAAAAACAAGATACCAAAATGATGAAGAATCTTCATTAAAATCTGACAAATAGTGACCGACAATCTCCACTCGCAGCAAGAAGCAAAACACAGAAACATAGATGACCTGAATAGAATACTAACACTCATTTCATTCTGAAGCATGAAATTATGTTAGGAGACCGCAAATTCCACACAAATGCACATGCACACACACATACACACAGGCAGGAAAATGCAGAAGCAATTGTGGTGATCATGCAAACAAATGGAGATGCTTCAATGGACAATATGCTTGTTAAGGTCCATAAACACAAATACTAATGTAGGCTTGTTTTCTACTCACTTGGGCAAAAAAAAAAAGAAAAAAAAGTGTGTAGATAGATAGATAGATAGATAGATAGATAGATAGATAGATAGATAGATAGATAGATAGATAGATAGATAGATAGATAGATAGATAGATAGATAGATAGATAGATAGATAGATAGATAGATAGATAGATAGATAGATAGATAGATAGATAGATAGATAGATAGATAGATAGATAGATAGATAGATAGATAGATAGATAGATAGATAGATAGATAGATAGATAGATAGATAGATAGATAGATAGATAGATAGCTAGCTTTTAGTTAGGGGGAAATCCAAAATTGAATTCTGCTGCATAAGTTGTGGACTTACTACAACTACATTTGGCTAGCAGCCAGTTCAGGGTGTCCCAGCAAGTCTGCAACTGTAGTCTAAAAAGTTGAACAGCAGTCCTACCTCACAGCAAGGTTTTTCCCTGCATCATAATCCAATTAAAATGCAGTAACAAAATGACACCCTCAAAATGGTTTCTCAGTTTCGGTACAGTTTGATTAAATGACAAGCAGAATGCAACATTAACAAACTCAAACAAAATGGATGAGAGCAGGAGTGGCAGTCACATCCAACATTTGGACTGACTTTCTCTCACTATTTATTTTTCCTTATTTGCTATGTTTTTCTCCCCCCGCACAACCAGAGATATATATGTCGGCCTTCGCTGCTCTGCTTGACTTGATTGACGCAAATTCAACCTCTCTGCTGGACTCCAGACCAGAGGGAATACTTTTCGGTCAGTCCTTCTTTTCCCATGTCGTCCTGTCATTCTTTCGCTTTACCGCTGTCTCAAAACACAGACCGGCTTGCACACACACGTACGCACGCATGCACACACACGTACGCACGCACGCACACGCACACTCAACCAGTCTTGAACTCGAGTATTCTAGGCACAAAAACAAAGCAGAAGAAAGGCTTCTATTGTATTTACTAAAAGTGATGAATAAATAGCAACCAAATATAAATGTGTTATTTAAATAGAGAAAGTAGACAACAAAATTACCAAACTAATTTGCCTTATTCTAGAAAACAAACATGTTCAAGACCAATGATGGCAAATTTCCAAAAATTGAGGGAAACATTGCAATACAAAGAAAAAAAAAACAACAGGAAAAAAGTTAGAAGACAGGGTTGATGGTCCAAAATAAAATAATACAGTTTCAACAACATATCTAACAGAACAAAAGTTGTATTTATGTTTCGAATGGATATCCAGAACGATACATGCAACTAGGAGTTACAGACTGCTTTCTTTTCAACATTGCCACATTCTTTGCTAAATCCACATAAAGTCACTAAGTCCTGCTTTATGCCTGCACTATTTCCTGTTTGTCTTCTGTTCCCTCAGCTGAGCTCCTTTATCGCTGACTTTTTTATTCAGTCATTTTCAAAATTTGAACCTTCCTCTGTAACTACCAACTTTGATCCAAACAAAAACTGGGACAATTATTGTTAAACAATGGCCTTAAAACTTTAATTTCTGAGCATATTTGAACATTCTGCGGTATTGCTGGCTACTGCAAATTTAAAGTATGGAAATGGAAAAACGTAACGTAAAATACATGGAGTTTTTTTGAGAAGAGGATTAGAAGAAGAGGGAGAATAATAAACGGCATACAAATGAAAAAATATTGGAAGAAGGAGGGAAAGGACCAGGCTTGTTGAAAACCAAGGATGAATGAGCAAGACAATTTGGGGCTAGACTAACAGAGGAAGGAAAGGTCAACAAAAAGGATAGGGAGCAGCAAAACTTTGCCGGTCTCCTACAATAAGCCATGTACAACAGATACATTGAATCTATACGAGCGGGCAGCTGCAGGAGTAGTTTCCTGTCTTTAATGATTTAATGCTATCCCATCTCTTTTTGAAAAAGCAGCACTGAGAGAAGAAAAAGGGAAACAAGCTGCTATGCCAGACCACTCCAGATACCCAACTCATATAAAGAGGTCAAAGCACACAATGACCTTTTCTTTATTTTTTCAAATGTTTATGTTTCCCTCATGGCTTCCCATTGACTTTTTAAACCGGACCCATTTTCCCATTTGTTATGGTTGTCGGACACAATAAAGTGATGCATCAGCTGCAGTTTTCCTGCATGTAGAGAGAAAAAGAGAGAGAAAATGGAGGTCGACAAAATCGGAAGAGAAATATGTCGAGCAACAAAAAGGTAAGAAGAAAAAATTGAGGGTATCGATGGGAAATGCAGTACATCGCATAGAATTTCATCTAAGTGGTGTGATATTATGATGAAATGCAGTCTACATTATAAGATTTGCATACTTTAACAACTGTGTGTAACGATTATGGATTTTGACATCAAAAATCAAAGTTGAAAAATCGTAAAAGACAAAATGTCAAGGCAATGAGTAAAAACATAATTGAAGAGCTCAGATTTAGTATGCATGCTTGCTGCCTAATATCAAGTAATCAGTTTTGAGAGCAATAATCACCTACAATCAAACAATCACCTACTCGACACCTCTTTCAGTAGTGAGGTGAATGGATTAGTATGTAAGGAAAAAGGAAAGGCTCTTTTTTTTTGGCTGCATTTCCACAGTGAATTTGATAAAAACACTCAGAACATAATTTGGTGGGGATTGGGTTTCATGCAGAAAAAAATTAAACTATTTTTGCATCATTAATGGGGACAAAAAAGGAGAAAACCTGGCATTGAAGATTATTTTCTATATAGTATTGTCAAGCCAGTGCAGACTTGCAATTCTCAAAGTGGGGTATCTGTACCTCTAGGGATGCTGGGGGCAGGAAAGGTATTACTTTCTTTTCATATGAGAAACAAATTAATTGGAACATGAAGCATCTTGTTGTGAAATTGCATTGTAATGATGTCTTTGCAAAATGTTGAAAACCTATATTTTGTTAAGTTTTATATGGATGCACAATGCCATTTGTGATCATATTCCAACAGATGAAACATCTATCCATGTTCTTAGCTGCTTATTTTAACCAGGGTCGCATGATTGCTTGAGTTTATCTCAACTGTTTCCGGACAGTAGGTGGGGTACACCCTAAATTGGTTGCCAGTCAATCGCTCTTAGACAATCGCTCACACTCACAAAGACACCTAAGGGCAATTTGGAGTGTACAAAATTCCAAATGCAGCCAAATTTCCACAAAGCAGCACCATTTGGTAGAATGAATATGTGACTTTTTTTTTTATTCATCGTCTAAAGATCATCAGTGTAATTCTTTTACCTGATCCAATTTGATTTTTGCATTTACGGTACTTTATACTGGAATGACCTGCAGTGGACTGTATAACACTTAAACGATGTAAAGGGCAAAATAATGCTCTCTGTGATTTTAAGAGACAATGCCTGTAAGGTACCTCTTCATACTCCATCTTTTACCTTGTGCAATACTGTTGATAAATTACATTTTGGTAAAACTATTTCCGTGACTGGGAAAATTAAAGATAATACATCAACAGCAAGGCTGTTTGTGGAGTGTTGTGCATTATGAGGATAACACATTGATGAAGGTTGTAGATGGAAAACAAAAGATTCACAGCACTGCTTTTGTGGCACTTTGACTTCAGCATTCTGAAAATAAAGCCACTAATATTCATACCAAAAGTCGTAATTATCAGGCTTTTGAAAGGCCGTAATACAAAAGCAATGATGAAAGCTGTGTTGAGGTTACAGAGCACATGAACAGTCAATTTTAAATCCGCCATGTGAAATTAGAAGTGTTTAAAACTTTAACATCATAAAGTAAAAATGAAAAACTGAAATTGGTAGCAAACGTTGCATTTCCTTATTGCATTTAATCCTCAACATGATATGGGCAAACTTAAATAGTTATTCATTACAGCCCATTTGTGACAAAGTAGCTCTGGATAAGCAATACTATTTTTGTGCAAGTGGAAGAAAATTTGGCCTGCTGCTATCAAGTATTTTCAGAATATTCAAATCAAACGTTTCAGATTAAAACAAAAATCAAAACAAAAACCTTTTTTTTTTTTTTTTTACAAACACAGAACAAAAAAAACCTCACACATAATTACGATGGACAAAGTTTTATCTTTTTTTTTTCTTAAATGTATTGTGTAGCAGCACAAAACCTTCCTCTCTATAATTCACACATCTCTGAGCATAAGTTTTGGTCAACTAGACAATCTTGTCAGCTGAAATTTGAGTCTGCAAGGTTTGCTAAAATTTGATCAGTAGCAATAGTAACTGTCAGGTTGCAAGCATCAAAATATGTCCATCACGCCAGACTTTATGGAGCATGCAAGCACTGCTAGCTAGCGGCTAATTTGTGCTAGACACAGGTAGAGAGTAATTAAGCCGAACCAACAAAAGGTGCTGTATGTCAATGTCAGTGTAATTAAGTTGTTTGTTAAATTGACAAGTGAATATGATTTCAGAACAACGTTGTGCTGGTTGAATCCGGAGAAGCAATGAGTGCAGTAGTCAAGCTTCCCACCATGACACTTTGCCAGGAACAACTTCAAAATAAGTGCTCAAAGGCAATTGTGTCATCTATTATATATTTGGTAAAGAAAGTTTTTTTTTTTTTTTTTTTTTTTTTTTGATTGGTTTTGTTTTTTCGGTTATCCTTCGCACTGCTTTTTTGGTGTGTTTTACTGTAGAGCAGTGGTCAACCTCTTTATCACCATGGACCAGTCAACGCTTGAGATTTTTATTGCTGAGTGGGGGGTGGGGGCTCAAAATGTACAAAAATGTACACAAATTACATTTAGTCAATCTTAAGTCTGAATTCCAAAAGTGAAATATCTGGCACAAACGAAAATGCGAACGAGCTAAACGCAGGGCAGCACTAAATAACATGATGAAGATAGTATTATATTAGCTAATATTAGCTAGCATGTTATCCATAGCCACAAGTTATTGGATCAACAAATAAACACATTTTGGGCATTCTTTTAAGAAAAGTACAACTTACAGACAGCCGTGGGCAAAAGAACGTGTGCATCAGCAATTGACTGCTCTTAAAACCACACCTTCCTTCTCACTACAAAATGTAATATCAAGAGCGGCCAGAGGTGGCGCCAAAAACAAAGATCAAGCCAAACAAAGCACAAATGAATCAGTTCCAAAACATGACTTTGGGTGCGGCACACACGGCCCTGTACCAGTTGATCCAAGGACCTGTACTGGACCGCGGACCGGTGGTTGGGAACCACTGATTTAGAGCATTAACAATTGTTGCTGCTTGACAATTTTCTGACCCGTACACTAAAAAGTGGATATCCGAGACAAGAATAAAATGTCTCAAGCATTTTTCTGAACCAGAGCACTCGATTCACTCATGGACTCATTTCTTTTCTAGAATGGATTAATTTTAATGTGCGGTCATCTCAAATCAAAACGTGTCACAAGTTAGAAACAAGGCACAGGAGAGAAGCTCAAACGACAAACAGTTGAATTAATTTCCTCGGCCATGTACGTCCTTCGGGCAGGTATTTGCTGTTTAGTGTGATTGACAGAATAGTGGGTGAAGCAAGGGGAGTAATTAAAATGTAGGATGCGTGGTTCTTGCAGTAGCCTTGCATGTGGGGCCTAACACTTCCTGGTTTGAACAAGAAATCCCAGATGAGACGGAACTTTATGCATTCACCCTCCCTATAGCGATCTGTCTGCAAAGATACAAGACAAATCCATTACCCAGCGATGTAGCACAGGTCCCCTGGGTAGGCATGTGTGTGTGTTTCTTAGTATGGGTGTACACACAAATACAATTTACCCAGGGAAATAAAATTTAAATCATTTGGCATGTGACAGCATCTTTGTGAAAATTGCCTGTGGGAAGGTAATGTACATTCATTTAACAAGGGAACTCAATCCAACTTCAACTCATTCTGTTTCAGGTTGGAAGCAACCAATCAAAGTGTATGTGCAGATTAAATGCTGTGGTCTTTAACTTACACTGATGCTTTTACAGGTGTGAGAGCGCTGGATTCAGTGTCTGTCATGTTAATGAGAAAATTTGTTCTGAACCAACATTAAAGCCCTCGTCATACCGAGAGGCGGTACTTTTAATCTCATTAGGTTTTTTTCAAGGTCGCAAATGTTCGCCAAAATGTCGCCAGACTTTTGCCTGTCCTTCTCTTGTTGCAAGGGCATTTTGAACATGACATGGATGACATGGCATGACATGACATGACATAAACAAACAATGAAACTGTTGTTGATTTTATTTTATTTATTTATTTATTCATATAATCTACAAAGTATTTTTTTGTGTACCTATTTTTAGAACTTGATTTACCCTACTTGATAAATATCATTCAGCTTCTTTTGTTATGTCAAAAGTAGTAAATGCAGATGATTTGTTTTGTTTCAAAACAATTATAATTGGTCTGCTTTCATGGAGAACAACTGAAATTAGCACACTTCTTAAAGTTGAAATCTGAAAGTCTTTAATGGAAAAACGTGACTAACCTCAAACCAAAAATGAATTGCCGATTATGGCTTCACCTCAAGCCTTTTCAGAAGGAAAACTAGATAAACATATTCAAAATAATAGCTGTTTATAAGTATAACAACAATTACCTACACATAAATTTGACTGATTACCTAACATATAGTTGAGCACCACCAAAGTACCCCAGTGGTGGGTGATGCGCTACTAAGGTGACTTTGTCTTAAATTAGTGTGCGTGTAACTGGCAGGTCAACTGACTTCCTCACTGCATGAACAGCTGACCTGCAAGTTACTGCTTGGTTCACTGCTCAGATGTCCTCCAGGCCAACTATCAGACTCCACCAACAGCTTTGCTGACTGAATGGCGGTGCACACAGGGAGATTGTGTGTCCTGCAGACTGACTGCATGACAGGTCACTGGGGTGAGTGGCTGGATATACGACCCACTGCGGTTGATATTGTGTTAGCTGTGAGGCTGAATTACTGGGTGGGAGCAGCCAAGTGGTGGTGCCATAAATTTCTGAGCTGACGTCCATTGAAGACAGCAATAAATGGAAAAAAAAATGAAAAAAAAAAACATGAAAATGGCAGGACAGTAATTATTTTCCAAGTTATGACAGCAGGGCATGGTTTATTTCATCAAAGAACAGTATTGTTTTTATAACCACTTACTTATTAAAATATAATGGACATTTATTGCCAGGACACTCATATTTTATATTAATTGCCGCTCTACTGCTTCACCATTGTAGATATGTATTTTAAACCAGGGACGCCTGTGGAGGTTGTCAAATACAGTGTGTGCAGGTGGATGGGTATGATGATGTTTTGTTGAATAAGCTTTGATGCTACATTTAGAGTTCTATATTATATACAACAGCTGATGACGATCGGTGGAATATATTGTTGTAGTTGTTAGGGATGCGTGCGTATCAAGTATCGGTATCGAGCCGATATCAGCCTTGTTACAAAGTTGAGGTACTTTAGAAGGCTTCCAATAACACCACTTTAATTTAAGAGAAAAAATCTGGCAGCATAAGTCCTTATCAGTAATTGGCGTTACACTGTGGATACATTGTTGAATCATCATGAATATGTCTACAACTAATGATTATTTTAATATTCAATTAAACTGTCAATCATGTTGTCAATTGATTAATCCGATTCCAAATATATGTATCAATTTACAGTATTTTATTAGAAAGTAGATTTTTATTTATTTATTTTTTTTTTTCCATTTGACAGTAGAGAAAATGCTCAAAAGGTTTTGGGGCATTTGGTTTGGTCCATAACATGTTAGAAAATAAGCAAAAATATTTGCTAATTCATATTTGTAAACAAACTAATTAACTTCTGAGAGGTTGAAATTCCAAGGATTTGGATCATTTTAGATTTCTCAAAACTAATCCAAACTAACAAGTGATGATCTTGATTGTTGATTAGCTGTTGAATAATTGATTAACCAACCCACCTCTGATCATGAAAACAAAAATGTAAAAAATGCAAATGGGGCAGCTACCTGTACAAACATTATGAAGGGTAATATTTATAATGTTCACTTCTGGTTGGGTGGCATCTGAATATAGAAGCCTTAATGAACTGGTCACATAAGCGAAAGCAAATTGAGGAAAATATAGTGTTTACGAAAAGTTTGCAAAGACTTGACAAAAAAAAAAAAACAGACAGATGGTTCTTTGTTATCCTCTTGATAACACTGTGTGTTAAACATAACAAGCCCCTGGTGTGAGTAATAAACGCTGCATAAAATCCTGCTACAGACACGACGGTAATCACGACAAGTGTAGCCTGTCGAGGTGTCACCATCGCTGTAACTGCGCAACAGTTTTTCACTGGAGCATGTTTTGTAGGTGGCCCTTTACAAAAAACATAAATACAAATGGAATGCCACAGTGACAGCAAACATAATAAAACCAAACTATTATCAGGACAATTACACTGACATTGGAAACAGTAACAGGGGTTACACATGCACACACACTAATAATTGACCCTCTATGAGTATTTGTATAATGCAAATGATAATCTCTCCCTCTCTCTTATTCTCTCTTTCACCGTCTCTCACACACACACACACACACGCACGCGCACACACACGCACACTCAAGCTCGAGACCACCACAAGTGTTATTATGGCGCCCCAAAATTATGAGCAGTGAAAAGACAGTCTAACTTGCATCTCGCTCATTCGCGCATCATTCATCCTTATGACATGATGTACCATCACATAAAACGCTCATCAGTTGGGTATTATTTCAGCATTCTGTAATTCATCATTGCCGATAAGATTAACCCAGCTGTCACACTTCCTTACAGACTCATTCATCACATATTTGCATGGAGATTTTAGATGTGCCACAGTTGCACACATACCTGTAGAGTATTCATGACTCATTCATTGTCGTGTGTGCTTTTAGATGACAGGTGTAATGAAAATAATATCCTTCACATCTTAGTGTAGAGCATTTGCCATGTGCATACATTTTAATTTCATCGCATTATCTGTTTGTATAGCGATAGATTGCCTTTGCGCAAACTATCTTTTTGACCTTGTCCTGAGGTTATTGCTTTATTAGAAATGTTAAAAACAGAAAGAGCACAATCTGTTCAGGTGTATATATTCAGTGACAAGGATGTGATGAATTAAACTGCCTTAAAGTCTGTCATTTCTGGCAGTGCTATGAAATAGTGCAACATGATTGATGTTCAACAAATAGCAGCTTGTATCCTTCAGTAAGGTAAGTATCTGCCTAAAAATTCCAACGTTCGTTGGGGACTTGGGGAATTTGATTTAAACTGGTTATACAGTGCTGATAAAGCCAATTTCATATTCAAACCTACAAACAGGCAGTTTGTAGGTAGAAACAGGCAGCTCTTTCGGATGACTGTACTCATCAAAGAATGGCATTTACTTAATATTTGTTTTTTATTTAATGTGGTTTATTTGAAATAAAGTCCTACTAAGTCCTAGTGTAATCAGGAGATGACATTTTTGGCTTTTCCAATGATGGCTTTGATTTGATTTCATTTATTATTATTATTATTATTATTATTATTATTGCTGTTGTTGTTGTTGTTGTTGTTGATAATATGTGTACTCAGGTTCGTGTGCGGACTCAAGTTTGCAACATACTGTTATCGTATTTTTGTGTTTCAGATTGGCTAGAAAAGCCCTTATTGTGTTGAAGATTCCACAGAAAAGGAAGAGAACACTAGTTCAGTTTAAAGGTTACAAGAAGGAGAGGATTTGTGTTTCTTGTTCTTTGTTCAATTTACTGGCAAGGTGAGTATTTCCAAAGTTCATGCACCTATCCACTTTTTATGATTTTCATGAGCCTCAAAGCTGCTGCAGAACAAATCTATATTGTATAAAGTGACAGAAAATGTTTGCATTTGGAGCATATAGAATCCATCAATAGATTATAATGAGTACATTCCACATAACCAACCTTTGCGGGAATCATATTCATAATACAATATTTAATAAAACATGTTAATATACAGTACAGTAGAAGCATGGTTTACTTGTATGCATGATGTTTCCATTGTGCAATGTGGCGAATTCTATTTGGTCTTTGTTTACTTTCAGCAGAAGCAATAACCAAAATGCCCTACCGGGATGATTAAAGAGTCATGACTGTTTGGCAAGCAATATTTGGCGGACAATTGTCTGGGTACTTACTGCCGATGCGGAGGTTGATGGTGTCGCGTCTCTCTCCATTTGGGTTCTGAAAGCAGCTGTAGAGGCCATTGTGACTTAGGTTGACTTGGGTCAGTATCAGTCTGGGGCCTTCTTGACGGTGCTGGGCCTTCACATCCGTCCCGTTCACCTTCCATGACACCGATGCGTCGTTGTCCAGGGAGCCGCACTGCATGGTGACATCGCTGCCCATGCGCTCATACTGGTTTCTGGCAACTTGACACATAGAAAACAATATTAATTAGGTCATGAATCTATCACAATCGTGCTCATTAGTTTGTCGGCATTAATAAGGACACCTACAGATGGAAAATGGAAGAATATGATTAAAACCGCCGTTTGCGTCAATAACAACTCTGACTCTTTCAAGAACACTTTGAACAATATGTTGTTGTGTGTGTATCAGAGATGTGCACAAGTCTTTAAGGCCAAGTACAACTCCATTCTTAAGTCTTAGAGCCACCATTCCAATCCAAGTCCAAGTCTTTAGGTGCCACATTCAAGTCTCACGTACCTGATCATGAGTCAAGTCCCTTAGCAAAAGTGCACTAAAAATACCTAGAATTCATGTTTTTCATATTTAATGGAATTTTCCTCCAAAAATGACAGGTACAGAAGTAGAGTGATATTCAATAGATTTGCTCTTCCTTCGTTCATTATGATTTGGGGAAGTAACTTTTTAAAATCAAACAAATAGACAAATGTACAAAATATAGTACAGTGTAATGCTAGAAATGTTACAGACAAGCTCACTCATAAACAGTTGTTGAAAGTTGATTTATATTGCTTTTTTCCCTAATGTTAAAAAGGATACAGGTTTAGGAAACGTATACAATTTTTATAAATAATATTATTTATAATCAGCATGTTGAGGGGGGCACAAAAAGTTTGCTTTCTGGGGGGGGCTTGGCAAGATATAATTGCACTGCTTTTAGACAACAGAAAACGACAAATGGCCGACACCTGTGAAGAATGAAAACATGAATTTTGTTGCTTTCATTTGCTGTTTAAATCACACTCCACAAACGCGATGTTAATCACAATGCACAATTCTCTAATTTTAACTCCCATGTGTTATCATCAAGCTTCCATCATTAGGTTTAAGTGATGTTGTAAGGAACATGGTCTCCGGGATTAAGGGATACATGTGGGCCTAATGGGAGTTTTGGTCACAACAGCGCACTTTAGAGGCCCCATTTTGTTGACAAGTCCCACGGGGCACGTCGGGACCACACAAAGTGAAGACGTCAGATTAACATTTGAATACTAAGGATCAACAGCTGAACAAAAGGTAACAATGAAATATTGATCCCTGTCTTTTCAAAAGTTCTTGTCGAGACAGAAAAGAAAAGACAAGTGGGATCAAATGTTTTTTCAAATGAGGGATCTGCTTTTTCTCTGTGTCCTATGACACGCCTCTTAACACAGCGGATACAGCTGTCAGCCTCTGTTTCATGTATATTTCATGTCCCATAACACATGCATTTATATTTCATGTGGAAAATCCCTGTCTCCATTAACATTAACGAGACATGATTTGTTGTCTCTTTTCCCTTTTCCACTTCCCTTCTGAGCTGCGCATCACCTCCTTGACCTGCCCATCACTTGATTCCTGTCCTCTGAGTCTCTCCTTTTTCCCCATTATCATCCCTTCTGCATCCTGCCCATCACAGCTGCCTTTCCCAATTTCTTTCAGTCACAGTCAAAATAGTGTGTGCATATGAATAAGAGTGGCAAGACTTCCCAATTTGGTTTGATCTCCCCCTCTCTGTCAAAAGGGAAAATATGTGGCTTTATTTACATAAAATCTAATTTGCATCTCCATAAAAGCAGTCTGACTTTGATGTTTAGCTTTGATGCAGACGCCGGCGTCCTTGTTAGCATAAAAACAACAGAGGCAAAATGCGTCTTTAGTCCAGTACAGTCACTTTGATACTGGACGAAAAAATGACAGCTGGATGGATTGATGGGTGGGTGGATATATTGACAGACAGACATAGTCTGTGATTGTACTTTTTCAACATTCATTACTGTTGCTATTTAACTGAATACGCACACATTGAGAATTGCGTTGTCATCGTGTTCCAATTATGTTTCTCGCCTTGATTTTTATTGAGGGGAGCGTAATGGACGCATAAACATCTAACCTCCGGTACCAAGGTTCTGACAGGTGTGCCATGTGAGACTGCACATTCTGTGGCGCGTTGTAATCATTTGCCGTTATCTTGGCTTCTTGTCTTTGTTTCTCGTCTCTGTAAGTTATTCTCACTGCCTTTGGGTGCCTCCGTTCTTCTTATCTTGTTCTCACTCTGTCTTTCTCTCTGCTCACCTTCACTCTCCCTTCTCCATCATTCCTCACCTAGAAACAGCTCACTCCTCTCCTCTTTGTATTCTCCTGAAATGGTTGTTTTCACCACCTATTTACTGAACGCAATTGATCAAGACAATGCCAACTAATACAAAACTCAACACAGAGTAACAAACGCACAAATGAATAAACTCACTCACGCATATGCAAATCATACACTAGCTGTATAATGCCCTCATGCCTCATCACCATACAAGCAAGTAAGCCTAATAACCATAATGGCGTTCAGCTCAAGTGCTATTGATCTTTTTGTAATAGACAGGGCATTTTTAGTAGCACAAGAATGAGCTATTAAATGAGAGTGAAAATCATTAATGTCTCTCAAAAAGTTCAAGCTTTTCTTGACGCAAAGAGGAATTGATAATAAAGGGTTCTCTATGACGAATGTAATGTAAAGAAGCTTTTTTTCTTTTTCAAACTCAGTGCTTCTGCTTTAGCCCATGTTAAGGACTTTGTAAGCCTGTCATGCAGAAATTCAAAACGTAATGATAGGAGCATTTTGGTTGGCTGTTAATCATGTTCACAATAGCGCAAACAATGCATTTCAAACTGCGGCAAGCTTAGGTTGACCAGAGGCCCCAATTTTTAAACTCGTGTCCCGATTGCTGACAGATTTCGCCAGCCCCATTGCTTGATCTCAATTTTACAAAAACTAGACTCCTGACATCCCATTTTATTAATTTATTTTTAGGTCATGACAGCAATCATGCGCGTGTCAATCACACAGGTGTCATAGCAATTCAAGTGATAAACCAATTCAAAAGGAAGTTAAACAGTTAACTTTCACTGCACACCAGAACTGGAACTACCTTAGGCACCCATGTCTAAAAATCAAGGCAAATGTTGTTGAACCGTTGTGAGTTTACCGCTTCTGGGGGTGCATTTCCAATGTCGGACCATGAGATATGTTGTTCCTATTGATTTTCCGTTTTATGGACATGATTTAAAAAAAAAAAAAAAGTGCATTCAACAATTGATAGCTGTATGGAGAAACCAATGAAATTGTGTACTGTACTCATTCAATGCAATGGGTAGCCCGTACCATATTGCAAGGGATTCGTGGAAACATTTCAAAATTGATTTTGACAAACTAAAATCAAAACAACTACATGCCAACTCAAGTTGAGGGGCACAAATCCGAGAAAGACCAAAGAAAAGATGGATAATGGTCTGTTCACTGACATGTTTTGTGCTGTTGAACTGCCACCCAAGATAGCATTTATCTTTTGCTAAAGTAATAACGTAACTACGTCACCGGATTGACTGATTACATTTGATATAAATAATTCCCGTTGAGAATTAAAAGCACATTTCATCATAAAAGTGTCATGGTTTTTTAAAATCACCCAAATCAATCTACAAGCATCCATAGCAATACTAACACTTGGCGTAGCTGGCCCCACCTCCTATAGAGCCCCCAAGTGTCTACTAATGGTTCGAAGCCTTCATCAATGCCAAATATAGTATATTATGTATGAATTCCACAGTTTCACCCTGGGGTGTTAGCAAGCACTTAATTTTTTCACCCACGCGCTGTTCATTGTAGTTTATATGCAGTGTTACCACTCAAGTCTTTCAGAGTGCGGTATTACCATGTTGTAAGGTCAATGGTGCTCAGACCTGCCGCACATTACAAGCACTTCTACCCAGAGGTTACTTAAAGAACACACACACACACAAAACTACACGCACATACTGTACAGTGGACCATGCAGTGGACTATTTGCTGCTTATTCATCCAATATGCAGTTATAGTAGCAGATGATGGGCTTTGACTAGTTCCCAAATTCCAAGGAGCTTTGCATTTACAGGACTTACGAGTATACAAAATATCTAACACTCCAATATTACCGTGCCGGCATCATTTTTGCTAATCCTATCTGCAACCTTAGTGTCAAGGTAATTTCAGACAATAAAAAGCACGACTGCTGTTTTCAATTTTTGGGTTACTATTTTTTCCCGCGTGATCATTATCTTTCTAAAGGCAATGTTTTTAGATACAGCTCTTGTGCTCAAACTCATTCCACTGTGCACCTATCAAGGTCAGTTGGATGTATTTTCAGCATGGCATGCGTTTCTAAATATCAAACGACAGATCAAAATTGCATTTTTTTAAGAACATCTCTGATAAATTGACAATTTGTGAAAGCCCAGTAGCCTACCAGTCAGCTTGCCAATCTAAACTGTAATTGCAAGTGAGATGGAAAAGAAGAGAACACAAATGATACTGTCTGGCTAGCTCAATGTCATTGACAGAGATGAGGAAAATATAATGTGCATTTTACTATTCAATGACATTTTAGTCTTTTCTTGGCTATAATACATCCAGGAACCTAACCCAAAACCCCATAGATATCATGTAGCTTGCAAACCTATATTCGCATCGTCATTGGTTTTTGCATTTATCAGCCACATAACCCAAACACTCCCTCCACTAGATTAGATCAGTGATTTATTTTCATTATGGAGCACCAACTGTGCTCCAAAATTCTCAGGGCCGCACATGTGCCAGTGTGTGACTCCCTTTATCATTCTGCATCTGTGACTTCAGTTGTTTGTGCACGCATGTCTGTTATCAGCGAGTCTCCATGAGAAATCATTTCCAAGTTATGGCGTGAAATGAAATGAAGGTTTGGCCTCCTGATTTACCATCGCAAGAGTTACATCCCCTTGCGCTGCACCCCAAACATTGCAACTATGTTGCAGTTTTCATGTTTGTGTGCATACAGTATATGATACAGTGTCAAGCTTTTTGTAGATTCATTGGCAGGCGTGCATCAGGCAGTGTGGGAGTGTGTCGCTTTCCAACCCAGCCGTAACTCACAGGAACAGTTATCAGTGAATCACATGTGTGCCTTAGGGGAGTCTCGCCTTTTGAAAGTTCAACAGTAAAATATTGGATCAGCTGACGTACTAAAATGTATCCTGCTGGAATCATCAATTTTAGTTTAGAGCAAGGTGTTAAAGGTTGGGTCTGCGGGCTGGATCTGGCCCTCGAGCAGGTTTGATGCGGCCGACAAGATGATACCGTGAAGCCCTGAAAGACTGTCATGTCCTTGCACGTGTTAAAGGATTCACTCAGTTGTGGTTCTGTTGGACCACTTATTTTATTGAAAGAAGAAAAAAAAAACATGCTTATATGCGTGTAGTCTCAAGCTGTTATCAGCCGCAACTCACACTCGTGTTCGATAACAAGCGACTCAGTCCTATATTTATTTATTCCAAGATGTACTTTATTTACAGCTCAGCATTTGGCACATAGCGCCAATGTATTTGACATGATATCATGACTTCTTGTTCATGATTATTTTTAACGTATATCATTACGTGGGTGACACTCAATGTCTCGAATGAGGCAAAACAGCACCAATTTATTCTGTTTATTCTGTCACTTTTTGCAAAGTTGTTTTTGCAACCACACATTTTGATTCGGGCGTTTTGTTTTTTCTTTCTTTCTTTGTATTTAATTGTTTATTCATTATATGTTACATACAAAATTATTTTTAGCAAATGAAAGAAAGATCCTATAAATTATCCACTAATTTCTTGCAACTTATGCAAAAATGCTGTATCATGATACATAGGGGACCCAAAAGGAAGTTTAAAAACAACTTTGATATATTCAATTAAAGTACTTAAAAAAAACCAACTTGAAATGAGTACTGTGGCATTCGTGTCTGATTTGTTAAACTTTAGAACTACATTCTTAAATACTGTGGAAAATTAACTGTTATATTTCTTATGTGTCTGCTAGGGAAGTATGTAACAACTGACAATGCACATCTCTATAAAACTTAACAAAAAAAGACACACAAAGTTTTGCAAAGAAGCCACTGTATAACACAACTTAGCCCCCCAAAAATAAGAAAAGCTTCAATGTCCAGTTAATTTGCTCTCAATTTGTAATGGGAAATGTTCCTATCATGGCAATAAAACATTAAATTAGATTTGCTTTAACTTGTAAAAACCCAGTTACAATCTCACGTACCCTTTGAACTGCCTTCTCGGACCAACAGGGATACACATACGCTACATACTACATTTGAAAATATTTATTTTATCATTCCGCATGAGCAATTGTTAACCACACTTTTATGCTTAAAAACGCCGAACTGACCAACATTCTCCAAATTTGAAATGTCTAAAGCTGTTTTTTTCCTCTCAAACCCCTAATCCAATTAATGAAGACACCACAGTAGTTCATTATAATTTATGGAACAAGTTCAATTGAATCCAACAAAGATGACAATTTACAAACAAAATGATGAAACTGCCCTGAGGTGTAAGCACTCCATCTGGTTTGGCATAGAATCAAAGGGTGCTATCTCATGATGCACTTGGTTTTGTCAACAATTTGTTGTAGCTTGGCCTTAAACTCAATGAGTATAATTGTGTTCAAAAGCTTATTTTTCAGAATGTATTGTTTGTTCTCCTAAGATCAAAAGTTCACTTCCTGTTGGTATTTGGAATAAGCTAGCGGCGTTTCAAATTCCAATCGAAGGTAGCACCTCGTAAGCATATTTTTGTTTGTTTTTCTCTTTGTGATTATTAATGTAAGTTATTGAAAATTTGATCTTTACTGTACAATAGAGTACAGTACTGTACAGTACATAACTACTGGTATGACAAAGCATCAGCGAACAAGTCGTTTGACAAAATTCAAAAAGTCTTTTCCACAGAAAATTACAATAGCTGTCAATTGCAAAACTAATTAATAAAACGTTAAAAAATACTCTTAAATTTAATGAGACAAATTTACATTTCAGAAAACTAGATATTTAATTTAAAGTCCAGCTGTAACATGCCCGCTTTCATACGTCAAAATCGAGGTGCTACAAGACTTCAGCAAAGGCTACATCCACACGTCCCTCAATTTAAGCTAGCCTGTGGTAGCTCCTTGATGAACTTGATCTTCACACCTCAATGCGCATTTGAGGCACTCTGAGAAATATGGTGGCGTGAAATCAACTTCTGGGTCGCTTCAATATTTTGAGGAGCAAAGACTTGGAAACATTGAAACTAAGAGACATCAGCTGAGCTCTACATTTAGCACATCAAAACATCACACGCTCTGTTCCCGTCATTACTTACGGTCTCAGCAAGATGATCCATTCCTTTACTGGTTCGTCTTTATTGTAATTTGTTTTGTCTTTTGTTCATTTGTTCTCTGAAATATAAATGTTTCGGCTTGTATAAATGTGTTTACTGAAATGTAAATTTGTTTCATCTTGTTAAGTTGTTATCTGAAATGTTAATGTGTTAATGGCTGTTAATATGTTTTGGAAAAACATACTAAGATGTGTTTCGGCTTTCAGTAATTTGTTTTCTTAAATCCAAATTTGTTTCGTCCTTTGGTTTTTTTTTTTAAATGTAGTGTTATGGAAATATAAATGTATTTCATGAAATGTAAGTCTTTCACACTTCGTTATTTCGGTTTGCATTTCGAGCCACCATAAATAATAGTAGACAGCACACTCAGTCTACTTGATTTCATATGAAAGAATTTGTATGCCAACCCCCCCAAAGCAATTTGACTGGAGAGCAAGGAAGTGGAGTAGCAGCTGTATCAGCGTATGGAGTAAAAAAAAAAAAAAAAAAAAAACAACAAAAAAACAATTGACAGATGTTTCCAATTATATAAGCTGATTACAAATCTCAGGCATACTAGAATTAAAAAAAAAAAAAAAAAGATGGCATGGGAAATTTGATGCATTTTGTGATTTTGTGCAGGTGTGACTGAAAAGGATTTTTGGTACTTTCAAGAGGACGGATGGATGGACGGACGGACGGATGATTGATGGACCAGCAGATGGATATATACCCTCCAACTGTATGTCATGTGACTCTCCATGTGGTAAACTCAGACGCAGCGTAAAGCCACGCTTTCGGAGTGAGGAGGAACCCAATTACTTCATCACTGAGGTGAGTTACACAGGTGCTTTATGGACAGTAGTAAGTAAGTAGCAGAAATTATGTCTATTTGTGTCATGCCAATATTCTCATTCGCGGATTCAATCGAGGGAGCACAATTAACATAATCCCCTCTGATACAACATGTAACCAGAAATATCCAGAATGTTTCAAAACCACGTATTTTGGCATTAACCCAAACCTTACTCAAAAATGACTGCATGGAATGTCATCTTCAGCAGACACGACGTAGAAAAAAGGCAACCACTGAAATGGATATATTTTTGAATAATCGCTCAATTTTGCTGCTTGATTCATAGTTCACGAACACAATACTAATGAGAATGCCCTTGACTCGTTTGACTAGTGGGAGTGCTTTCAACATATTTTTGTGAATCAAACTTCTGACTTAGCTTACCCTAATGTCACACTGAACAAAATACACCTGTTCTTGTTTCAAAAATCGATATAACATTAGTTTACATTATGCAACGCAATCATTCATCAACATGCAAGTCACACGCAAAAGCATCATCATACACTCACAAACATTTTTTCCAGCCTCACTCAGTATGTGGAGCACATTACGGTTTTACAAAAGTACAACCCAGCAAAATCCTTCCTGATGATTTGCAAGATGGCGGTCAGATTAACTACTGTATGACGTAATGAGTAGAGATGCTAAACTGCTGTTGGCAGTTTGTAGCTGCGCACATATCGATACACTGGTGCTGCGACAGAATAGGCGCATGCTGATAGACTCGCAGGCAAGACAAGCGTACTAATACAAACGCACATGAATGGGATTATGCATGGAAATACGCAATTCCACACCCACCCTCTTGTTCCCTCCCATATTACACTTCCTCTGCAAACATCTTGGAATTAAGTTATCACTTTATCCTCCTGTCTCTTTTTCTCCTCCGAGAGATTAAGAGTCACTCTCGCTCGGCATTTGCCGCTCCTTTCATGTGAGCACTGAGGCAGCTGCAGCTGTGAAAGTGTTTGTATGTGTGCATGAGTCAGGGCATCAGCGCTCATATAAATCCACTTCCTGTTTCCTGCCATCCTATCTAGAGCCCCGATGTACTTGCATTTGCACAGTCAGGTGTGTATGTGTGTGTTTGTGCATGTTTGCATGATGCTTCTCATCTAGGAGGCTTGCAGCTACAACTGGAGTTGAAAAAAAGATTCACAAGCAACAAAGTTAATTGAGCCTTGACTTTTTAGAGGCACCCTGGGAGGAACACAGAGGCAAGGAAAAGAATGGGGAGAGTGTTAGATGGATTGGAAAGATGAAGTCGTTGTTGCAGAAAGAGGAGGGGCAGCACAGGAGGGAGGATGTTGTGAGTGAGCAGTTAATATTTTACAAGCCCGGATTAGAGAGGTCATGAAACGAGGAGTGGAGGAAGAATTCTTGAGAATTAACTCGGAAGTATGTAGAACCAAGAGGGAAAGAGAGAGATGGAGAAAAAAAAGGAGCGGGACAGCTGGGTAACACTGCTCTGTTCTGGAACGTGTAGTTTTTACAACAGGAATGATAAAACAGCGAGAGGTAGAAAAAAGACATCAGAGCACTGCACCCTGAATCTTATTCCCTGTGGAAAAACGTATCCATTAGATGGTCGCTGGCTTGCAGGGGCCTGTCGCAGCAGTCTTCGGGCAGTAGGTAACGAACAACCATTCAGGCACCCAATCACACCTAAGGACAATTTAGAGTGTCCAATACATTGCCATGCATGTTTATGGAATGTGGGAGGAAGTCGGAGCGAGCTGGATTTATACTTGGGACTCTCAAATGTGAGGCAGACGTGCTAACCGTGGTTCAGTGAGCCACCCTATATATGTACATACATCAGTGGTGGACCATCAGGGCCAGCAAGGCCTTCTCTGCTGGCCTAACATTGCCTTGATTTTCCTAAATGACATGTACATGCCCTGTGATTAGATGGATTGGAAGGGAGGGAGAGCTATGCAGATCAAGCAAGCTACACGGTGTTTCTGTTTAGCTATCACGTGGTGGAAAGTTTTAATTGCTGATGTGGGTTTACTGATGTTTAAATGCTCCGCCAAATAGCCTGTGTTGTACACGATTGAGGTGATGCCATACCTGGTAATGCGTACGATTATATATGATTTATGATATGTATGTGATTTCTCCATAAATGATGGTATTTGTTATATTCGGTCTAAGAAGCACATCACCAAAGGCCTAAGAGTGAAATACACGATACATGTGGGAGTATTAAGATATTAAACTTGTCAACAGCTATCTAAACTGAATAAGATTATCTAAAGTAAAAAAAAAATAAAAAAACAATAAAATAATTAAAACAACAAATTATGCAAAGTTGAAAAAAAGAACAAAAATGTGTTAAATGGGGTTTTTTGTTTTTGTTTTTTTATATACATGACAATCATACGTCAAAAACATTGTCACGTTATATTTTGGGCAAAAAAAGAAAAAATGCTTTATTTGGAAAAGTTGTGGCAACACTGAGAGGATGCACAAACTTGTAAACGACATTAGTAGGCTACAGTAGAATGGTTTTTATTTGAAAAAAACATTCTATTATTTTGCTTTGAAGGCTAATGATGCAAATGTTAGGTTGATACTGACAGATATGATAGCTCATTACTGTAATCAGATGTACAGCTGAACTGTATAATGCTGTGAGATGTTCTAATGTATTTTTAATTAACATTGTGAAATAGCGTAATCAGAAAACCTGAAACTTTGATGAAATATGGATGAAAACGCATTTACATTCAGGCAGTAGGATGCTCCATACATCTTGTGCAGTGACATGGAACTGTCGCCTTGAGTTCAGCGTTAGAAATTTGATGGTAATATAAATGTTAGGAATTCAAACTGACGGAACAAAAATTCTTTCATGCTTTAACATACAGAAGTTCAATATGATTACATACTGTACATATTGACAACACAGCTCAACAGTTGTGTATTAGCTAGTGCAAATCCTACTCATGCTTTTTTTTTATTCATTCATCATTTAGAAGTATGCTGTTTTCATGAGATATGTTTGGAATTTAGATGTGAAGGTATTGTGTGGTGATCCATCACCTGCATCGTTATTTATTTTTTTACTTTTTGTCAGATCAGCATTCTGTTATGCAGTTTCTTGTAGGAAAAGAGCATTTCCCAACAACTTGACACAGTTTTACTGTGTTTTTACTACTCCTTAAATGCCATAGGATACAGTACATTGAGATGCAAATATCATCTGTATAATTAGTCGATTTTGACTCCCCGTTGGCCAGACTGCATATGAATGATAATTCCCATATAAGCCTGCAGAAACCTCCCTTGCAGTTCTCATCTTATTGGTTAATAATGTGGTTAGCATCACCCTTAAGCCTTCTCCGAGCAGCAGAGTGAAGGTCAGTGCTAATACCAGCCATCTCATTTATTACACAGATTGAGGGGGACACAGACATAGAAGGATCGACGATAGAAAATATCTCCGATCTTCTTATTGAAAATGGAAATATTATATGGAAGCTTAGGCTTTGCGTAAACGGCGCAGAGAGCAACCACAAAGGAAGTTAAGAAAGGGATAAGGAACTCGTTTGCGATAAGAAGCAAAACTGCAGCTGGAAAGGGAGGAATTTTAAAAAGGTATACATGACAAGCTGAAGCGACTTAATTAATGGATCGCGATATGTCAAAATGTAGCTGGATTAAGATAACATAAACATGTTACTTTTTTCCTCAAGAATACACTGTGAAAACACCATGACCTTGACATGTGGTGGTCTGAAAACACAATATTTTGGGCTCTACAATTATATTCAAAATCGATTTTCATGGTCTGCTTCAGTCTCCTTTGCAAGACAAGAATGATAAATGGAGACATTAAAGTGTTTTTTTTTTTTTACATGTATTAAGTTTTGAATCAAAAGTGCCTCTGCCCACAAAGATAGTGTGGCCACAACTACTACTCCATTCTTTATTTTGATTTTTTGACATATCAACCAATAGAATGAAAGACTTGTTATCAGACAGATTAGATATGGTAAACGTTATGTGCCATTTATAGTGACGTTATGGGCCATTTGTAGTATTTCAGTAAAATATTAAAGTCATTTTAACCTCGTAATTCTTTTGATGTCAGATTTTACAGACTGATAAAAAGCCCATGTCTATATAGTTGCAGTTCAGGTTGATGCATTAATGGTCCTTTTTTCTGATTGAGTTTTAAAATTCTGTCTACATTTGAATGCACCGTGTAGATAGCAGCTAACGCTAGAAATAATGCTGGAAACATATTCGATACATACAATGACAGTGTAATTGACGAGCCGTTCCTTAGAATAGAGTAAAATAGAATAGCATAGAATAGAATAGAATAGAATAGAATAGAATAGAATAGAATACAATAAAATGTAATACCTTTATTGTCACAGTACACAGTTATTCAACGAAATTGAGAGTGCTGCTCCAGTTGGTGCATATTAATATTAATGCAGTTTATGAGGATCTTGATATTTTTGTGAACTGATTTTTCGGTCCACCTGTGAACCTGTGAATTGATTTTTTGGCACACCTTTTAACTCGTATTTTTATTCAAGGGCTGTTCTGCTGTGATGGAAGAAACAATGAATTTTGCACAAAGCCGTTTCTGTGGCAGTAACGCCCAAGCCCATAGCAATGGCACAACACGTTCAACATCATTTCCACTCTTGTTTGAGTCAGCAACGAAAGACCCACCATTCCAAATGGGACTTGAGGATATTTCCCTGTCGAGGCTTAGTGAAATTCAAGAATGAGTTTTTTTTTTTTTTTTTTTTTCCTATTCTTGTTGGTCTTCTGTGTTTGCAGTGTGACTGTTTCCTAAGCAGTCGGCAGTGTTATCAAGGGACCCTCACATGAGTAGCTCAAGAGCTGCAATCAATCATGTGTGACTATTGAAATGTAACACACCTACAGCAGCAATAGACAAAATTCATGCACACCCTTGTGCTTGTACCCCATAGACAACATGAAATAAATGGAGTTTTACTTTCCGACTATTGTTGCCTGCCAAAGGTGGCATGTATGATACAGGCATCTGAGAACTTAAAGGTAAGCACACCGGTTTCCGATGTGCAGGTAAAATATAAAATAATCTGGAAACAGCTTTTTTTTAGATGTGTAACCACTGAAGTCAGGTAGACTTATAATCACGTTTTTGTAGTCGACTTATAAGTGAGGTCGACTTCCACCCGGAGAAATACGGTATATATACTGTATTTTTTTTTTCCTCCCTTTTCCACGTGCACATTGGGACATTACACCTCGTACTGGTCAACAGTAAATATCACACGGAACATGTCTCGACAGATAACCAAAGACGGTCTCATTCACATTCACTGAATAGAAACTGAACCATTGCTGCTATCTCTAAAGAAGTCAACAGGGTCACACAATCACTGACCAAAGTGTCAGTAAGAAAAACACATTTTCATGAACTCCTGTATACACAGCGCAGCCAACTTTGCAGTGCAGTGGAATTCTGTATTGTAATTCTATTTAGCAGTAAAAAGCAGTAAAAAAAAAAAAAAGAAAAAAAATAAACAAGCTCTTAATTCAGGTGAATTTTGGTATTGTCATGCGGGCAATACCACAGAGAGATGGCAGTCATGCATTCACAGATATGAGAATATGCTTATTTGTTGGCTGGCTGATAAAGACATGCTGCCCGTTTGTCAGTTATCTCACATCTCGCTATAATGACATCCAGGTATGTTTGCTGTTTATTTTACATGGCTCAATGCAAATCCAAACAGCGCACACTCCGTCATTTATGTATGAGTATTAGAAAAGGTGTATTTGGCGTATAATGTATTTGGTGTATACGGTATTTGGCCACACACCGTGTCCTTGCACACTTGTTTGTGTTCTCAGTTTGTTTGAGCTATATGAAGAAGCACATATAATCAAATTTGTGTTTGAGTGTCTGTGTGCGTGTTTCTATGCGAGCCAACATAACTTTGCCCACATGTGGAGGCAGAGCCTTCTTCCTGGCTTGTTGACATTCCTGTAGCTTGAGTTCCCTGTCTGATCTAAACGTCTCTCATTCAAAACAGACCTCTTCCCTCTTCCAGGTACACTCTCGCCTTTCTTCTCAATCGTACCGGCTACCTTCTTATAGAAAACATCAGAAAGGCATGAGCGTGCACGTTCAACCGGTCCCCCATCGGCGCACTTCTCCTTGCTTAGTTCTTTCATGAGCTGAGTGATTCTGAACAGAACATGTACTGTACTACAGCGTATATTGATAATGAGGCATGTTGCCTGATGTTCTTCGGTCACCGCATACCAAAGTTCTGTCACGGCTTGCTGCTTCTGATGACAGCCTACAAGACGCGATAGCATGGCTTAAATGTAACGTGTGCTGTGAATTCACTTCAATGTAAAGACATTTGTGTTATGACAAGATGTTCCTAGCCACATGCAGCAACAATTTCTCTTTAACTTCGACCTAGCCAAAACTGTTTTGAGAGGAGTTACAATGGGTCTAATTTAAAAAAAAAAATGTTATTTCTAATATTTAATTTAGACTTACAGAGCAATGATCCATTGAAAGACTTTTGTATATTAATTAGCTTGTCTCAATACCCTTGTAGTATTAATCATTTACAAAAACTCTCTGTCCAAGGCAATGGTGCAATTAGCTCCTCATTTGACATTTCAAGCGTCATGTGTTAGCAAAAATTGGACAATATTGGTTGTAGTTCTCCATACTTTAGACTATTGGTCTTCAACATTTTTTAATGGTGTGATCCCTATTAAATGTTTTTTTATTTGTTTGTTTGTTTTTTCCCTAGCCAAATAACCACGAATCAGAAAAAGGGAAAAAAAGGCCATCTGTGTTTGATTTAAACCTTGAAACTACAGTTGTATCTCTAGTGGTATCACTCGGTACATTTAATTCAGTAACTCCAGAAGACAAATTATAAAATATAGTCTGTTATTTTTGGCTCAATATTGGGAAATCCACTTTTTATAGTGAAGGGCTCAATCATTTGCTTTATGTTCCAGTTATTTTGCTTTTAATTTGAAAACAAAATGCACCATTTTTCTGAGATCTCACACACAAGGTGTATCTATCTGTGTTTTTGCAGTGTAAAAAAAAGAAAAATACCAATTTTTTTCCAATATGTCACTATAACACAATACATTGATTCATGTTCCTATTAATTTTCTCTTAGATGAAAAATGAAATAAAGGAAGTTCTTATCATGGATGCTAAAATCTCACATACCCCCTGACATGCCTTCACGGATCCCCAGGAATGTGCGTGCCTCAATTTGAGAACCACTGGCTGAGCGTATCAAACTCATACACAACGTATGTGTTTTTTCTAAACTGAATTGTATTCAGAAGGCTGGGCCAACATTTTATCCAACATACACACTCAAGAAAATGTTTCCAGTAGAAATAACATCGCACACCTCTCTCCAGGTGACAGACAGAAAGAGACAACTGATTGATTCCTCCCCTAACTATTCTTGTCACTTCATTCAGAGTGTAAAAGTTGTTGTCGGCTTTTTCCACACCCTCCTCAGAAATATCCTATTTCAGTTATGCACTTGTGAAATTTAAAAGCCTCTATAGTAGTCCAATAATATAAAAAAGATTCAAATGTAATGTAAAACATATTTCATTAAGTCTTTCTGTTATTTCAGTATTATTCAGATGGTGCTAACACATGTATTTGCAACATACTAAATAGCCCATTTGAAACCATATATTACAATTATTTCCATTTCTAACAATTGAGTTTCCTCAACAAAAAAGTAGAAAAAAAATATAGCTGCAACTGTTGGTGGAATAAACACATCATAAGATGTAATATTAAAAATGAAAACAGGTGACCTTTCGAAAAATGCATACTGCACAGTTGTTTTTTTCTTTGACTATTTTCAGTTATTCGAATGCCTGGGCATGTTCATTCATATATTCATAAGCCTTTGTAAACTGTATCTCATTGCTGATGGCATGAATATGTGTTAACTCTGTTAATGACAGGTACATTCATAGTGCCTGTGCCTGCTGAAGGATGGAATAGTCAATATTTTCTTTATTCATACATGTTTTACTTGTCCATTGTGGCGTGTCTTTTTTATTTTATTTTTTTTTGCAGAAGTCTGACGAGGAGTGTGATCATTTTTCTTTTAAACCATTTACATGGAAATGTAATTTTATATTAAATGCTTTCTCATTTGCTTCAAGGGTAAATAATAAAAGTTCCAGTCCTGAATTAAATTATGTTAAAGGCGTTTATTTTCATACCTCTCACCATGCTATTGAATGGACAATAAAACACCTTACACTCTAGTTTACGACCTGCCTGTTCAATCAACTGAATGATTCAATTGTTCATTTGTAGACCTTCAAACATCAGCAAAAGATAATGAACCATATGGCTGCTATTGTTGCTAATTTTTAACATTTTAAGTTTTTACTCTAATAATTTATAGCAGGTGTATACAAGTAACACTGGTGCCCCTATTTAATACACATACATACCATACAAATCAATTTTTTACAAACAATGATTAATAGAACAATGCAAGTACATTGTGCAAAAAAATTACCCATATATCACTAATTTACACACAACATAAAGTCAAAGTATGTTTAGAATAATTGAAAATAATTAAAAAAAAATACAAATAAATTAAACATGGATGTGTTAAATATGACATCCATTTAAGTACTGATAACACTAACACATATGACAAAGACACTTCAATAATTGTGCTATCCAATACATTCTGGGATTGAAAAAATACTTTTTCAAAACAATATATTTGCTGTTGACCCCTGGCATTCACAGGGAATGGGTACAAGACTGGTAGGTACAGAAACTTGTCAATTGAGGTGCCTGGGGAGGAAACAAGTGCTGTATTATTTGTTATACATTTCTAAATTAATTATTATGTGTAATCTGTATTTTACTCCGTGCCAAAATTTGGCATTGGCCTGAAAAAATTCAATCTGGCCTTACTCTATTTACCTGTACATTATCTTTCATTTTTGCTTAAGTCCATACACGAATTTTTTATGTTGTAGAGATAATGCAAATACAGGTTAAAATCTACATCAAGATTGATTTGAACTGACCCTGGCTCCAGATAGCAGTGAAAGTGTGGCGCATCGCCGCATTCTCGAAATCCACTTACTCAGTCAGGAACTCAAACTTATGAGGTTGTTTCTTCAAAATGTCAGGTATGTTTTACTACTAGAAGCTTTGGGAGCTTTATATTGTCGTGTTTTTTTGGCAGTTGTAAGTCTGAGGAGAAACGCATCTTGTAAATTTGCCCCAGTGGACCTGATGACCTTCTTACAGAAATGAATATGACATGGAGAGAGTGAAACAAAGCAGTTGGCACAGTATTGCATCACATATATGCCGCATCATTCATTCAAAGCTCATCTATTTATGTATAATCTCACGCTTAATTTTGAAGCCACTCTGGGACTAATACACATCCCAAAATGTCACGTTAAGAAAAAAGCTACGCAACTTGTAAATTATCTAAAGGACAATGTTAGAGATGGAATAACAGTACTTTTTTTCTTATGTGGTTATTTTGCCATCAACAAAACAATTGGATCCTGCTTGCAGTTCTCAATAGTGAATGTGTGGTCTGAAATGCAAAAAGGAACATTATAAAAACATCCCTCTTCATGCTTACTTTGCATGAAGAGTTGGACATCTTAAATGTGGCATTCTTCATCCCAAACCCATTTTCAAGTTTCGAAAACAAAATTCCAACCCTTCTTTGTACATGACATTCAAATTTGGGGTTCTAGTTTAATGTTTCATAAACAGGGACCTCAAAAAATGTCTACGTAATTGCAAATTGCTTTTTTAGGTCGGAAATGTCGACATGCACTCAGATATATGCATGCTATGAACAGGATAAAATGAATTTCAAACAAAGTTTGAATAAAAATAACATGCTTTATGCAGGATATTTTGTTCGTATTCAGATTTAGACTTCAAGGGACCACGTTTCTGATAATATCAAAGTGAATTTTGTTATTTAGTTTGCACATATCACAACTTGATATAACAAAAACAAAACAAAACAGATGGTCTGTCTTTTCACACAAACAGTCAGTCACGTGGCACAAGTGATGTGAAACAAATGGGTACTTAGACACAGACCTGCACAACTAAAACGTATCAGATGATTTATAAGCAGATTGACAGCAAGAGAACATAAAAAATCAAGTTGAGCTGATTCGTTTTACCACTGAACCACTACAAGTGTCGTGACATAGCTATCAAGTACTTTAGTTATTTTAATATTTTACATAAATTAAATATCGAGTATTGGGATACAAATACAAATCATGTATTTTTCCTTGGAGAAATATTACGATAACATAGAAGACCAAACAACAAATTTCTACTTAATTGTAAATGACAAACCTATATATTTTTTTATGTTCAGTATTTTTATTACCGGTGACTCGATGGCCATCCTGAGTCTCTCTGGCCAATCTGGATTTCCCCACAATCCAAAAACATGTTTGGCAGGTGAATTAGGCATACAAAATTGTCCTTAGGTGTGATTGGGTGCATGAGTGTTTGTTGTTCTCTATATGCACTGCAATTGGCTGGCAACCTGTTGAAGATGTCTCCTGCTTACTGCCCGGAGTGAGCTGGGATAGGCACCAGCAAGCCTGTGACCATTGTGAGGAACATCGGCTCTAGAAAATGGATGGATGGATGGATTGTTGTTCCATTAAACTCTCTTCCTCCAAATCTCTCCCCATAAATTATGGTCTAGAAGATGAATTCACCAGCTGAAACAGCACATGCGACTCAGCATGGTTTGCTAAAATGTGATCAGTAGGCTCAGCAACTGTGTCAAGTTGTGAGCATCAAAGTGTGCAGTCATGAGCAAGTGGCTAATTTATGCTAGACAAAGCTATAATGGTAAACAATGGCAACAAGTACCATATATATGTCATATATACATATGTCAATGTAATTAATTTGAATTGTCATGTGGCTATTGAATGTAATTTAAGTGTTGTTTGTTTTGGGTATTGGGATCAACAGTTGCAGTACTGAGCAACGACCAAGCTGTTACGCCACAACACACTGCCGGGAACAGAGTTGATAATACTACACTACGCCACTACTACTAGTAACGCAATGCATTACAATACATTTTTAGCCACAAAGATTCCGGTCGCAACTAACAATAATGACCTTCTTACACCATTTCTGGTGTTTTTTACTGTCGTGCATTGATAACTGTTGCTGGGGTTGGCTTGACATTGTTTTCTGTCGTGTACACTAATAAGCAGGTATCTGGGACACGATAAATTACCTCTTTTTTTTTAATTAAGGTAGTCAAAACAATCTGACTTGTTAAATAATGAAGTACTCAGTGTGTTTCCATTTATTCATTCATTAAGGAACATTACTCTTCATAACAAACCAAAAAAAAAAAAAATCTGGAATTGAATAAAATGAAAGTGAATCATGATCGCAAGTCACACCTTAAACGTGTGCACATGTATTTCAGAAAAAAATCCAGGAGTGAGCTGAAGCCCAAAGCCTATACTAATTCCCGCATGGATAACCAAAGCTACAGACTCCTTCTGTAGTCGATGAAACTATAACAATGAAACACGTGTGGAGGATTTTCCCCCACGCCGAAAATAAAAATGGCTTTCAAGTTTGATGCAAGTCGGCAGCTTGAATTTATGCTTACTCTATTATTGATCGCTAAGATATTCATCATAATACCCGAGCATTGTTTTTGTGTTCCTTCCTATTAGACGGGTTTGAAACCCAAATCCATTCACAGCTATGGTTTTGCCCATGCATTAGTTTGGGATTAGATTCAACCTTTCAGATGAAACCAACCCACTGTAGCCCTTTTTAGAAGGACGAGGAGCCCTCAAACTCAAACCCATACACAATTGCAAGATTAGAAAAACACATTGCAGCATGTATGACTGATAGAACAACCCAACCTCAATTCATCAAGGTGTGTGTTTGTGTACATCCACACAGGCTGATATGAGATAGTTAATGCTACTACTACTAGATGACTGTGTGTGATGAATATGCTGTTATATCAAAGTGACACTTCACACTTTTAAACATGCCGTTAAATAGAAAGAGAAGTGGGGGGCATGCAGTATAAAGGGGTAGTACTGCAGCAAAATTGCAATATTGTGGACGCTTCTTGTGAAAAGTATTTTTGTAATTCTTATATGGCCAATTAAGAAAACGTTGATTTGATTTAGTTATTCTGCCGATTATGGTTTTCATGAGAAAAATAAACTCAAAACATATTTATTTAAAGGTTCTGTTGATTTAAACACATTCTGCAGACAATATTTCAATAAGATAATTAATTCTGATGCAAAGCAGTTTTAACGTAAAACTAATATCTTAGCGTTAGTGTGTCAGGTGTTTTTTTTTTTTTAGCAGTAAAATGTTAATATTTTGTAATTTGATAACTACATTATAATCTTACTTAAGTATAATCATGGACAACTAACAACCTTTAAAACACATTTTTCTACTTGTTCTCAACAAAATATTACAACATGCGTTTAAGGCTTGGATAACAACCAATCATGGCTCACCTGTGGGTCATGTGACAATCATAACCAGAACCGTATTTGACTGATCGATAACCTTCAGCATGAGATGTCCTTTGGATTAATAATTGTGTTTTTGAAAGTAAGAACTGTCCGAGAAATTTTATGCAATGAACTAATTAAATTCCAGAAAGATAATTTCATAGTTTTCAAATATTTGAAGTTGGGCTAAGTTGGGCTGAAGGAGTGTCTAAATACTTAGTTAATTATCAAGAAAATATTAAAAATGTTACTGTTAAAAATGTCTAAAAAAGTGGATTGCCCCTTTAACTGCCACAAATAAGTAGTTAGTACTTATTGTAAAAATGTCTTGCAAAAAAAAACACTCAAAATTTAAAAAAAAAAAAAAAGGGAAGGTGGTGGAGGTAGGGTGGACAGAGGTTACTGCCTCCAGACAATACAATATGAGATTTTGATGAGTGAAAAGTTCAATGTATCCATCCCAGAAAGGAAATCAGACTTCAAAAAAGAAGCGATCGTCCTTGCCCAATGTCACAATAAAGATACACACACTACACACCAACAGAATATACACAAACGGGTACGCAATTTTCCCTCTCCTTTGTTGTTCTTCCTGTACAAGGACAAACAGCTCTTTCATAAATGATTCCTTTCACATCATTCTTTCTCTTCTGCTCTGGTTGGCGTGAACCCAAAGCCTTCCAAATCTTCTAAAAAGTTTTCTAAAGAAAAACAGTTTGGTGAATCGGTAAACTTCATCGTTAGCCTAACACAGACTCAAAACAAAATTTCAACTTCACAAAAGTCCAGCCCAAGACAAGTTTCATAATTGTACTACAATACAATATTTCTATTTTTTTTTTTAACATTAAAGCACTTAAAGCTGACATTGGAAGTATTTTATCCTCTGAAATGCACAATATATATAAACACCAGTAATGGTGGGCATATGTTTAGTTTAAATCATACATACATTTTATGTAGCCATTTCTCAGATGCACTATTAAGCGGCATGAGAATACTGATGTTGTAAGATTTTATACTTTCATCTAATCCTCCATTTTCTTCCTGGCCTTGATGGTTCTGTTTTCACTCCACTCTCTTGCATGGTTGCACTAAGTAAGATTTGTCTCTTTTCTCCGTGCACTTGAGTCAAACGGAATGACTTCACTGGAGGGGACTGACAATAAAGTTGAGCTGGATTAAATTAAACTGAAGTTCAATGTGATAAATGACAATCCGCTCCCCTGATCACCCTTCAAGTCCCTCCCCGAACAGCGAGTCACAATTACGGCAACTCTCCTCCCAATAGATCAAATGACATGCGTATATTTAGAAGTATTGGCCATTGAAGGGTCGAAGGCACCTTTTAGGGCTTGGGTGATTCAATTGTGATTACTTGGGATAAAGCTTTACTTCAAAACTACATGAGCCAAAACTTTGCTGATTGACTCAAGGTATTTTATTGGCTATACTTTGGGAAACAAAAATAACAATATTTATAACATGATTTAGGACATGATAATGTGTATAAACATTCTCAGAACAACAAAAACATTTAGTTATTTTAGGGTACTAGGGTTAAAGTTTTGTTGAAGTTGGTATTTTTCATATTCAAAATTTTAAATGTTAAGCTTGTTCAATTTACCTTGGCAATGATTTTAAATATCCCCACAATCCCACATAGACAAAAATTCTACATTTTTACCAATAAATTGTACATTTTCACCAATATCCATCATCTTTTCACAATGCTTTGGACACATTTTAACATATTCATTTATCTTTCTGCTATTTCAAATATTTAGTATCATATTTATTGATGATGGTCATCTGGTTATCATATAATCTTTTTGTCCCTGCAATTGAGGTTTCTATTGACCCTGTCAACTTCTTAAGCCTCGTCGAAGCACAAAATAGGAGAAGGAGAAATGTGTAACATAGATAATGTAAACTGATGAGAGTAACACAGAATGTGAACAAATGAAAATGTTCTTAAATTTCTCCACTAGGTTTTCCATTTTTGGAGCTCATCATCAAATCACTATCAAAATTGTAATCACAACATCAAAAAGGCTCTAGTCATTGGATGAAAACTATACAAGAAATGTTCCTTAAACCTAAAAAAAAATATATGCTTTTGGTGCAAACTTTGTCCACTCTTAAAGAGATCTCTTATAATAATATTGATTCAACTACACGGTGGTGCTTCAAGAAGACCAACATTAGAACATTTAACACCTTGCTTTTTTTTGTCTTGTTTTATATTGCATCACCATTTGTCTCAGATTTGTAAAGCTAAGCCTGAACTACAATTTTAGAAGTAAACGTTCCTGTCAGGCCAGCATCAGTCTGACGGCTATCCATCAGGGTGAGCAGTCAGTCAATCAATTGTTTCAGCTCATTCTTGAAATTAATCCAAGCTCCATGCCAAAGAGACAGCGCTGATTACACAGAGTGCTACTCAGGATAATGAGTGCCATCAAGGCTCCCTGCTGGCACATACGTACACGCCTTACATATACGAGCATACAGACACACACTCAGACATACGTACACGGGAGTCGTTGCGCTTATTTATTTACTTACAATGGCTGTCTGTTTTTCCTGATCGCACGTCAGACAGTGGTTCAATGCTTTGAATAATTGATCACATTTGCTTGTCTGCATTTGTCTTGTTGAGCATCCTGGATGAATACATACTGGATATTCCCAGACAGTCATGAATATATAGAAGGTTATGAAAGAGCATCCTATTTGTTATACTGGGTTCCCTGCATTTTGTAGAAAAATAATGGGTCTGCAGAATATAATACAATGCTACTCTAACAAATGCCAGAGAGGGAAAAAAAAAAACAGTAAGGGAAATACACGAGAACCAGAAGTTACTTTCTCGTCGTGTTGGAGTGTTTTATATTTTTATTTATATTTTTATTTATTTATATTTTTATTTATATATATATATATATATATATATATATATATATATATATATATATATATATATATATATATAGAGAGAGAGAGAGAGAGAGAGAGAGAGAGAGAGAGAGAGAGAGAGAGAGAGAGAAAGAGAGAGCTTCAAGAAAAAAAAAAAAGTTTCCACAGGGAATGTATAACCATGACCTTCTGACACATCTTCGAGCAATCCTATGCTTGTTCATTTAAAATATATTCATGTCTTCCGGCCTTTGTGAATGCACATGAATCTGATCGGACTTGGTTATTAAGAGAAATGCTGTGGGTGAAATCGCAAAGCATTAATTTAATTTGAATACTTAATATGAGTCATTTAAACGAGTAGTCACAGTATTACAAAGCTTATGTCACGGCGTGTTGGAGTGTTAAAACACTCATGAAATAAACATACTGTAGCTTGAGCCTGAATAGCATAGAATCAGCGCTCCTTTTACTGCCCCTTAGTCACTTCCTTTCACATGACCTCTACATCAGATTGGAAACACGCAAAAACATGCAGCGATGGTGGTGTAGTGTCAGCAGCACATGATGTCATAGGCGATAGATCTGCTGTTGACAAGCCCGCTGATGAACTGAGAGTTGGGAAGCGTAGGAGGGGAAAGCAAACGAGTGAAGGGAAAATGATGTGGAGCAAGAAAGTCAAGAAATTAGAGGGACGGGAACAGAAATTTAAAATACGGGTTATGCAGGGGGCAGAAGGACATCAAGCGAGGAGGAAAGAGGGCATGATTATGAATGGAAACATTCATCTCTCAATCAGGATATGGACTTCCATAAATAATGTGGGCTTTCAGTCAACAGTGTGATGTCACCACATACGCAAAGAAACAGACATAATAAAATGTTAGAGCAGCAAAAATATAGTACTAAGAAAATGGTCATCATTTCATTAGGTTGGGTTATGTGGACGCTTTCTTACTGAATGAAAAGGAAATCAAATTGGATGTTTCCACACCATACATGTTTTTAAGGCTTGATGCTTTTGAGAGAGCGTCAACATTTTCGACACGACTAAGAATGATGTAGCTTTGTACTGAAGTGTTGTCTGACTTTCGAATGACATTGAATCTTTGAGAGGATTAAAATCTGGCTTTTACTTGTCAATGCCACTCCAAATTGAAAAGATCACATTTTTGGCTCATCCTACTAAATCACAGAATCTGAACACAACCAAAATAATCCGTGTGGTTGTGCGTGGCAGACATGACAAAAGAAGTGTAATGCGAGTGTGACCCCTAGGTTCTCTTAGTGAGATATAGTTAGCAAGCACAGACGTAAATTATTTTATATTATTTAACTATTTTGATTGAAACATTGAGATTCACAACCAAATGGGGTGGGATTTGAATGTGAATGTTTGCTAATTAGCCCTTATCAGTACTTTTTTTTTTGGCTGCTTTCCACTATTTCAGCTCCTATATGGTATTCTTGTTATGTTTTAAATTAACTGTTAAAGAAATCCAATTAAAAACAATGAATTGGACTGGGGGGGGGGGGTCTGTTTTTTCTCAGAATTCAAGTGAGATTGAGATGATAGTCGCAGGTGGAATCAGAAGGCAGATACAGCGTCAGATGCCAAGCGAGGAAAAACAAGACAACAAAAAGATATGACTCATTTTGTCAGTATGTGATGAATCTTGTGCTTCTTCATGCATGAGAACACAAAGTTTACATTCAAAGTTAGAGGTTGCATCGCTGATGGCATCTCAAACAGCCTTAACTAATTCTGTGCTATGCAATTCCATTTTTAATTTTCATTTGCCAAGCACAAAATCCAGACCATAAACTCGACATAAAAACTTTTTGAAAACAGACAGTGACAAAAGAACAATCCTACCGATTTGATCTCCAATGGATTTCAATAATTTAAAATGAAATGTTTTATTTAATTTCCTATTTTAATGAATAAATGAATTTTTTTCCACTTAATAAGTGCAAAAATGAGGGCTTCCCATCAATTTATAGAAGCTGGCATATCAAGAAGAATGATGTATGTGAAATTACTCTGATATTTAACTTTAACTACCATAAATAATCCATCGTCATTTTTCTTTATAATATATGATCAAATAGCTATGCTCTCTGTCTTCTTTTATAGAAATATTATCATAATTATAACAACAAAAAACTGGAGAACAAAAAAAAGAATCCCCAATGCAGTTTACAGATTTTCTGTGCACATAATACAATGAACACATAATCCCAATATCATTCTACAGTTCCATGTGAAAAACTATCAATAAACAAGGTATTTTTTAAATGTTTTATTTATTTATTTATTTATTTATTTATTTATTTTTGAAATAACAAAAAGCATGATCCGACGTGGCTTTGGTTCATACTATGCATGCTAATTTGTCTTTGTTTTGTACTTGTGCAAATCTGCACTATTGCAGTCCGGTCTTGTCCCTCCTGTCAATTTGCATAGGTTATTCAATATATGGTTGACGCATCAGTTTGTAGCATCAGCAAGATGTGACATTTACATTATTGTGTGTTGCGTGAATGGAGACAGATACACACACACTTTTTGCGGACAGCTCATTGAAAAGTGACAGCTTTCAATCTTTCTCCAATCTGCATCATTCCCTTGGGGTTCGCATTTATGTTCAGTACTGTATTGTAAAATTCACTTTTGTTGAGAAACTATTTAACTCCTACACCGCGAGTGACAGTTATTGCTTAATCGACATATAAGAAATATTACACTTACTACTCTTTAAAAACGTGTGTATATAAACATCAGCGCTCACAACAAGATCAAATATACTAGCTATAATTATGTATAGAAGCATAGCTAACTTGGAGTTGATGTCAATTTCGAGTGAGAAATCCGCAGAATGAGCTTATCAGCAAATTTTATGATATATATTTAAGGATACGAGGTTATGGTATGGATTTATACGCAGTAAATAATGACACCAGTGTTATTCATATACAAGTTCTGTAACTAGCAAGTGTACATTAGGATAAAAAGTTAAAATATTCTGCAAATATTGGTCATTTGGCCGATTTTTTTTGTCACTTTAATCAGCCAGCCGATTAACCATCGGTCAGGCTTAACTCTGTGTGTCACAACATCTGTTTATGAGTCATCATGTAAATCCCCAGTATGACTTTAGAGTATCCACAACAGAAATAGAGAACAAATAATGATTCCAGATGTATACTTGAAAGGCACATTATGCCAAGGGAACAGCTTTTGTCTTACAATATAATTTTTGTTCTTTGAGAGCTGACAGTCACTGTGGTTCGCCGGAGCCACGGTTTCTCCAGAGGGCTATGCCTACACTAATGGAGTTAACTCTCCAGGGCTTCGCTACCAACAGTGGCAAGACAAATGGAACAACATACATGCCCTGGTGTTCTCAATATTGAAGCGATGGCCTGCAACCCAAAAGTTTCAAAACTTCGCCACAGTGCCTCTCTGTCATTCTCTACTGTTGGAGACATTGTATAGCGGTGATGAAATTACTTAATTGATTACCTGTAATATGTGTAATTCAAATTATACACATTTGAAGGGTCTACCAAGAATACCTCTCATACACCAACAAATATGGATAAATGTGTCCCTTGATGGAAATGCAATTTCTATATTGTGTATCTTTCCTCTGAGGGTCAAGGGATTGGAGTTGGATTGAGGTTATATGAGAGCACTAAAAGAGAAAAGTCACTCACAAGCTTATTCACTGCCAATGACGGCGGAAGATGTCAAATATCCATTTTTACTGGGCTGGCTGTCAATAAGGGGGCAGTCTTACTTGCTATATTCAACTGTTAATGTTATAATGGTAAAACTCAATATTAATAATGGACATGTCTGTAAATATATCAATTACATTTGGGGATTTCCTGCAGTCACACAATATGGCGGGACTAAAGGCAAACTGCCCTGTTGTGTGTTGTTTAATGGAAAAAAAAAACTATATAAGAATGTTTTTTCTTTCAAGGCGAACTAATTTAAGACTTTTTTTTTTAATTTTAGGATATAAGAAGAGTGCAAAAAACAAACCTTCCTAAGATGTTAGTGTATTTGGTCCTAATATTTTCTCATAAATTGAAAAATTCAGGCTTGTTTTGTTTCATTCAAGCAAACCTTTCCTCGATGATATTTCTTAAATTAGTCATAAATTGGAGCATATTTTTAAAAATGATACTCATGCAAAGCTGTAATTTTAAAATAGGACAATTCCAAAAATCTTTCAAATGACTTTATTAATCCAAACAATGACTACAATACAGTTCATTTAAATAAATCTAATTCTAATATGTATTTAAACTTATAGAGTAGTCGAGTCTTTCTATAAATGCTTAACTCGATGCTTGTGTTAGTCCGTTCTTACAGTAAGATTTTGTTTTTGTTACTATTTCCTAAAGTAAGAAAAATGGTCTTCGTCTTAAACTAAAGATAATTCAAAATAATCTCTTCATCATGTTATGAGGAAAAAATATAAATGTTTTATGCAAAGAAATACTAACAAGAAAATGCTAGATTCACTATATAAAATAAGCATTTATTTTTTAAGAAATTTTTTGCTACACAAAATATTTTTCATTTTCACACAAAATATGAGAAAATTGACTTGCAATCGACCTTGCAATCTCACGCCTTCAACCAGTACTCCTTTTGTAATCTACCGGTAAATTGCAAATTGACGCAGTAAGCACCCCAAGCCCACGGCAACAAAACGAATGAAAAAATGACTGTCCTCAAAATATCAATACTTAAAAGATGTTTCCAAGACCGTAAACTTTAAAACTGTAATTCATTTTCATCAGTCTTAGTTCTCAGTCTTAATTCTAGTATGTATCAATTTTCAGCATTTAATTTGTGTCTCCGCATGACATAGTGATGCTGGTGAACTTAGTGACTCTCTTAAATAAGTTCTCAGTGTCAGCTGACTTTCACTCAGAAACCTTTGGCTAACAAGGCCTTGCCACAATTTCCACAAAATCAAGTGACCAATTGACTCCCATGCCAAACTGACACAGTCATGCATTTTGCGAGAACTCGAAAGAGTCGTCCTGTTACGCTACAGTTCTGCCCATGCCCCCCAACGGTTCTTTCATAAGCATCTGCATGCCAATAATTTGTGACATGCTCATGGTCATGAGTTGACGTGACTGGTGTCTTTGTTGAACAAAATGTTGCTGTCGGCCCAGAATGAAAAACTCAACGTTGCTCTAACTACACAAGAGCTCTGTTGATTCACATCGAAGAAACTTCTCCCTGGAATGCATGCAAAACATCATTGGCTTTTGTCAGTACTGTACTGACACAATATTTTCATCTCCAACAGCAAAATCAAATTATGATCTGAAACAGGAAAATGATAGGAAAGTGGTAGTCTGATCGTACTATAGTAACTACCATATTAGTAAAAAAATAAGTTGGAATAAAAAAGAAAACAGAAACATGACTTCAGAGCAAAAATGTCAGATGTCACAGGGATGAAACGTGTACTCACCAAGCTGACTGCGTCTCTGAGCGTAGGCTACCACCACTGCGGCCAGAACTACACAGCACAGCGATGTGACAAGGTTTGCCATCTGTGGACACACCACACAGGAAAATCATCAGCAGGAGCACGTGCGAGCGACGGAGAAGTGGCGAGCGACTGTGCCTGCCCGTCCTTCTAATTGACTGACAGACATGGACGCCTACAACGCCATTGAGGAGATGGAGAGATAGCTGCTTCCTTTCCCCTCTGAGTCTGTCTGCCTTTATCTCCACTCACTGGGATGTTGTCTGAGTTGGCCTTGTCTTGAACCTTTTTTTTTTTTTTTTTGAAAAGCTTTCTTGGTTTCTAATCCTGTTCAACTCCCAGTTGACTTCCTTTAAATTGCATTTTAAATTGTTATTTCTGTCTTTGTTTCTGTTTCTCTGTTTCCCTGATCATCAGACTAATGGGTTCATCCTCTCTGGGATGGGCTATGAACAGAGGCTCTTAAAGATATAGCACACCATAAACAAACACACCCTTCGTGTAGAGCTGTGATTCTTTGAGGACCTCTATGATATGTTTCATTTATTATGACTGAAGCTATGGGGTTACGTTTATCTGATTATAAATTAATTATTTAAATGACATACATTAATCTTTACAAAGTGGCAAGGCCAATGTTGCCATAGCTACCTTAAAAACATAACTTAGGTACTTTACTGATTATGTGTATTGAAAAGTAACAAAGTTAGATTACAAGTTACTTTAATAGTTACATTTCACAGATACCGCACTCCTTAATGTAAAAATGACACATGGTTTTGCTACCTTCTCGGAAGTGTAGTTTCACGTTGTTTTAATTAAAAAGAAGATGAATAACTATTTTAATTAAAATCAAAAATGTAACTTTTCAGTATTTCACTCTTTCTTTCTACTTGACTTTAATTAAAGGAAAAAGAAAAAGACTGTTTATCAAGACTTAAAAACACATTTTGAAAAAAAAATCTAAAACAAGGGCACTGTTACTTGACATTTGTAATCATTAATGTTGCAATGAAAAAGTAAATATTTTAAAAGTAATTGTATGTAGTAATTTATTTATGTAACGATTCAATTGGTAGAATTCTTGCAGTCACACGATCTGTGATTGAATCAGTACTGCATTTTTTTATTTGTATTTTTTTACAGTTTTTGAAGCTATGCATAAAACATAGACATTAATGGTGCAACTTGACGTTATTGGTAAATTTTACCGAGATATCCAGTTCTTACAGTAAGATTTTGTTTTGTTGTTTTCTAAATTAAGAAAAACAGTCTTCGTCTTAAACTGATGATGACTCAAAAATAATGTCATCTTGTTATGAGGAAAAAATATACATACATAAATATATTTGTTTTGAATAAAGAAATATCAACAAGAAAATGCTCAATTCACTATCTTAAAATAAACATTCCTTTTTGTAAGAATTTTTTGCAGCACAAAATATTTTTCCTTTTTAAACAAAATATAAGAACATGTTTATCATTAAATATTCTTTACTTTTCTAAAAATCGACTTTTTTTTGCCTCGCAATCTCATGCAACTTTGATTCATCAGTTAACCATTAAAAACAGAAAAAAAAACAACAACAGTTTATATAAGGTTGCTTTGGCTCATGATAAGATTCTCAAGGGTAGTAAGAATAGGCTGCTTCTGAGCAATATTGAATAGTTAGCTTAATTTAATGTATGCTAATGCCATTTGGTGGGATCGGAATAGAACTACAGTATTTTACCCATTAACGAAAATGAATTGGAATGACAAGATAATAAAAAGATAAGATGGATTTGATGCCAAATAGATAGAGCACAGATTTTTTTTTAGTCTGTGCAAAGGCACAAAGTCACCAAAGTTGGCAGCCAAGCAGCTGGCTGTCATCCATTGAGCAGGTGTTCCATTGCACATCAGCATTAATGGCCAAGATTAATGAATTCGCTTTCAAGATGATCCTATTTAAACAATTTTGCTTCTCCACTTGTATGTGGAGGTGAAAGGACATTGGTCTGGCTCTCTTCCTACAACAACACCACTTGAATTCTTGCCCACTAGACATCATATTTTTATACAGGCTTTTGCATTTCCTCTTTTTACCAAAGAAGGATTATGTCATCTGGCAGGGTCGGCTTGCCAATGGATGTTGGCTGAAAAAAAGTGCATGTCCACAATGTGCAGAACAGAGTGAGCATTTTAAATATAGGCGTACAAAGCAAAGTGAATTTCCTTGTTCTTTGGATGGAGGAGTTGAACTGTTATAAACCGCTGTCTTCTCCCATTAGCACATTTATTTGCAATGCTTTATACTTTTTAAAAAACATAATCTTCTCCACTCCACTCCTTGTACAATTTCACTTGTACGTCTTGTAATCATTCATCAACATCAGTCACAGTTATTTCACAACTGCTTAACAAAGGGTTGTTGAGGTTTTATTTTTTCCATGTTTAATCGTTGCAGATAAAAAAAAATCTGAAATGCTCCATGATGTTCAAGAACATGAAAAGGCTTTTACATTCCCATTGAATTTCAGACTTAGTGCAATGACACAGTCAAACAATGAGCATGACTGAATGAACAAACATATGGTATCAAAGCACAAAACATTTAGAAACATGATAATTAAACTATATCATTTCAATTTTCTTTCTATAGGAAAACAAAACATATCATTTTTCTTCTTCATGTGATACTGGGCTCGAAGTATGCGGTTTTGTTTCACTGTTTGCAGTTTACTTCTTGTAAACAAATGGAGTCGCTAAACTGAGAATCAAAGCCCAGCCGGCTGCTCCAAATGGTTTTTCAAAAACAGTTTGTGTCCAAAAGTGCCAGGTTTTGTTAAACGTATTTGCCAATCCGTACAGAACAATCGGCATGGTTCATGTAGCTGTCGGAGGACGAGGGGAAAAAGTTGGACAAGTGGTCATTGCAAGGGTTGCAACAACATAATGCACCACACAACCAATAACCCTACATAGGCCGGCTTCAAAATAAATACACAAAAAATGCACTGAATTCAATGCAAAAGCTTTAGCAAGAAGTGTATTGAAGTTTTTTTTTCCTTCTCATCTCACCACACCCATTTTGTTTGTCTTCAATAATCAGCTTTCGATCTCAAAGCAAACGTGATTTGCTCAAAAAATAAAGCCCATAGAATGCCAGTAATTTGTCACTGTGATCAAATAAATGTCTTGTCTAAATGGATTTTACGTTGTCTTGCTTCTGTAAAAGTCGTGACGAGATCTACATAGCATTAACCGATCACAAATACTTCTCTGATGCCCTCGACACAGGCGCACTAGGGAGGTAATGTCAAGCAGGTTGGAGGCGCTAGAGCGATTCACTGGAAGGCAGCTTTATTACTTGCTTAATTTTAACAACAAGCAGAATCATCGGGTGCAACGGGGAGGACATTAACATATTGCCAGTCAATGGTAAATTCTTTGCAAGAGACAGTGTCTATTTATCAAAAGTACAGTACATATAAAAGAAGATGGCTCATCACCACCTAATCTTAATCATTTCTGCTCAACACCTAGCTGTGAAAATCCAATAATATATAACTGCCAGATGCTCCTATAAATAAGTGTACTGGTGTCGAGGTTAATCCATTCTGCTGTGTACACTGACAAACATGTAGACTGCCCAATGAGTCTGAATCCACAGTGACAAATAACTCAGTGAGCAGTACAGTCAGACTAGCTGCCGGAAGGCAGTACTTAAAGAGAAACTTAAGCCAAGGCGCAGGGGAGCAATACATGAGCCAAGTGAGCGAGTGATATCCTGCACAATTTTACAATTCTGACTGGGTTTAAGTCCCAAGAAGAGCATATCTGGAAAAAAGTCTAGCTTGTGCTTCGACTGTTAATGCGCTTTGTAACATGCATTGTTGAGATTGTAATGAAGGGCTGTAACTACTGAATATTTTTTAACATCGTCATTTCTAGACTAAAAAATGCACCTGATTAAAAGTGTAATATAGCCATAACAAACTCATTTGTACATCTATTGGTCGCTTTGCATTAATAGCCGCAAGTCTCAACCTTAGAAATGATGGGATGTTCACAAATTCACAAAACTAATCAACTAATTCATTTAGCTTAACCACCAGTAGACACTTTTATTATTTTATTACTTACTTTTATTTTCCCTAAATAATGTCAAATGCATCTATAGTCAGACAGCTTTCTAGAACTTTCTGAGACGCTGGTTGTCATTCGTTGACAATGTTAGGCTTGGGTTGCACTACAGAGTTGGTTGTATTCACCGTCATTTGTACACTCTGCTCATTAAATTCAGCTCAAGGTTCATATTTTACTCTCAAGTCACACAGCTGTGCACAGCCATGTATTGCTTCAGTGTACAGACAGTTTCATTGGTCTACGGTAGAGGCTGACATTTTCCAGTAATCTTGCAGGTCAAGAGAATCAAGTGGGATTCCTGCAGTATGGTTGTCATCTTTACCTTTATCACGGGTATAGGACAGTAAAAGATCAGAAAAATAATTTGAGAAGACAGAAGTGGGATTACACAGTCGGAAAAAGAAAAAATATACTGATGGTGTGCTGCTGCTTTGGGCGTTTTGTTGCAAAAAAAAAGGGCAGCCTATTGTAGTTTTCTTTTTTAAATGTATGAACAGTTCACCTTTAAGAAACTTGAGAGTTGTACAAGAATTGGTCTTGGGGATGTGCTTGAAGCTCTAAAGAAAACTGCATCACAGTTATTACCTCGGGGTTTAAAATATGAAGCAAAAAGTAATGGCTCTTACTCCAGTATTTATGATAAGTACCGTATTTTCCATACTATAAGGGCCACCTAAACACCTTATTTTTTTAAAAAGCTCCTGGCGCGCCTGATAATCAGGTGCGCCTTATATATGGATCAATATTGAGATTGGTATTCGTAGATGGAGAATGAACTGATAAAGTAAGCTTCACCGTTTCTTTTTGTGTTTACAGTTGAACAAGGTTGGTCAGATTGACATTGAGTTATTATGCTATTGAGAGTTTAAAGTTAGTATTTGAATTATTATTGTTATTACTTTGAATATTACTATATTCTGATTGAAAAAGTTTTAAAATATGTCATTAATTGAGGGTGCGCCTTATAATCCGCTTTATAGTGCAGAAGATACGGTAATATGACACGAAAGAGATTGATGTAGTCACCAGCCCTCGTTAAAACAGGTTTTGGTCATTAATTTCCAAATTAAAAAGAAATGTTTCCACATGTGTTATTTTGATTAAACAAATAATAACCCATCTGCTTTCAAGAACTACTGAAAAAGATGAGATATTATCAGTGAGCGGGTAGATTAAAGCATGTTTATTGTTAAAAAATAATGATTATTTAACTAATATTTATTTATTTGTTTGTTTCCGAAATCATGTTTTTTTTAAGTAACACAATTTGGATTTTTTTTTAATTAAACAAAGTTTCAAAATTATTCATATTCAAATTGGCGATTGTCAATTAATTTAATCAATTAATTTTATCAGCTCTATAGTGATAAAATGTAGTAAAATACATACAAAATATCCTCCTAATGTATTACCATGTGTTCTAAGAAATATGAATTAGAATAACTTTATAGACTTACTTAGGGGCAAAACATACATACACAAAAATTATGGTAACATAAATTGAGCATTGTTGGCTTTGGAAGAGTGCATTTTTTAAATACCTCTTGTTTTGGCCAGTTTTTATTGTTGTTTTTTTTTGACAGTGCCAGACGTTTTTTGTACACCTGCATTTTCCACTTATGAAGGTCTCATTAAAAGGGTAAAATTGAGCTACTAATGTGTTTTGTGTGTTGGCTCCAAATGTCCAGGTTACAGCCCAGTCCCACATTGAGTTGCACATAAGAGACACCCGTACTAGACTGAGTTATTGGTGCCACGTGTTGTTTCCTGGTCATTTAATCTCTGTCAAGTTTATTAGTGAAATGTCCAAAAAAAATAACAGCGTCAGGCTTTGGGGTGGGGGGTCGTAGAGGGCACACTGACAAAAAACAACTTTGCACAGTGCACCGCAGCGATAAAGTAACCACCCTAGCAGGGGTTTCCAGAGGGTTGTAACCCGAAAACATGTGCCATTTGTCCCAGTGTACACTACAACACACAAATAATATACGTGCAAAGGCATGAAAATGACAAGCATTTTTGCTGCTTGAGCGTTCCCTCAGCTAACACCAGAAATAAATAATGTGGCTTGCGTTGTCAAGTTCTGAAGGCGAGTGTATCAAAACAAGCTTTTGTGAGAAAAAATGTATATGTTATTTTTTTCATTGCGTAGAGTAGTTTATAGCTACGGCCTGACATCAGACGTGTGTGTGTTTGCTGAGGCTTTTCTTTATAGTTTGCCCTTCCCAGCGGGTTTTCTCCCACTGGCCATAAAGAAGCAATTCGGGTTAACTAAATATGTTAATTTTCTTTGTAATTTCACTCTAGAAATGCTAATATCAGACATAGCAAGTACAAACACACACACACAACTAAACTTGTTTTAATGTCAGTCGCTTCAGGCAAAAACAGATATTAATATTGAAAGAAAGGGTGCAAAAAAATGCATAATTGGTTTAACTGTTTGGATCTATAATCTATACTCTAATAATCTGTAACGTTCATGTCGGGCTACAAATCTGATAGTAGTAGGGATGTCAATATTTCGAGAATTTGGACGATTAAAGCAATGGATATATAGATCAAACTAATTAATAAAATATCTAAAATGATCCGAAAGTACTGAATAATTTGATAATAAATTAGTTGACAATTATTTGATGCGTTCATTCATTGCTGATCCACTTAAAATAGATAGATTTTTGACTAACAATTGAATTAGTTAATATTTACTGCCAGCCAGTGAAACGGATTTGTTGTTGTCTATATGTTGTCTATTCATTTTTGGTGGGTCATATTAGACCGGGGTCTGACGTTCAGACAGCAGGGTTTAATGCACAATTCCCATGCTTTGTGAAATCAGATTTTTTGTGAGGTCATTCACATTTCCAAATAAATGTGACTTCTTACGTGATCTGAGTGTGAAGTATAAACGGCCCAAAACTGTTCCGCATGCACAGAGGACACAGTGACGTCACACACAGGTAGCATGCTTAACATTTGTACTTACAGAAGTACCACAATGGATAGCCGAAATGAATACCTGAAACGGCAGTTATCAAATATATATTTGTAATAGAATATTTTCAGTTAGTTAAATTTGAGGAGGAAAAGTTTTTTTTTTTTTTTTTTGCCTCGTCCCCGATAGTTGCTCCGGTTTTTCCTGCGTCCTCCTTCCTTTTCAAGTGCAGAGTTGTGACATTTGTCGATTCATTGGCCAAGTGCAGGTCAGTTGACTGAAGTTGCATTACAAAAGATCGGATATAGATCAGTTTCAGGACCACATACCTGAGTGCCCTGGGTCACATTTGAAAAAATTGCATCTCTGTCATTCAAAGTACCATTAAAAGCAAATAAATGCATTATTGCAGATTTGAGAAGCCAGATTATTGAGTAAGATTTTATGATGGCCAAAATAGGAAGTAATTTGATGGTGTCCCATAAGGGTATCCATAAAATGCTGCGCCTTAAAAAAAATGACCATGATGATGTGTTGATGTCATTATCCGTGCCTCTTCACCTATAAAATGAGCCCTATATCTGTCAGAGGACACTGTAGGGTGTCCTTGCGCGCAGGTGCAACTCTAAGTACTAAACAACTTTTAAGACTCTTGTTTTTGAACAGGAGCCAGACCATTTTTATGTGAATTCCCTAGATCCAACTCAACTGTGCAGCTCTACTCATCTGTGAGTTTTCGGTCTTCTATAATCCAACTTCTTGTGGGCCATCTGTGACCGAAGTTTGCATTAATGTGCGTGATCGAGACTGTGTGTGGCTGTCGGGGTGCCTGTTGTGTACGCTTGATTGACTGGCAGCTCATATGTATTTCATCAGAGATGATATCACACAGAATGACAGAGGGTGAAATTAAAATTGCTTCCCTTGTCAGACCATCACAATTCCCATATCGGCTCTTCATTTTCTAAGTGTTGATTTGCCCATCAAAATCCAAACGCTGTGTGTTGGTTGGCATGTGCGAGTCCATTTTGAACTATTGTGTGCGCTGGAAACTGCGGGGGTATTTAAAGCATCTGTCAGCAAACAATATGATTTTGAAATGTGACAGCCTCAGATTGCACACATAAAGACAGCCCACAGGCGGTTGGCAACACAATCGCCCAAAGTGAATACAGCCCGGCTCCTCATTGCCTGACTATCCCTTCCGCTCATTTACTCCCTCTCCGACCTCCTGACATATTTATTTATTCATTTCTTATTGGAGGCAAAAGGGCTGAATAGGCATGATTCTTTTGGCTGCTTAATTAAAATATATAATTCATCGCAGCATCAAATGATTTTGATGCCGCTGCGTCTTTGTGGAGTCCGATTTGGGATCATTTGCATTTAAATTGGAAAGCCAGAGGGAAATACACGAGGTGGGCTATGGTGTGTTTGTGAAGAGAGAAGGCATTTCTCTCTCCAGGAAATCCACATGAGGAGGTCCTCTCTTCCTTTCTTGTGTCTTACTTTGCCATGAAAAGATATGGAGAGTATGCAACAAAGCGCCCAAAGCAACAGCACGAGCTGGTGCCTCGGGTTCATTTGGGAACTCTGGACCAGACTAATGAGTACACTGTCGCTGACAAAACATCCCTTCTATTCTATTTCCAGTTCACACACTAAATTCTAATCCTTCTGTCAATATGATGTATGGTAAGTAATGAGTGGTGTACAATGGATATATTTAGAAAATCCCAGTTTTTCTCAAAAATACTGAAAGAGTTAATATTTTATTTCAGGACTGGCCAAGTCCAGTCCCCGAGAGCCACAATTCAGCCTGATTCTAATGGTTAGCTCATCAGCATGCTTTGCAGAATTCTAATAAAGACTGATCATTTGAATCAGATGGATTGCTTGAAGAGAAACATCGAAAACAGGCTGGACTACGGCACTCGAGGACCGGAATCGGCCAAGCCTGCTGGGCATATATATTTAAATTACAAATTGCTATTTTCATTATTTAAGAAAAAAAAAACACCTTAAACCAGTGCTTCTCAGTTTTATTTTGCCCCCACTCAACGCACTGACGAAAAATACAATTATCTGTAAAAAGTGTATAAGTATACATAAACCTGTATTCTTTTTAGCATTACAAAAGAAAAATAAACAAAATAAATCAACTTTTAACTAACGTTAATTATTTTTACAGCTTTTTTACGGGTTACAGCTTACTCTAAAGCAGAAAAAATAACCAAGTGCCTGAAACTGAAAAAAAAAAATCAGACTTTGTTGCAGTTACACTTCACATGACCACATCACCTGCCTCATTATTCAATAAGCACTGCCTTAAATTGATATTTCACTGCAAACATGTGCAAACATTAAACTGTTTGGAAATAGCGTGTTCAGTGTTTCATCATCATTTACAAATTTCTTCTTTTGAGATTAATACTTAAATCCTCAATGTTGTGAAAATTAACTCATGGATTTAATTGGTAAAGGAAAAAAATGCTAATGAAAACTAAATCACAACCGATCAGCCAGCCAATTAATCAATTGAATTCTGAAATGGAACCTGAATATTTTATAACTTATGTGCACCTAATGGCCACATAAGATCTTTGCACATCTTAGAGTGATTTTCAGTTCACAGCTGTGCATCAGGTGCTGATTGGCAGCAACTGTACATGACACTGGGGTTCATAATACTCAAAGACAAGTTTTGACATCATAGATATTTAGTGAAATGTGTTTTCAACATTTGTAGATAAGTGCATTATTCAACATGGAAGTATATATGAGGATGACACTAACGTTCTCTCCTTATATTTTTCTCAAGTCAGAGACCAAACAAGTCACGATAAAGTCATCCAAAGACAGGGAAGAGTCAAATGTCCCAGATGCTTTCAGGGAAAATATTCTTATTTCATCATCTTCAAAAGAGAAAGAGAGAAAAAAAAAAACTCTGCGATCTCAGGGAAACATTCAAACATCAAAAAGGGTCTTGGCTAAAGATACGTTGTCTTTATTCTACTTATCCTTCACAGTGACCTGACTTCAGTAAGTGACTTTTTTCAGATGTTTGTCCTTCCTATGGGCAACTGAGAAATTAAATATTTTAAGTAAAATATTGCAAAACAGTGGAAGAAGGTCTGGAAATTATTGGTATTAAAAATAATTCAATAATAACATACTGTAGTCAACTCCTCTGCTTGGAGCTCTTTTGTAAGTGTGTTGTATGCGAGAATATCTTTAACTCAATCTTAGTCAGCTATTTTCAGAACCTATTTTATCTTAATATTTTTAAAATAAAATGTGTATAAAGTACCTGGAATTAAATGTCTGAATACTACAAAAATGTAAAAATATGTCTTTGGGAGTCAATGCGTGATAGATTGTTGTTTCTGTGTTTTTCAAAGATTGCGGCCAGTTATTCGATCCTGTTTAAAATGTATATGGTCATCTACCATAACTTCTTAAATATAAGATGCACTTTTTGGGTATTTATCATAAAATGAACGTGAGCCACGTTGCGGTGAAAAGGACAACAGCTTTCAACCATTCAGTTACATTGGTGAGGTGTTCACTGACCATTCACAATGCGTGAAATGTGAAGCACACTTAACTTTACATGCACCAAATATATAACTTAGAGTTTTGAACACAAGAAAATATGAATAGTTTAAGAAGATGTTATTTATTCTGTTTTAAAACATACTTTTTTACATTCTTGCCAAAAGTGTTAGTGCATCTTATACATGGTAAGGTAGACAATACAATTCAACCCCAAAATTAAGGGTCCACAGGTGTGTCTTTTATTTGCTGATTCACGATAGTTAATGTCGGGTGGACACCTAGAAATACGGTTATTTTCTTTTTTTTTTTCACAAAACAGAAAAATTGATGGTTGTATAGAATTACCAAATGAAAAATTATTACACTAAATTTAGAAAAAAATAGAAAATGTATGAACTCCCTCGGACACTTCAAATAATCAAGAGCATCATACCCCTCCATCAGCTCAGACATTTCCTGCCTAATTCTAATGGAAGCAAGCAGCACATTCATCCCATGTACTGCACTGCATTTCATAGCACTTCCGCCCCATCCCAAGTAGTTACTGCCTGCTAAATGTGTCTATCCTGCCTGGGTCATTTTACCCTATGTTTAGCGATATTACTGCTGAGCTGAGCTTTAATGGGCACCCCTGCACTTTACTATCGGTGGGGTAAAGACGTACTGAGCGGAAGGTTTGTTCACAATGGCAGCGTCACCATTGGTATCATCACAGAAAATACACTAAATACAAATCCTGACTTATAGGCAACTCTGTCTGAATGTTTGTGAATTGAATGTTTGTATGTAGAGAAGTGTCTGTATGTTGCCTCAACATTGAACAAATTTGGATTCTTCTTTTTTATATACAAACAAGTACACATAGGTTATAGTCATTTAAAGAGGCTCGTTTTGTTACAAATCAATCACTTTTCACTCGAAATGAGAATCTTTCGGGCAAAAAATTTGCATGAAGATTAATTTCCACCTATTACACGATCTAGCCTAATCATTACTTTTTCGCTTCACTCACGTGTCTTAGGACAACAAATATTGGCCCATTTTTTTTCCCCGATGTTTGAAGAGCCATAATCTGCTGTGTTAATTGGCTAGCCGATTAATTGGTTGGGCCTGAGTTTTGAAGACGCAATGACTCCCCCAGATACTGACAATATGTTACATTTCAGCATAATACATAGATGTTTATTCAGCATCGAACTGAAAATAAAATCACATCAAGTGGCGATATGTTAAATTAGCAATGACCCCAAACCATAAAATTAGACATAATGTGTGTTTCCTTATCCCTCCGTTGCGTCCCGGGGTAAATCCCAATGCACCATAGTATACACATTTAAACACATCTGTATCCCCATAATAACAGACTGTTGATCTTGGAGCCTCTAATGGCATGCTCCCTACTGAATAATAAGACTTCCTCATTCCCACAATGCTTTGCTTTGCTTGGCAGCATTAATTTCCTCATCAATCATGTCGGGATTTGCTGCAGGTTACCCACAGGGGAGGAGAAGGGGAGGCGGTTGGCATTTTGGGCTCTACGCATAGACATACACTCAAATGCAGCAACGCTGTGCACAGTTGGCATTTGGCATTGGAGAGTGTTGATCGCCGGATGACGGTGACCTTTTTTCACCGGCGTTCCGGCTGTAATTGGCTGTTAAAGACAATGTCAATCGTATCTCAAGAGGTAGCGGGGGTTGAGCCGATAAACACAAGCTCATTCACACACATACATCCAATCTCTAATGTATGTGCTTGAGCGGATGACAGCGATTTATGCAGACTGATAAATTTAGCTATTGATTACATGTGACTGTGCTCAGCTGGCTGAGATTTAGAGGACCAAGAGACGTCCGTTACAATGCGTCATCCATGGTGCGCCACTTGTAACGGTTGCGGTGGTTTTCGGCATCAGTTGCTGTATTTAACATGTGTGGGTTCTTTACATCTAATATGTAACACCGGTGTGTTACAAATGCAAGACAATACTTTGTGATAGTTAAACTCACAGGCATCAGCTTGAGAAGAAAAATAGCATAAATGGAATCTGAAAACATAGCATAATGCATGTATCAGGTAGGAGATCTCCGATGCATGTATGTGATATTCAGTGTGATTTTTTTTTTTTTCTTTATTTGAGCATGACAGTGGGTGTACTTGTGCATGTGAGAGTGTTTTGTGTCTCCACCCAGCCATCTGGACCTCCTTGTGTGTCTAGAAGCAGATTTAGGTGGTTAGAAACTCTGGAAAAACACGGTGTTACCTCCAGCCCTCTCACCTCTGAACTCTATAAGTGTATCAAAGCAAAGAAAACAGGGCACTTTGTGTGTCGATGTGTGTGCGTGTCTGCGTGAGATTGAGCGTGTGTGTGTGTCAGCATTCTTAAGGCCTATAAGGCTTTGAATGATGGGTGTAGACTCCCCTTTGTGAACAGGGAGCCTCCGGGAGCTGCGCAGCATGTGTGTGTGTTTGTGTGTGTGTTGTGTGTGTGTGACGAGAGAGAGTGTGATGTACGGGCTGTGATGTTCTGAACAGAAGTGTTTTTACAGGGAGTTAATCAGAACCAGAGATGAGGACTTGCCCGCAGAGGATGAAGTGTGCATGCACACACACTACACACACACGCGCACACCTACAAGCAAGCACAGATATTTTCTGCGCTACACTGTTCCCAAATTGAATAATGGTGACCTAACCTGTGCTAGCGCTCATTTTCACCAATGAGTTTTCTGAGTATTAGCTCGTTGTTGGATTACTGAATTGATAGAATCTTTCAATTTTACTTCACCGTCAGACACAATCAACCAACTAGTAGTAATATTTAAATTACAGCAATACGCACATTCACACAAACACATACACAGGTGATGTGTGTGCGTGTGTCTGTACGTGCTCGCAGGGATGCAAGTGGGTGAGTGTTCTTATGTTGGAAACTAAAAACAGAATATTGACTCAACCAGTTTGCTAAGCCATTTAGGTAAATACAGCAGATACAGTAGATCCTTAGATCTTACGCTCTTTTCCATAAAGAGGTTACTTGTATGTGTGTAGCTAATCCCAAATGAGCATCACGTAGGCATGTTTAAAAGATGAGTGGCTCTCAGGCATGAACCCACGCACACTTGCACACGAACACACGTATTTTGTGGAATGTCTCAAAATGCAAAGGCTTACGAGGAAAATTACACATAACTGATTTAGTGAATGTTGCATATGCAAAACTGATTGAGCATGCAAACGTGTGTGGAAGTTAAATTGCTAACCAGATGTGCTCAGGATTAAATCTGTTAATTACTAATCCAATGTGATGTGTCTAACCTGAGATGAATTGTTAGGACTGACTTTGTGTCTATATTTTCCCGAGACCCACCCTATTCATTTGTGTTCACTGTAGTGGACATTAGTTTTTGGTCTCTATATTTTGACTCATTTTAGCTGCCAGTCCTTGGTTGCTTAGGAGAGGACATTCTGGCCTTCCCAATGGCGTCTCCTGTTTGGTTGGGATGCGATTAACTGTATTGCTGAGGCAAAATTTACACAACAGTTGACACAGATGAATAGTTTCAGGAGGGTAAACTGCATCTAAAAGGCAGATGCTAACTATAGCAAACAAATTGGTGGCAGTTTAATGCTGTTAGAATCAGGTGAGAGGTTTTATATATATATATATATATATATATATATATATATATATATATATATATATATATATATATATATATATATATAGAGAGAGAGAGAGAGAGAGAGAGAGAGAGAGAGAGAGAGAGAGAGAGAGAGAGCACTTGGCTAAAGGATGGTATAAAATGAGAAGGATTAATTGAATGAAGTACCAAATGAATGGGTTACTTTAGGTACTAAAAGTACGAAAATAATTGAGGACTATAGCTAATATAGTCATCAATTAGTTTGATAAGTACTAAAGTATTTGTTTACTCGAGGTAGTAATTACCAATGTAAATTAGTCTACTTTAGTACCTAAATTAATCAAAATATTAGAGCACAGGTGTCAAACTCCAGTTCTGGAGGGTCATTTTCAAGGGCTCGCTAATAAGCTATTCATTTGAATCAGGTATGTTGGGAGGGAGAAAATGGAAAAAAAATGCAGGATACTGGCCCTCAAGGACTGGAGTTTGATGCTTATAGATTAGAGTATAAAGTAATCATTTACTTTTGTGCTTAATCACCTAAGGAAATGTATTATTTCAGTAATTCATTCATTTAGCACCAGCTATTTTCAGACGCTCCTTTAGCCAAACACTTTAAAGAAAATCAAAACGATATAAGCTGTGACTAACGTAACACACCCCTTACCCTGACCCGATTCAGGCCACGTAGTTCCCATTAATCTGAAGAATTGATAAACTGTCCCGTGTCATGCCACATTAAGCCTGTACTACCTACAATGTTCAGAATCAACAGCTATTGTTGCTAGAAAAGGGACATTCACGAATGTATAATAGGTCATAAATGGAAAACTAAAACATTACAGAGAAGCTACAAGCATCGAGCATGCTGAAGAATCGGGAGGCCATCTAATGTCACACTTGAGTGCTTAGGCGCAGGGGAATTTACAGCTGAGCGGCTCTATTTCACAGAACTACACGTAGTCCTTGCTGACTAAACACTGATGTCATTTTCGAAGCTCACCCTTTGTCAATAGGAGTGTGTCATTTATTAGCTCATTCCACTGGCAGTTTTGAACCACACGCCCTATAGGTACACATGCTGTCAGCTCCCAGCTTTCTTTTCTGTCTCGCGCAGTGATGTTCTAATTCAACATTTGAACTGGAGCTGTCGGTCTCTCTCTTTCACTCCATATCTGTGTCTCGTATTCCACTTCTCTCCTTCAGCCTATCTGTCATCCTTTTCACCTCCCCTCTCCCCTTGTCTGTTCACTGTTCTCAAACGCTCTCACATCTGTCACTGGCTATTTTTGCTTTTTAGCGATTCCACCTTTTCTGCGTCTGCTTCTCTTTCCACACATTTCTTCCCATGCCTCTCTCCCTTGCTACGTATCGCACACTACTTGTGCTGTCGACGTCCAGTAAATGCTGATGACAGCAGAGCTCCATACCTCCCCTGAGGGATCATTACGATGATGATGATACAACTGTGACTAAGCAGGGGTTGTGACAAAGCTTGAATGTATGACACTTTTCTCTCAGTGACAAACCATTTTCTTTGTGTTCAGCTAGTCTGACATGGCAGCATGGTAAACCAAGCGGTAAATGTGTACCTCACGGTTGTGTAGGCTCAAGTTTAAATAAGACTCTGTGTGTCATGTTAAACATCAATTTCGTTTCGTATTCCAAAAAACGTCCACGCTAGGCTAATTGAAGATATTAATATTTATCTAAATGTCCCCGCGATTTACTCTACAGAGTATTACAAGAGTACTCTGGCCCAGAGCCAACTAGGAAAGGCTACAGGTCATGTGAGTTTCTAATGAGGACAAGAGCAAGAGGAAAAGGATGGATTGCTTATTGGTCAGACTTTATGAAACGATCCATGCATCTCCAAATTTATTACTTTTCAGAGACCGACAAATTAGCATTGCATCATAAATAGCAATTTTCATCAATGTAAACCCTCATGTCTGGACTGACAAATAGTATATTTTTTGAAAGAATATGATAAATATGACATATGAATCAAACATAAAACTTAAGTTGACACAAATGAAAAGACTGGGTCTCAGGATGATATGATGGAAAGTACCATTCATGACTGGACATTAATTTGTACAGGTCCCGATTGATAACGATTTTTCGAACCTGTGGTGTGTTTTGGCAGAAAAACATATACAGATTACCGGTTAATCATCTGATTAATTTAAAACGTTAAAATGGATAAAATAGCATTTGTTTCCTCCTGGTGTATTATTAGTAGGTGTTAAATACTGTATATGCAGAGTTTTACTATACATGCTATCTTCCCGCCCAATAGCATGGGTATCTGTAAAAATATTGTTAATAAAACATTCCATTTTGGTTCACAGAATGCATTGCATGACTCAATTAACTAATTCAGTCACAAAGGCATACGATGTCTTTATGGAGTCAAGACATTCAATCTGAAGCATGCATTTACATTTTCTTTGTCTTCTTTTCTATAATGGTAAACATGTCTGAGAATAGCTGGCATTGAATGGATTAATGAAGTTAAAACGGTACTAATCCTTGTCATACATGTTTGTGTTACTAGAAGTTGAAGGAATGCTATATTTAACGGATGCATGCTCAATTTATTTTGCCCAATGTGTTTTATTCATTTATTTATTTTTAAAACAAACTTTTAAGTTTAGTCTATGTGCAAAGAAGTTTCACCCTGCTCAATTCTTTGCACAACTTCCTTGCACTGCTCACATAATCGTTACTTGTAAAAATTAAGATTTATTTTCTTCTGAATAACAGGTCATTACAATGACCCTATCAACAAATTTCAAAATACAAAATTTTGGTATGAATCTGTGTGTAATCAATAATGACTGACTGTAGACAGTGTTATTTCTGCATGCAACTGCCGTAAGCTGTTACAGTACATAAGGTTAGAGTTAGGGTTAAAAAGTCAAAATACTTAGCAAATATCTGCCATTTGATTAGATTGTTTGGCACACCAAGCCAGTGATCCTCAAAAAGGACAACAGAATCCGGACATGACACCTGGCCCCATCCACCGTTACAGCTTACACACTTCTACAAAACTTTTCTGAGTTTTTTTTTGTTGTTGTCTGTTTATTTGTTGTTGTTTTTTGTTTTGTTTTGGGTGGGATTTTTTGTTTTGTTTTTTCTTTGGTCCATCTATCCAGTGGAGTTTTAGAAAGAGTAAGCGTTTACAAACATTGGATGAAAGGTCCTGACTGCAAATATGTAGATTATTGGACATTCTTCTGATACTAGTTTGTGTACATCATAATACACACCCAAAGTGTGGGTAAAAAATAGATAAGGGCCAGTATTGTGCATCTCCAACAGCAACCTAAATAAACATGAAAGTATAACACACATATTTATATAAACTGACTTGGTTTAATGGATATAAATGAAGTATTACCCCATCGGATGCTGATAGCGTACTAATAAAATTCCTTATTCTGATGATCAGGAAACTAATCTGCCAATCCCAAGCTTTTTTTCTTTTTTTTTTTTGCTGTTTACACTCAAATATTGTGTTTCTGAATTTGTCAGAATGATATCACTTGATCCATGTGGTGCAAATCTGAGACAAAAATATATGGCAACATGATTCCACTAGTGAATCCATTTCCTTTAGAAAATAAAAAGTGTGTGTTCTCAAACAAAAGAATGAGGCTATGAAGCTACCACATAAGTTAAATATACAGCATAACTAGGAATAGAAATGAAGGAAAGAAACATGAATGTAGCATTAACGTCACCCGAACAAAGAAAGTTTAATTTCCGTCAGCCTAAGGTCATTTTCAAGGGTCGGAATTCTTGCCGAGTTGTTGGAATTGCCTCCACCTGCATGATTGTTGAGAGAAGGGAGTCACAATTATTTGTTCGTGGTGAGCTCCAAGACACTGACTGTGTAGTATCAAATGAGGAGCTATTTTCAAATAGATCATTAGTCATACAATTTGAAAAGATTAGAATAAAATAAGTAAATTATAGATACAAATGCAAGACAGCAATGAAAATTAAAACACCCGTCATCACAGTGCACGTGTATGTGTGTGTAGGTGTGGGTGTGCTTGCTCCCTTGTCTCCACAAGGTCTTGACAGATCTATTAGTATTCTCTTCCCCATTGTCAACAACCTAAACACAGAGTACAAATACTACACAAACAAACACACACCTACACGCACACACACCTGTACAAGCGTGCCCCATCCTTTCAATAGTCATTAGCAAAGCAATCTGTTATACAGGCATGGCCAAGAACTGCGGCTGCTCGCCACCTTTGTGCACACACCTTGCACCCGTTGTGGAAAATATCACATGAAAGCTGCTTCGAAGGTCAACATTTAATAAATCCCAAAGCAAAACAGTGGACAGAATAGATGAGAAAAATATAGATGCTAATAATGACTCTATTCTCTCTTGCATACGATTAGAATAAAGTTACTTATCATGCCTAATTGCAAAACATATACGGGATGTCAAATCAATTTGCTTTGGAATTACATTTTGTCTTCTTCTAACAGTGTTAACTGCTATAATATTTATTTAGGATAAAGGCAGGCGTAATCTTGATGTTGATACTTTGACAAACCAACCACAAGATTGGAAGACAGAAACCAAGCTACAGTATTTGATTGGGTTTTGGAAACATAGGTAACCATAAGGACCATTTATTGTCATTAAGTCCAGTACAATATCAAATAAATTTCACCCCGTCCTTCTTGAAACAAATGTGATCTTATAGATTGATAGGAAGCGGTTTCTTAGCGCTGTTAATCAGTGATTGGAAATGATTTTTCTTTTTTTAAATTGCGTGTGTTGATTTTGGCAACAAGAGTACACAAGTTAGCCACTCCACTGTCAAAGGTATGAAGGCTTGGTGTCTTTATTTTTAGTTGGCCTTTGCAAAATGCTTTTACGCGTGCCAAATGTTGTTGACCTAGATTTTTTTTTTTTTTTTTGTGGGCTTGCCAGTAGATCAAAAAAGAGTGAGAAGTTTGTCAGTGCTCTCTTTTCCCGACCTGTTGAAATGCTTAACAGTAGTTGTCTACCAAGCTAGGCCCTCTTTCTCTTGTGTGCACGTGTGAAATTCTGACAGATGCTTGTTGGCAGCTGTTTTTGGATCAGCATAAAATCCCTCTTCGGAAGGATTGTTACGGTTTTAATTGTCTTTCGGGTAAAAGCCAAATATCTAGTTTTTGTCAGAAAATGTTTGGTGGGCAAAAAATGTATTCTAATAGGCATATTTTTGTGTCAGAAAAAAAACAGTGTGTATATTTCCTGTCCAACTCCAAATACTGAAAACATTGCCCAGCATTTTCCCCAAAGTTGATTTTCAGGGACCTCAAAAAGCTTTTCTTTGAACTAAAACATCTAGGAATGATAAAAAAAAAAAGAAAAAATATGTCGGTAGCCTTCTTCATGTTGAAACTCTGTTCTCATGACAGTCATCACACAATGGTGAGGAACAAAAATGGCCAAGGCCAGTCTCTGTTGACACAAATTTCAGGAAATTGCCAACATAATAATCCTGGACTGAGAAAGTGTGAGAAGCTTGCAAAGAATGAAGAGGTCAAAAGGTCAGACCTTCCTGTTGGTCTGATGTCCTCCACTTAAGGACCAAACACCATCATTTAACTGCTATCATTAAAAAAAAAAAAAAAAAAAGTTCTGCTGAATGGGTATGAATAGACTGACTTACGGACTTATGACCTATAATACAATAAGTTTTTTTTTTTTTATTTAATCCAATTTAAATAAATACACACTCACACAGTTTCATTGCAACTTTACATGTGTTTGTGTACATTTATGATTAACTTTCCTAAGACACTTCTGCAACAGAACTTGACTCCACAAGGTCTTGATACTCAAAATGTAAAATTCTGATACTCACATGGGAATCTCAACATGTAAAATTCTGATACTAACATGGGAATTAGGAAGTCAGGTCACCGGCAGTGCTGCATCAAATATATATTAACACAAACTGTTTTGTCTGTCTGATTTCACCCATAGAACAGGAAATCGAAAGCCCTTGACAAAAATCAGAGCAGTGATGATTTAGCTTTGCAAAGCAATGTTCAACCCGTGTGTGGGAATTATCTGCATGAAAATGTCAAAACAAAAAACTCGGAAGATTTATAGTCAATGCAGTTCATAAGGCGTTAGGGACATATTACACACCTCGGGAACAAAATCTTGTGAAATGCGTGATTGACTTTGAGAACAACAGATATAATTCAAAGATACATCATATGCTGCCATTGAAAAGTTCACATGAGGGCATATGTTTTGTTACTTAGAACAACAGGACTTGTAGTGAATACGAAAAATAATTTAATAAATATATTAAAAATAAAAAACTAAGAAATCACATTTCCATAAGTATTCACAGCCTCTGCTTGATACTTTGTTGATCCACCTTTGGCAGCAAATACAGCTTTGAATCTTTTTGAATATGATGCCACAAGCTTAGCACACCAATCTTTTGGCAGTCTGCCCTTTCATCTTTGCAGTAATTCTCAAGCTTCATCAAGTTGGATGGGGGACATCTGTGCAGAGCCATTTTCAGGTCTCCACAAAGATATTCAATCGGATTCATGTCTGGGCCCCACTGTAAGACATTCACAGAGTGGTTCTGAAGCCAATCCTTTGAGATCTTAGCAGTGTGCTTCAGGTTATTGTCCTACTGGAAAAAAAAAAAAAAAGTCACCCCAGTCTGAGGACAAGAGTACTCTGGAGCAGGTTTTCATCCAGTAAATTTTTATATTGCTGCATTCATTTTTCTTTCTATCCTGACTAGTCTGCCAATTCCTGTTGCTGAAAAACATCCCTATAGCATTATGCTGCCACCACCATGCTTCACTGTAGGATGGTATTGGCCCAGTGGTGAGCTTTGTTTCCTCCAAACATGACGCCTGGCATTCAAACCAAAGTGTTCAGTCTTTGTCTCATCAGACCAGACAATATAGTTTCTTATGGTCTGTGAGGCATTAAGGTGCCTTTTGGCAAATTCCTGATTGTCATGCTGCCCTGTTCCTTACTCTAAGTGGTAGCTGTTGTCTGGTCACTCAACCACACAGGCCAGGTTGAGGATTGCTGATGAGATGGCTTTCCTTCTGGAAGCCTCTTCTCTCTCCAAGGAGGAACAGTGGAGCACTAACAAATGACTGTCGGGTTCTTTGTCCCCTCTGCCGATCGCTCAGTTTAGATGGCGAACCAGCACTAGGTAGTGTCCTAGTGGTTCCAAATGTCTTCCGTTTACAAATAATGAAGGCCCCTGTATCTTTTCCAAGATTTGTGCCTCAATACAATCCTGTTTCACAGGTCTACAGACAATTCCTTTGAATTCATGCTTGGTGTTTGTGCTCTGATATGCATGGTCAACTCTGGGTCGTTATATAGACAGGTGTGTGTGCCTTTCCAAATCATGTCTAATTAACTGAGGGTGGACTCCTATTAAGCTATATAAACATCTCAAGGATACATGATGCAAATTAGTTAATTTTTGAGCTTCTTGGTAAAGACTGCGAAAACCTATATAAATTAATGTTCCACTTTAAAAAAAAATAAAAAATGTATGGAAATTAAACTACCTATCCATCCATCTATCTCTAATAATATTATAATGTAAATTATAAACTAAAATGTGTCATACCAGGGGGTATGCCTGTTAAATGTTCCATTATATTTTCTCATAGCAGCTTATCACTCCAACAACACAATTGTCGTAATAGCTTTTCACACTCCGCTTTTGTCAATTGGTGAACATGCTGGAGAGCAAATTGAAAATATGTCAACAAATAAGTGCTAAAAACGCAGCACTTTATGAACAAGTAATAATTATCCAACACTTTGGCCGTATTTACAACCTTAGTTAAGGTTTGGTGTGCAAACGTTTGAACAGTGTTTAACTTTATAATTCTCTGGGAAAAAATTGTAAACTCATTGAAGAAATCACCTCACAATATTTCTGACTTGCAATGCAACAAATACCCACTCATGTCAGGCAGCTGTACTTTAAATTAGAATATTGTCTGATCTTTGCGTTCAGTAGAGTTGACAGAGATGAATATTAATCAGAAGGTTGCTGAGTGTCATGCACAATAATTGGAGGCATATGCATAGCTATTTAAATCAGTTGTGTGAAATGCCTGAAAATTGCCACAAAGGCCCCCTTCGATTACTTTCATGCATACTCTGACAATCTCGCAGTAATTATCTGATGGTTGTTTTGCATATGAGGATTTCATACCCTGCGTGTCACATAGTTTACATTATAAAACCCACAGTCTGTTTGCTGATTTTATCACTCAAGAGGAACAACTAAAGAAAATAGTGAATACTCATTACATTTAACTTCCCGATCACTAATGTCGAAGAAGATTAGTCTTTGGGCTGTAATGTTTGCAGTAAGACTCATGTTTCCTATTTTTGGAGTTGCCTGTAATGTCACCGGTTTAGGATTTAATGGGAAGGCTGTTGTTGCATTCATTGTAAGCTGCAAATGGATAAAACTGTCAGCTTAATGTCAGGGGATAGAAGAGGGATGGGACAAAGCAGAGGGAACTAATGTAGAAGGAGGGGGAAAAAAGTCACAGGAGAAGCTGTAATCAGTGACATACTGTAACTGCCAGAGAATGGCAGGAACTGCGCCAACTTTGAGTCCCTTTGCAAGAAATGACATGAATTTATTATAAATTTGATCACATTGTTGACATTCCAAATGCTGTTCTAACAATGATCACTCAAGCAGTAATTAGGCGTTTTTGGGAACTCAAATCTCCGAACATTTGTACCACCTTTCCTTAACCTAGACAGCACTGTTTAAAAATTAATCCGACAACACTGTGCGATAGGAAAGATTGCTGACCTGAGTCTCTACTATGAAACTGCAGTATACTTCATCTGTGGCTTATTGCTTTTTTGGTTGGTGCCACAATGGTTTACAGGGAAAACATTTTCTTTCGTTAAGGTTGGTCAAGAAAAATACACAAGTTGCATTGGGGCACCTTTTCTAGGGCAATGTGAATCACAAACCCTTTCTTTCAGGTACTTCTGGGTCATCTCGCTTGGATACGATAGAAAAGGAAAACTCATAAGCAAAAACAGAATCCAAAGTAGCTCATTGAGATCATCTGTTATAAAACACAAAGGGATTAGGTGTCCATTTAGATGCCTGACTGTATACAGTAAACACAACAAACTGATGAGGCTGGTAATACTAAACTGCCTTATATACAAGGGTGCTTCTGTCTTTATATACAGCTAATTTGACAAACTCTACGAAGTTATATTTTTAATTTAAGTAGCCTCTCTTTTTTAATTGTGCACCACCCAAAAATGTATAGAAGAGGGCATCCACCACTGGTCATGCTATTACACAAGTTTAAATTAACTAGTCGACAATGGCACACACTAATTAAGCCAATCTTAATTCAGCTGGAAGTACTGATTTATTGTGATTTGGTTTTCCATTTGTATATTAATCAATCTTACCATATCGCTTTCTCTCTTATGTCTGGATGTTGCCTGTTCTGCAGTGGAGAACCTTGGCTGCACAAGCTGTGAAATGAGACTTATTGATTTGTATGACTGATCGTGAATGAATTTTTATCTGTGTGGTTCACAGACTAAAAATATGGAGTAATATTTACTTGAAAAAATGAAACTTATTTTCACTCAGAAATTGAAAGTAAATTTTACAAGAAGATTTTTTGACTAGATTTTACTTTAAAAAAACAAAACAAAAAAAAACTACTACATGAGCCATGTTCCTCGATTTCTTTGTTTGTAGTACACCATGTGACAGGTGTTAGGAGGAAGTCTCATCTCTCCAAGACCAATAACTTAAGACACCGCTAATATAATTGTGCACAGTGGTATGGGGCTAAAGTGAGTGTCGTCTAACCTCAAGGTTGTGAGTATGTTTCTCAATCCTTAGGTAACAGTTTCGTGATGCATGATAATTATCGGACTGATAATTATTTACTGTCACATTATTGAGAAGCAGAAGTTATCAGTAATCGGTATCAGTGGAAAATAACTGCTGGTGCATCAATACTTTTTTTATGAACAAGAACACTCACCTTGTAAAATTAACTTGGAATTTATGAATAAAAAAACAATAACGTCTCTGTTTTTTTAAACAACAAATTATACTCCATATGTAAAATAAAATGCTGAAATTTGCACAATTTGGTCAACGCAAATAATTTATGAGTATCACTCATTTTACTGGTTAGTCAAACAACATATAACAAAACAACATATAACATGTGCTTCTTTGAAAAATTTAATGTATTAGATTATGTTGTAAATTTTAATGTGGCACGATAACCGACTTGAAGTATAGTAGTCTTAATACAGTCATCTGGGGTTTCAATGTTCTCAAATTTTGATGTTAAAGCGAGTTCTGTGTGGGTATTCCAGTTTCGTCTCACATTACAGAAACGTTCATGGTAATACATTGAAAACACTAAATTGCACCTCGGTATGAATGATTGCGCTCTTCCTTTGGGAGAGGTGGGTGCAAATTAATTGATATCTTGGTCAAATTTTCAATGTGTATGTGTTGGCCTTATCACCAAGATACTCGATTGGTTAAAACACCATTGTTGAAAGATTGTTTTAAACGAAGGCTTCATCACAACTAGATCAAAGGTTAAATTTAACTTTTTTTTTGTTTTTTTGTTAAAATTGACCAATCAATTATAGGGTGTATGATCAATTATAAAGTATTTTCATTAGTGTGAAATGCAAATTCAACATGGTGTGGCAGAGCGAATCTCTGCAATAATGTTCACCTTGAAGATTCCTGAAATTTGCCACAATATCTTTATGTAGATCCGTTAGTCTTTATTTATAGTGCACATCCAGCTACTTCAAGCTTCTTTCCATTCTGACACTTATTTACAGGCACTTTTCAATTTGTCTAGCACCCCAACCATCTCATTTGATTTCCATCTCCCTAATTCAACGTTTGACAGCCCTTAATGGCTACCTGGCAATGCATTTATAGCTCCTTTGCCGTATTTTCACCCAGCCCTTTAATTTTCCCTCCTCTGCATAGTCACCCATTCCAAATGCTCAATCCAATCCATCCAGCTCCAGCTCACTCCTCCCACTTCCCCCAGATCATTCACTTCCTCCACTCTTCATCTGCATCCCTTCATCATCTTCACCCTGCTCCTGCTCATTCCGCCCTTTCATCATTCCTCCCGCCTTCCTTTTGTGAGATAATACATTTGGAGCCCCAGTGATCTATTGATTCTCTGAACTGAAACGCCTCTCAGAAAGGTAATTTTTTTAAGGAGGCAAAGATTACTTGGAACCTCAGCACTTTTCAAGGTGAGCAGGGCTCCCCCAGCTTGTTTAAGGAGGGCGGTGTTGGAATGAGCAATGACTCAAAGTTCTCTATGTCTCCAGCTGTTCTAATTTGTCTTGCAATCAGTGGCGACCTGACATAAAAAAAAAAAAAAAAACCTTGGCTGCAGTCGCGACTCAATGAATTAAGCAAAACATTTTGCCTCCGCCAAACGGGTTATGATCTCATAAAACTACATACTATAGGTCAAGGGTCTGCAACCTGTGGCCACAGAGCCGGGTTAATGCACAGGTTAATGCTTTGCCCGTCATGATCTATATTAAGACCAAACATCTTTCACACCTCACAGATGACAATCGTGAGTGAAAATGATGGTGACATCAACATCCCTGGTGTAACAGCGTTGTATATTGAGAATCAGGGAATTCACATGAATGAAGTCATATATTGGAATTGGCTATTATTGATTCAAGTTGAGAGCGGACTGCACATTCGATCCACCCATCCATCCATTTTCTGTAGCCACTAATCCTCATTAGGCCTGCTGGTGGCTATCCCAGGTGTCTACAGGAGTGGGACAAACTGAACTTGTTGCCAAGGCACAAGAAGACGAACAACCATTAACACACTCAATCAGACCTAAAGCCAATTTAAGGAGTCCAATACACCCATGTCTTTGGAGAGTGGGAGGAAGCTGGAGTGCCCAGAGAGAACCCACACAGGCTTAGGGAGAACATGCAAACTCCACAGGAAGGCCAGCAGGAGCCTACATATACAGTGGTACCAGAAGACATTTTGTAATGTGAATGTTTCACAAGTAGAGGCACTTTTTAAATGTAAATATACAAATTCATTCCAAGAAGAAAAAAACAAAATTTGTAAACACTTTAATATATTAATAATAATTTTAGCAGGTAATAATTTGAATGCAGTTCATTTGTTTGCCTTGAGACGCTTCTTTTGTTGGTGAAGGCAGAGAACTTTGTTTTGGTTGTTTTATTTGTACATTTTTATTTTACATTTCGAGTCATACAGGCATCATGTACAAGCGCAAAGGAGTGATAAAACTTATTTTTGGAAAAATGTGAGCATGTAAGGTATTTTTTAATTTAAGGGTATGCAAAGTGGACTCACTAAATTATTCTTAAGTATTGGCCTGAATATTGTTGTTGGTCATAAACTGAGGTACCACTGCATATGTGTGTGTGTATATATATATATATATATATATATATGAGAGAGAGAGAGCGAGAGAGAGGGATAAATTGTACTGTATACAGTATAGCTATATGATATATATAGCTATATGAACTATATAAAAGCACTTATTTTAACTGATGACTTGCATGTATCATTGTATTCTTTTGTTGCGGTCACAGTGAGTAAATGGAATTCAATACATTTTTACTTCAATTCTCGCCGAAGTCCATTTCTTTCCAGAGTCTCACCATTTTTGATTCCTCATATTGCTGGAAGGTAGAGTGAATTATTGTTTGAATAATTGAATTAACACACTGATTCATAGCAGAGCTGTAAAACCCTAATCTCTCATAAAACCTCTCCCAGTGGCTAGGTTGCTAATCATTGCAGCTCTTTTGGATGTCTTTTCTCTGTGAATTGGCAGCAATAACGACATTTTGAGATTTGTGCGGCATTGAATGGGCTTTCCGTGTGCTAAGAGATAGAGGGGTATTAAAGGGGCTTGCTGAGAGGCATGGTGAGGAAGACATGGGAGGCGAAGCCGAAACAAAGGAGTCGGATAAAGGAGGCTAAAGACAGCCAATAAAAATAGTTAAGGGGGAAGGCAAGAAATGCGTTATGTGATGAGATAATTACAATTCATAATCTAAGAAGGAGAGACATTGAGAGAGAGTGAAAAGCTTGTAAATGGCTTGATAGGCAAAAAAAACAGGAAAGCGCAGAAACACACTTGGATCCAGATTGTAATTTCTTCACACATTAGGCAAGAGGGGTTTGTACTAAAATCCTTGAGCCTTTGGGGCAAAAGTGTGGATTAGTGGACGTCCTCCTCCTTCATTCTATGTTAGTCTACCATCGCTTGACGCTAAAGGCCTGAGGCTAAGAGTAGGGAAGCTGATTTCATGGCAGCTTCTGTCGAAGGTGGGGACACCTTTCACCTTAACCCTCTTACAGTCCCAAGTGTTTATGCTCTTACCGTCTGAGGGCTTGTGTCTCTTGCTGTTTTATGTATGTGCCTTCTCCCCTCTAGCTGGCTGTGAGCCTCACTCGGCTCCATTTCCTCAACCAGCACTCTTTTTGGCTTCTTGACCCACTGCACCTTCATGAGACTGCAACTTACAGGCAGTTTTTCAAGAAGAGACGAGCAAACACCAGGTAATTATTCATCTTAAAGGGGCCATAACATGAAAGGTCAATTTTTTGGAGCTTTTTACCATGTATCAATCTTGATTTCGGTTTCTAAAAACTCACAAATTATTTTCCTTCACTGATGCATTTCTTAGCATTCCTTATTCTGTTCTCTCCTACTGGCTCCGCCTGTGCAGATGATTTTTTTTAATGGAGAAAATGCTGAAGAGGCCAAAATGTGGCTTGGGGAGCACACCGCCGGACAATCAATGTCAGTAGTAAATAATTCACCCGAGGGCAGAACTATCATTATGAATACTGGTTTGCCAATGGGGACTGATTTTAAAGGAGGGATCTGTGTTAGCGAGAGCAGTATATTGATGCCATTTTTAATGTCAATAAAATGCTTGTTTTTGGCCCTGTTATTCACGCTTTTATAATATTAGCCACAAGCCGCGTGAGGTTGAGCGGTCAAGGTGATGGATGTCTGCTTGTTTCGTGGCCCGCTCACATTGAACAACGTCATCAAAGGGACAAGGCAGCAGTACCATAGAACTCATATTTAATAGGAAATGACATTGCCAATGAGCCAAATGTCATTTATACGCACACATTACACTGTGAAAAGTATAAAATATGTTATAGGCCCTTTAAGTAGGGCTGCAGCTAACAACTACATTTGCACTCTCACATTTGTGAGATTTCACGCAAAAATCTTACCATTTGGTGTATGAAATAAAGTGACTACAGTAGCGAATTATAACATCTGACTATAACATCAGATTGGAGTAAGACTAGTTTGTTAAAGAGTGATCAGTAGTAACAGCAACTGTTCCATTTGCGTAATATATGAATATTAAAGTAGCCGCTGATAAGTGTTGACAAAAGGTCACAGTATAATATGATGTCAGCGTGATTACATTTTTTTTTCATCCTTAAATGTGTATGATTAGAAATTGAACAATGCACTATAGTTGACATCATGATGATTCAAGTCACTAGTTATGCTTGAGTATCTTCTTCAAAATTAAAACACTGATGTCCATATGTTACTTGAGCAGGTTTATTTTGAAAGTGGCCTTCTCGCCACGTTGGTGGCCATTACTGTCATGAATACTATGAATACTTGTTAGCTTGACTTCTTCCTGACAGCGTACACAAAATTAATGTGTGGCCAGGGCAAAAAAAAAAAACAAAAAAAAAAGAAATCATTATTTATTTCATGTCAGACTTGGATAAAGTTTTGTTTTTTTTAATTACTTTTTTGACCCCCTCCCCCTAAGAAACACAAATAAAATGAATAAACCACTTTGTGAAATTGTGGGAAAAATAGTACACTTCATAGGTCTAAATGGTCCAAATCCTATTTTTAAGAGATCATACACGCGACCACAATTTTTGCACACCCTTTATGAATCACAGGAGGATTGCCTGAGACTACGTAAGCTCAAAATCTCTTTTGGCAGGACAAGATCTCACCTTTGGCTGACTTGCACATGTTGAACTTCTCACATGAAAGAAGTGGCTCAAAATACAAATGCCTAATTGTAACTGTAAAACTCCTTAAACTGTAATAAGACTCAACATAGAATAGTCATTAAGATACAATGAATTTCTATCAGAACACAATCATTATATAGCTTTTAGCACTATCATGTATCAAACTCTACTTTTTGATGGCCTGCAAAGGCAAATCATGTGTTCACTCATGTCATCACTTTTCAAGATGTTGAGGTATTCAAGGCATTTTATGCTCACGTTCCTCCTTTTAAAATGAATTAAAAAAAATGTTCCAGCAAGTTTGTTTTTGATGGTTTACGAAATAAAGTGACTACAGTAGCGAATTAAAACTAGTTATCAATCAATATATTGTATATATGAGATATGGTGATCATATGTTTTTGATATGTTAGTACATTGCCATAATGCACCCTGTGGGAAACCATTGCTACAATATGGTTAAAGACAAAAAATATTCATGTATGAAGGTATTTTTTAAATTATTGTATTAGAAAAAAATTCCATTGCAAGTAGGAAAACTCTGATTTTTTTGTACTTGTGTTTCAAGGCTATGAAAAGGAATGTTTGCAATTTTGATGTGCTTTAAATGTACTGGGTTTAATTAAAACAACAAATAAATGAACATTTCAGAACTACATAGTCTGACTGGCTTTTTTTTTCTTTTTTTTTGGGGGGGGGGGGTCTTTCATGTTGACCTTGCAATGAAGTCTAAAATAAATGGTACTTTTGGATTGACAATAATCATTACTAAAATAAAATAGCTTCATTTGTTTTGTATGTGTGTGTGAGTGCTCGCCTTATTTTATTGCTGCGAGCCCGTTTTTAAAAGAAACAATTAAACCACATAGTGTAGCTGCATTTACAGCTGAAAACAGCATTCCTTACGGATAAACACTCAGTTTTGTTTGGTTATGTTTTGCTGTGATTTATTGCACAGTCTCCATAAACAGGCAACCTAATGGCTGCAAAATATTACAAACACTGTCAGCATTGTGTACAGTCCAACTCCCTCTCACACACACTCATGCAATCGAACATGCACTTATGTGCATTCTCTCGTCATCCATACACCAATGTAGGGTCAATAAAAAAACACCCCAAGATACACTCAAACACATGATTTTCCAATGTCGATGATGCTTCAGCGCCACCAGCAAGCACAGAAAGAAGGTAGATAGAAGGGGGAGTGGGGGGGGAATCAATAACTGAAAAGCACAATATAGCTCATACTGTATTTATCATGTGTGCAGATTTTTGACAGTCCATTCCATTTTACGCAAGTACATTGACTAAGGCATTTGCATTTGTTTTATTGAGGCACGGCGTACATCAATATCGGCCATTAACATTGTATATGTCTTTGGAGAGAAGACAGAGGTTAAATGAGGTCATTGTCTAGCCCTATAATGGAGCAGTTTGAGGGTCAGCTTGCATAGTGAATGAATAAAATTATGGCTTTGAGGGATGATGGCTGAAGCTCAAACGAGGATCGTACCGCTGCCTAGGTACATGTCACTACAGAATCGGTACACCAAGGGCAGATCAATACTGATGGAAGGTCATGGTTTCAGCGATTTACAGGAAGAGATGCTAAATACCTAATTTAATCAAAACATAATGGTAGCCTCACGCTGGCGTCATGGATAGAACACATTTTATTCAAATGGTAAACTCCACATAGGGATCTGTAGATGGCCAAAAAAACCACCATTCAACTTTTGCTTTTAGGGCATCTCGTGGTTCGTTAGCGCTAAGGAGCAATGTCAGACACAGTTTTTAGTTAAAACTAAAACTATAATAAGAACTCAACAAAGGGTAATCAGCACTTGAAATGAAAAAATAAAATGGGCAAGTATCCACCCAAGTTTTACTGTTCCACTCATCAGCATAGAGGAATTCAGAAGAGCAGCTCCTGCTAGGAGGGAATTGTCGACTTTCATTCCCCTCATACTGCGACTTATTGTAATGCCCCAGAGCTAGCGTATCATGCCATTTTCCACACCTTTGCAAAGTGAAGAGCACTAAGTCCTTCGGTATAACCAAGGTCCATCCATTTCCATCCATTTTATGTAAGTCACTTACAGTTTTCAGGGTCATGGAAAGCTGGGGCCGATCCCAGCTGAATCCCAAAGAAGACTGCGCCCTGAACTGGTTGCATGCTTATTACAGGGCACATGCAAAGACACAAACATTCACACCATTACCATAACCAAAATCCCTTTATTCTTTCAGGATTAACGAACACTAGCCTTGTTGGGCAAACATTGCTTATTATTTTCCTCTAAGGTTTCTTAGGAATAGAACACCTTAAAAGGTTCTCATTTGGGTGCTTGTGAATCACCTGTTCCAAAACAATGTAGTATTTTGCCAATTATTCATTTGGTGCCTGATTACTGTAAATCCCTAATTAACATTTAGGGAACAGCAACTGGTTAAAATCTATTTAATCCTGCTGAAATTAAAGGAACATAAATAGCCTCAACCATTCATTACTGCTTGAAGTGCTACATTCACCATCTGCAGAGACATTGGAATTTCTGCTTTCATATGACTTTCAGAACAAAGAAGCATCTTCAGCCAAGTCACTGTGTTTTTTTTTTTTTTTTTTAATGCATGCAGTATATGTTCATGTGCTTATGCATTCATGAGCTAAAGGCCTTGTATGCTGTGAGCCGGAGGGCATTTGTCACATTTGACCAATAGGGAAACTGTGAGCACACCTTACCATAGGGGATTAGACCAACACTATAGGCGTTCATTAGTCCGCAGAGAAAGACGACAAGACACAGGAGAGGGAGAGAGAGAAAGAGAGAGAGAGAGACAGAGAGACAGAAAATCAAGATGGACTGATAGGCTTTTTTAAAGGCCAATAAAGATACTACTGAGGATTGAAAGAGGCCAGTGCCCAACATCTGTACCAGATATTCATTTGATAAGAAATATATTGACATCAAACCAAAAAAAAAGCAACTGTTGTATCTCTAAAGTTGTTTACTAAGCAGCTTTTTAGGTTTGCAATTTTATTAGTTTTTTTTTTCAACAATAATATATACTGTGCATCTTTGTTCGGGCGAGACTGGTTAGCACGTCCACCGTGCAGTTAGAGGTTACAGAATCGCTTCCTGCTCAAGGATTCAGGTTTGCATTTTCTCCCTGTGCCCGTGTGAGCGTTCCCCGAGTACTCTGGTTCCCTCCCAAATTCCAAAAACAAGCACTGTAGGTAAGTTAGAGACCCTAAATTGTTTTTAGGTGTGATTATAAGAGTGAATGTTCGTCTATGTGTATCCTGTGACAGGCTGGGAAGAATGTACCCCGCCAACTACCCAGAGAGAGATGGGATGGGATCCAGCGGCCGTGAGGATAAGTGGTCAAGATAAGGGATGTATGGATGGATGGCCATCTTTGTTCTAAAATTGAACTGCAAAATTTTCATAGATCTTTACCTAAAATTTTAAACATAAACAAGAAATTCGATGCATTCTGAATGTCAACTGCATCTTAGTATAGTACCTTGAAGTTAAGTTACATTGATTGAATATTGATGACAGTATTTTTCTAAAAAGTTTTGTGTGCGTGTATATATATATATATATATATATATATATATATATATATATATATATATATATATATATATATATATATATATATAGAGAGAGAGAGAGAGAGAGAGAGAGAGAGAGAGAGAGAGAGTGAATGGAATTTAATTAGAGAAATGAGCTGAAAATAGAGCATAATTCCGGCAAATTAAACATGGGAGGTACTGAGAAGCTGTTAATGATTGAATTTGTCATTTGTCATCAAGTCATTTGGGAGAAATGTAGATGGATAGAGAGAGAGGAAAAATATTGCTATGTTGCTATTGTTGAATGAATAATTGTGCATGGAATGTTCATTCATTAATAGCACTAACACAACGTAGATACAATTTTGGACTTTACCACTAAACTTGCATAAACATTTTGAGACATTTTAGCACAAAAAAATTGACTTTCATCCAAATGCATCAAAAGTCAAAGCAGGAAGCTCCAATAGGAAAAGGAAGTGGGAGAAGACAGACAGAAAGTTGAATGGGGTCGTGGGGGGGCAGTGATGTAGAACAACAAGTAGCGAGGATTAACCCCTCCAATGAATGAGCAACACACCCAACAGGCATACACAAGCAAAAACACACACAGGGCCTGGGAAGAAAATTCCTGCACTGAACTAATTAGCAACAAAGTCAAAACCAACTGCGGGATTTACAGGAGAGCCAGACTTGGCCTGAGTTTTGTGTACACTCCTCTTTGTGGGTCTGAGGCTGAAATCCATATACATATGTCGGTAGTTCTCAATTGTGTTCTGTGAAACCCCGCTACACTTCTACAATACAATGCATCCTTATTAGAAAACAAGATAAGGAAGGAAGATATCACAACGTACAACAAAAAGTAACTTCTTTCAAATGTCTTAAGTCTCTAACAGACAACATTTGTAGTACATCAATATGCCTGATAATTGAAAAAAAAATGCTATGGACTTATATAGACATCGAAGATCCATTTTTACTGGCCAAATGGTGAATAAATTAACTCAAAAACTTCCTTCGACAGGCGTAAAAATCGCAATGGATGAGTTAATTATAATTTCAAGATATAAGTGTAGGTACAACATTTTTAGTAGGGAGCGCAAGGACCAATTACTTGGCCTCATATTAAGTACAAACTTAAACTGTCAATACTTTCATGGAATTGTAAGGAAGGCGATGATATAGGATTAATTAGGTCTTTCGTTAAAATGATGTCATTGTTTTTAGAGCAGATTTTGTAACAAAAACTATTACTGATATAAGTAGTTGGGTATGAGTGATGAGTGAAGTGTTGAATACTGCATATATATATATATATATATATATGTTATCAAACATCACACATTTTCACCTGATGCTATGGCAACAAATGATGTCACTCACACAGACTGTAAATGACTCCGAAAACTGTGGGAGACTTTAGCAAATAAATGGCCTCGAAATGACAGATCCCCAGCTTGAAGTTGTTTTTCTCTGATGGAACAATCGGCTTCATTTTGCAAAGCCGTAAAATTCAAATTAGGACTTTGCTATCCAATATGCTCTTCCCAATTGCCATTTCAGGCGACATTTTGAAATCATTTTTATAGCATTGAGATACTCGGGAGTGATGAAGCATGTCCATGACCTGAAATTGAGCGCCATCTTTTAAAGGCAACAAGTGGAATAAACTCAACGGCGTCGCGTGTAATGTTGCCCACTTTAAATTCACGCAGTTATCAATGCATTCAGAACCAAATAATGGAGACATCATCACACGCAAAACAGATGCTGTCCTTGGACATTTTGCTATTTAAGGGAATTGTGGCAGTTTGTTATTCACTATTTACATTTTAATTATCTCATTATATAACTTAACTAGGCAAGGCAATATTTACTTTAGGAAAAAAATAAAAATCATTACGCTTGCAGATCACATCCGGGATGAAATATATTTTCCACTGAGTTACCATGTTAATTCTTATTTGGACTACAGCACCAAACACCAAGACATTAAAACAAATTGCTTAGAGATTGCTTTCAGTTACGGTGATGCTATAAAAGTGTAATTTAATCTACATTTGGAGTTTTGTGGCCCACTTTTAATCTTCAGTGCATGTTCTGCCAGGCAAATACAGCACCATGTTACTGTTCAGTGGAGGCTTTGAATGTGCCACCAGATGTTTTCTTTGTCATAATGTGTTTTTAATCACCAATCCTGAAGTCAGATGCCAGCAGGCAGCTTCCAATCTGATTTGCATCACTTGTGGCCCTTCATCTCTTCTCAACAACTGAGAGAACAGAGGCATCAATCACTTTTAACAAGACAACCTCACAGACATTTTCGACGTTAGTTTCACTTCCGAGGAGCTTGGGTGTCTTCTTACTATAGTTTGTCGATGCCCACGAACATTTTGACACACTGCATCAAAAAGACAAGTTGGATAATGGATTTACACTCACGAAGACTTTATTATGTCAACCTGTACAATAATGCAATATAACACATGAGCTACATAAAAAAATCTGTTCTCTTTCCAACATTCGCTAGTTAAATCAATATATGTAACAGTCTAATGAAAACATCAGTTTAAGTTGCTCTTTAACTTTCTGTTCAACACACCTCATCAGGATTGCCTAACTACACGATGCTGTATTTTTTTGTATTATTTATCACCATAAGGGGTTTAAAAAAAATGTTTTTTTTTTTTTTTATCCCAATCATATCGTACGTAATGAAGGCTACTTTAAGTTCATACAGTATATCTTGGCTACTATTGTGATATCATTGGCGAAATTTCTTTCTAATTTGTATTAATATGTTTTTTTTGGTGTTTTTTTTTAATTGAATTTTGTGTTAACAACTCTGTGTACGTAACAAATAGGCCATTAAAGCTTTCTGCTTCTCACAAGATCATGCCTCGTTTTAATTCTTTACTCCACAAAATCTTGTTTATACAACAAATTATTATTTCAGTCTCTCTTTTTTATTCTTACGATTTTAGTAAAATTTTCTTTGACATCATTTTTGCAATATTTTAGCCAAGGGATGGCACACTTATGGATTGTGATAAGTGGTCTTGCCATGTTGAACTTTGACATGTTATCTGGGTGAAATTTCAGCACCCTAGTTTTTTGTTTGATGTGAAATGCCTTTGATAAAAGGGTGAAAGGATTCGACAAAATACCACACAAGAGTTAAGGAACTTCGACTATTGGAGTGTCCAAACCCCGCCTATCATTTACATTTTTGTCATTTGCGACCACATTCAAATGATTTGGATTATTACGAGGGTTTCGCTGAGCTTAGTGATGAGTTGATCATTTGAATCAGTTGTGTCGGAGGACAGATACAACAAAAACATGCAGGATAGGGAGTTCTGACTGGACACCACTGGCAAATTGTTATTCCAGTGATATAGGAAAATTGAAAAAAAAAGCTTAGGCGGTTTTAATAGGGAAATCCAAAGCAGTCTAGGTCATTTAACAAGCCATCTTAATAATTTAGAGAAGGAAAAAAAAAAAAAACGCCATCAAAAGAGCTTGGTCAGATTCACATCTTATCTTTGGAAAGGTTACCCTGTAACAATCTGAGGTAACGGGAGACTGGGTTGATTCTCTAAAAGTTGGGCGGTGAGAACATGGACTAATATTTCGCAGCATCGGCTCAAACAACTCTAGTCTGCATCATTGTGTTAAAGCAAGCAAAGAGAGCAAGGTGTGTTTAGACCCAGTGTCAGTGTCCAGTGCCAGTCAAAAGGTCTCTAACTAGGATAGACAACATATAATTTTAAATGTCATTTTCAATTAATAGTTTGCATTTACGTGTATTTATTTGAAGAGGAGTAAAGCAAATCAATCAACATTATTCTATGTTAATGTGTCCGAGCTTGCAAAGTTAAGCTGATTTTCATCGACAGTTCGTTGGACGGATATAAGATACAGCAGTTAAAAACAGACCCAGATAAAAGGCATATTAAAGTCTCTAAACTGTCTTGAGGTAGCAGGTGCACCGTCAATGTGTGTATCTTTAAAATTGACCTTAAGTGCTAAGCTCAAACACACTTTGAAAAGGAAAGGACCGAGGAATCCTGTGGATATCGCTTTGGAGAGCCAGCTTCGTTTATGGGCAGATGATTGATCCTTTTCAGTCGGCAAGAGTCCTTAGGAAACACTTAAACCCCTAAGAAGTGTCCTCTGAAACTCTTAAAAACTTTCATTTCACTGTGAGGGGGGGAAAGTCCCCTATTACTTTCTTCCTGGACACTCTATTGTCATCAGTTATATTTTTATTTTCTTTAAAAAAAAGCCACTGTGAGTCTTTCTTGCCCTCTTATTTTTCTCCTGTTACTCAATTTGTTTTACTTGTACTCCATCTTATTTCCTCGTCATCTGCCTTGCCTCTGTTTTCAAAAAGCTACAAGAATGTGGCCGTGACTTTAGCTGAAGCTCAGATGAGACATGTCAGCGCTTCCATCACACACAAACACATTCACAGACAGACACAAACACACAGATATGTCACCACCTTTACTGTGCATGCAAATATTCCGGTCTGCATGTCACTAGGGAGGTCCACATGGTTCATATAAAGCAGTGCAACAATGAAAGACCATGAAGAAGAGTGAGCGAGGGAAGTGGGTGGAAAGTGTAGGAGACAAGGTGAAGGAGGCTGGTGAAGAGGGACTTAAAAAAACTGAGCAAGAAAATTAGTGCAGGAGTCAGGGGGATGGATGGAGGAGGATTTCAAGGATCACATGCCACTTGAGTGTTGCTTTGTCCATCACAGTAGACACCTTTGTTTTCATCCCAGGTCTCAGAGGTCTTAGTGGCTGATAGTGATGCAAAAGCCGTCCTCTTACTTCTCTTCTACTTAACTCTCCACAGTCAATAAGTTTCTGCTTTAATTGTTTTGTCCCTCTTATCAACTTTTAAATCCCCTGCTACCTTTATTGAGGGAAACTATTCTTTATCCACCCCCACTTCCAATTTAACGTCTTTATAGTTGCACAAATTGTTGTTTGAAATGTTCTCAGTAAGAAGTCAAACTTATGAAATGGAATTGATTTATTCAACTTAAAATATTACATTTAATAGCAAGAGCAGGGGCACTTTGTTTATTTTACATTGTGTTGTACTGATAGCTTTTTGTAGGCTTGTGACATAGCAGTATTGGTTGGTTTAAGGAGCAATAATGCCGACAGTTTTTCCGCATTTGAATTGGCAGCCAAGTTGGATTTGCCATTTTCAAGTGATGTCCTCAGTCAGGTTGCCAGATTACACAGAAGCAGTGTCTTATTTAAGAAGTAGGATGAGCTACAATGGAATAGCACTAGCAAAATGCGTTATAAGCATGAGCTCAAATTTTGGTCAAGAGGTGTCTGCCACGTGTCACATGTACTGATCTGGTTTGGTCATCATGTACAAAGTAAAAATAGATGTCTTCAAATGTCCTATTCTGACGAAGAACAAAAAAAAAAATCTTGATTTGCAAACTACACAATCAGAGAATAATTACTTCTGAGAGGGTAAAACCAGAACATTTATTACTATTTTAAGTTAAACAATAGCACAAAATGACAATATAATTATTAAAAAAGATGTTAATATTAATTTGATAATTGATTACGTCTAATGTAATCAATTAATTTTGACAGGTATTTTAGGTACTTTATATACAAGTAGAAAGATAAATATCCAATATATTTATAACTAAAAACAAACATACTCGGAAACCAAACTTGTGGAATTAGACTGTGAGAACAAAGAAAAGAGCTTAAAATGACACCTTGAGAGTTTTACTGGACATTCTGACAAAAACTCCTAACAAAATGTGTCACTGAGACTATGTTAAGACATCAATCCTATAAGACATAATAAAGCAATCGACATTAGCATAGCATTACATGGCAACTGATACATTAAGGACGAAAGCAGTCAAAAAAGTAAATCACAAATGTGATAAAAAGACACATTTATCACCACATACACAAATACATGACCAATATGACAAAAATGACAAATATTGGACAAGAGCAACTACATAGAAATTGATACCACAATGAAGTATCTACTACCCCAACTAAAGACCACACGTTTTCCTTTACAAAGTAATCACCCTGCAGTATAAAACGTCAACTCGCTCGTGTGTATCAGGTCGTCAAACAAGAAGCAGAGTCAGATACAATAAGAGCAATGAGTCCACAAAAAAGGGTCATTACCGGTGATGAGTCATGGATGTTCTAATACAGCCAGGAGAAAAAAAATAAAAAATCTTGCATTGCAGTTTCCATCTTTCTACTAAAAGTTCCAAGAATGCCAAAGAGTGCAGTACTTGGAACACTTGCCTCTTTCAGAATATAAAAACAACATCAGTAGTGGAGCTGGCCAGGCCCTTCAGGACCAATTTCGACTCTCTGTCTTGCTCAAGGACACTCTGATTACTGGACAACATGTTCCCTCTAGGTCCCAGAGAATGCAAGAGACAACAAAAGCCCCCTTGAGACAATGGGAGAAGGCTCAGGTGAGAGACGTTGCACATAGATAGGAACATTGGGTGCTCTTTTGTGAGATTATAACACTAAAAAAAAGACCTAGTATCAGATGTAGTGTCTCATGCATTGGTTCGTCACCATTTTTTTTTTCCTATCATGTGCTCCTTAAATGTTTTTCAGCCAATTAACCCTCACCAGCGCAAATACTGTGCTATCCATGTCTGATTAGCCTGATTAGTCACATTTGTCTCAAAATTCATCACACAAATACTGTACATTCCTGATTTTTATGTATTGGAGATCATAAAATATTCCCTTGAAATACAGATATACGTGTTTAACAGTCACCAATGTTTTCAAAATGTTCTTTTTTTTTAAATCCACAAATATATGTTAAAAATTAAGATCCATCCATCCATCCATTTACAAGAGCGGCTTATCCTCACTTAGGGTCGCAGGTTTGCTGGTGCCTATCCAAGCTGTCTATGTCAGTAGGCGGTGGACACCCTGAAATGTCATGAATTACCATTTGTAAATGTTTGATTTTGCTTGTGAGTTATTGAATGTTTGTAGATCGGAGGGCACACGCCATATCACGTTTCTTAAAATTGTACTTTGAAATTAAAAGATCTAAAAGTAACATTTATCTGATCTTATCTAATGTGTTTGTTTATTGTAGTCCTTCTTAAAGAGTGGGGCAATCGCGAGGGGTGTAGCAACAGCCTTTACTCATGTCATGTAAATTGGATTGCAATATTCATGGCACTGGGTGGTGCAATTGTGGCAAAGTCTCTGCACAAGTTATACATTTAAACTTACAATCTTTTTTAGTTTTGTTAACATTTTTTTCTAAATCATATTATTGATACATGTGATTTAGAAAAAAAAGATGTATTATACCTTTTTCTTAAGGTTAAAATATTTAAGATATTGGTGCTCCTGTCTTAATGGTCCAAAACAGTTATGTATTATTATCGATTGATATTTAATATTTTTTTCACCATGAAATGTTTCAGATGGTCATAATGTTTCTAGCTGAAGTAAGGATCAATATATTTATTTTATTGAAAGCGGTTTGGTGGGGTGCAAAATGTTTTATCTTTCCTGGGGGAGCTTTACAAGGAAAAAAAAATCATTTAGAAGCACTGATTTTTTAACACACATTTGTAAACAAAACCCTGAATTTAAACCTTCATTCTTATCACAATTTATTTATTTATTTATTCATTTCCCCTTCACTCGTAAGATGATGTTCTTCTATTGGCCATATAAAGAAAGAGAAAAAAATAATAAAAACAACAATAGACAAAGAACCTTTTCTTATCCAAGGCAGCGAAAGCACAAAGGAAAGGAATCAAACTTGGGCTATATGTTTTTTTTCAACTTGTATTAGATAAACACATAACAGAAGGTCAGATAAAGGCTTGTTTGCTGTTTTTCAATTTCCAGTTTTGAACAAAAAAAGGGGAGGTGACTGTTGATCTGCTTTATTTATGTTGGGCCTGCTGGAAAATTAAGTCACTAATGACAATGTGCATCCATAGAAATCTTCACAAAACAAAGCCTGCAAATGTCTCTGAAAAATTAGTTTTTAGACTAAAAGTAGAATTTAGACATATCATGCTCCAACTAATTTGCTTTTTATTTGAAAAGAAAATTTACTACTCTACTCATGGCACTAAAAGTGTTACAACACATTTGCCAATAACAGCAGAAACCCTGTCAAAATCTTGAGATGCCTTCACAAACCCCCATTTGAGCACCACTGGAGAGACTTGGACGGTGCACTCAAGAAGGCTGACAGCAATGATAAGGAGAGCAAGTACACGGCAAAACACAAACACAGAAACATTGGGTAAGAAGGTGTAACGACAAAAAAAAAAAAGACAGAAAGTAACGAGTTAAAAGGACAGAGGCAGTGTGTGATAGCTCTGAGAGAGAATGGAGAGGCGAGCCAGGGAAGTCCAGGAGTCTATACTCAGATCAATGGGTGGCCTGTCCTCTGCTGTGTCTGCATTTCCTCTGCCTCACATAATAAGGCCTCCTCAGTCCCAAGGCGTGCGTTTGTGTGTGCTATAAAGTGCATGTGTGTGTGTGTGTTTGTGCACAGGAGAGAGAATGTCAATCAGAGAGTAAGTAAATGACCCCTTTGCACTCAGGTATTTTCCTAATATTAGAGGTCAAGGGGTAATCTTCAAGGGGGATGTTTGTCCATGGCCCATCAAAGTGAAGTCTATAAGTTCCATTATACAAATTTGAGTGTGCAGATAATCAAAGAATGAATGTCAATTACCTGTTCCTGAAAATGTGCAGTTAGTTTTACAACGCTGTTTACAAGTAATTGCTTTGGAAGGAATATTGTATTGCTGTCAAAACATTTCATGCGTTTTTACTCAGTGTTACATATTGTACAAGTATTCTCACTGACAAGATTATTTCTACATGTCTTTTCTAGTCGACAGCAAGTGAAACTGTTTTTTTTTTTTAAGTTATTAATTGTACGTGCAATGTTATGAAGACATCAACTTTTTTACAGACTTTTTTACTGCTACAAATGGCTGAATAATTAAAAATCCCTTTAACTACTGTGGATTGTGGAAGAGCATAGCACTTATGCAAATGAACTAACTTTTATTATTATGCCAAAAATTCTTTAATAATTCCTTAATAAGTTGCCTCAACTCTTGTGAGACTGTATTTAACAAGCATTCTATCTGGTAAAAATATACTATTATACAGGTCATATAGAGAGAACCTGTACTTGTATAGCTGGCCTTCAAAATGAAAGTTACTGTTTAAAATATACAAAAAAAGACAAAAAATAATAAAAACGATGTAATTGAGGGTAAGACAATACTATTAAGGGTATTAAGAATAATACAGTATAGTATATGTATTTCAGTATTTGTAACTCATTCAATTCCAGACATAATTGTACGTCTTTACAGAGTCCTTATTTACAGTAGTCTTATTTTATTGTTTATTTATTCATATTTGGGTGGACGAGCTTCCAAAAATAGCTGGCACATTCTTTCCTAAAGACGTAATTATCCACCGTTACAAAGTCCAGTTTAATCCTATTAATTAATTCATTCATTCATTCATTCATTCATTCCTTCATTCATCTACTAATATTTACCGGTAGGTAAAGAAGTGTCGGAAAATACCTGGCACTGAATGAGTTAGTCTTGTTTTGACTAGACACACCTCCACCTAACTGTATTTGTTTCATATTCAACTTCCTACCTTCAAAGTTTAGTCAAACTCAGTTAACCAGTTGTTAACACAATGTGAAACAAAGCCAAGCGAATGAAACTAGCATTAATGTTGCACTAATTATAATACATGATTTTTTTTTATTTTTTTATTTATTTTGTATTTTCCCCGCAAAACTACATTCTTGTTTTGCTTTTGTGAGACTGTGGTGGATTAATGTCATTCCCATTCATTTCAACAGAGAACAAAAAAGAGATTGAGATATACATCTGAAATTGTATGTTCTCACAATGAATCAAACTTATGAATCAAGGTACCACTAAAATAGAAGCATCCAGTGTTGACCGCCATTAGTCGTATTTTTATCAAAGTAAATCTATGCAACCTGCATCATCAACCGTCCCAAGGTTAGGGTCCACTAGGGAGAAAGAGGATCAGTTTACACTAATGCATTATGTCTGCAGGAGGACACGCATGTGCATGGCCCGTCACACACTGTCCCACCCTATCTGACTTTCACTTTGTCTTTCCATACACACACACTCACACGAGTGATATTATACTCTCTTCTGCAATCTCTGAGTTTGTCTGCCTGAGGTCTCTAAGCAAATCACTTGTTTCCAAAAATAAAAATGGAAAACAAACCTTCTCACTAGCCAAGACTTGAAAATCATATTGAACACGTAAATCTGTATTGTGTTTTTCATCTTCTGGACATGTATTAAACAGCATTACTGTTGTAAATGAATTTTTATCAAATTCATACAAAAATAATAAATAACATATTTTACTTGCTCGTTTTTATTTTGGGTGCTATCTTAGTATGAATGTTTATGCTATCCACAATGTTAAAAAACAACAAAAAAAAACTTTTAAAATGAGGTAGGTATGGAGGTTTGACTATTTTAATGATTTTTGATGCTGTTGCAAGAATAAAGAATGCTCTCTTCCAATTAAGAGCAAATTAATTGTAACATGAAACATCTTATTGCTGAATTCTGTTATTAATTGTGTGGTCTTATTTTGTTAAATTTTATGCTGGTGCTCACTGTCAGTAGTGACACAACATTCTAAAACATGAGCCAGAAATAAAAGAGATGACGTTTACAATATCTTGGCTGAGTTAAAATATGCCAAGAAAAACAGCTGCAAATGTAGGTCCAGCGTTGAATAAATCATACAGCAATGGCACAGTGGTTAGAATTAAGTGTCTGTTGTTTTTTTTTTTTTTTTTCATCCAATCAAAAATACTTAACTTAGAAGTAATTGTGTGGTGGAGAAAAATAAAATAAATAAAATAGTAATAACTTTGATGGCCTCTAGAAGTCACTCAGGAACCAGCCAAACATAAATTAAAAGTTCTATCAGGTAAAACATAAACAATATGTGACGGAAATAATGAATGCAAAAACTTACGGTAATTAAATTATCATATTATGATTTTTAAAAAGTAAATAGTCTACTGCGCTGCAAATAAAAAACTGATGCTACAGAAAAAAAATAGAATTTTATACAGTGAACAGTCCCATTAGTGCATATAACAGACCCTAAAACCATACAGCAGATACTTTGCGAAACCGATCATTGATCAATCTAATTTCAGTTTTGATTAAAGATTTAAAAAATATCTCAGATGGCAGCAAGAAAAAAGGTAAAAGAAAAATGTGAGCAAGATAAAAAGACAAAAGGTATAAAAATAGCATTGTGGTAGGAAAATGATAAATCATTTACTGACATACGGAGGGTAAGGTCATCAAAGTTTAAACATTCATTATGGGTGTCAAGTCAAAGCTTTTAGATGTTGAGGAATGAAGTTCACCTCTTTCCCCGTTTGATGTTTATGTTGAATTATGCATCAAAACGGATGTTATAAATACACCTACTGTTGATTTTACTGTTTTTGTTGTTGCTTTGAGGAGCTCAAGGTTTGAACTCTTACGATTTAAATAAAAAAGGTGTGATTGTGACATAATTGTGTTGGGTTTTATGTACATATTTTATAAAGCTTTATTTCACTGTAACTTCTCAGTCCACCTTCTTTGATATGTTCCCACAGTTCACAAGCAAGCCCCCAAATGACCCAGCCCAACTCATTCGTTACATCCAAGCCCCCCGCACTCATACACCTCCCTCCCACTGACTTATTTTCCTCCCTGTCTCCCCTCGATTGCTTTCTCCTCCACTCACTGGTGGGTGTCCTGTTCCCTCGCTCTCTGGTGGAAGCAGACCTCCTGACGTCTCCGTATTGATCATCCCATCTCCCTATCCTGCTTATCTCACACACTCTCTGGCACTCTTTTGCGTTTTGTCACACACACACACAGACAGACGCACACACGCACATGCTGACTTACATGCATGCATTTGGGTGACAAGATAAAAGGGTCTGTAGGCCCTGAGGCAAAGGCAGCTAAACATGAGACCCTCGACTGTACAGTATGCTTTAAAAAAAAAACACGTAAATCTTTCAAATGAAAAACAATGACCGAAAGCTTTCTTAGGGAAAATTCTGCCTTGTATCATGCCACATAAATCCCACCATTTAGAAATAATAAAAAAAACAACAACAAAAACAAAAACAGCATAGTTTATGCAAAAGAGCATCTCAATCTAATCACACTATTTATAACATGTGCCTTGGGGGGGAAAAGACTTGGCTCACATTGGGAGAAGCTCCTTGTATCTTTACAAAAGACTGTTAAGTCAAGCTGTCTCTGAGATTGTGTCTTGGGACCAATCAGTTCAACATATTCAAACAAGTTGGAATCAAGGAATAGGGAAGGTCAGGGCAATGTTTGATCAGCTGCTCTTGACTGCATTACAGTAGACGCTATAACTGGATGCTAGGAAAACAGTGTGGTTTCCTGCAGAGATGTGAGACTTTGACAAGCTATTTTATGCTGTCTATAAGCAATAAGAAGCGCTACTGCTAAAATCCTTTTATTTTTAAAAGTTAATTCATAGCAGTGGGAATTTATGACCGTCTCACAATTTTTGGGTCTACTATTCCAATTCATAATCAATTTTTGATTCAAAACAATTTTCAACTCAAGTTGATTTGATTGACAATTTCCACCTGAATATATAGATTTGTAAAGATCCATTGTGATCTTCTCTTGTCTTGTCTTAGCAAGATGGAATGACTAATGGAAGCACTAAAGTGACTTTTTTTAAATGTCATTAGGTTTTAAATCATAAGGAAAGTACCTTGTTCCACAGAAAAAAAGCGTGTGGACCACAACTGCCACTCTATTCTTTATTTTGATTCTTTGACACTCCATCCACAAGGACGGAAGGCAGAAGCTTAGTTGTTTGATTAGGCATTGTAAACATAAGTGACTAGCTGGAACAGCTATTGTAATTAAGTAAAATATCAAAAATAATTTCCCTATTATTCTTGATATATGTCAACTTTCACAGATTGATAGCAAGCCCATTTAGTTTAAATATTTGAAGTCCAGGGTTTTGAATTAATTGTAACTGGACTGTTCTGATTGTCAAAGGTCAAAGTCACATTTATTTGTGCAGCCATTACTCCCAAAAGAGTAACAAAGGGCTTCACAAGTCCACACAGATATCACGTTGACTTAGCTCCCAGGTTGTCTAGGAAGATGTTTTGCCTCATCTGAGCTGGCCACATCTGTTCACACAACAGGCAAGTTGAGAACTTAGGACAACAACAGAAGTTGTTATTTTAGATCTATGGGTCAGCAATATATATATATATATATATATATATATATATATATATATATATATATATATATATATATATATATATATATATATATATATATATATTTTTTTTTTTTTTTTTTTTTTAATTCAAGCTTTTCCAGTGCTATACTAAAAAGGAACTGACAAACAAAAATTGCCACAGGCAATGCCTCTGCTTGATTATCACAAAAATTGCCCTACATCTCCCGATACCCCTTGTTCCAACTAGTGCATTGAAAATATATACAGAGAAGGACTGAATACATTTCCGTTGGGTGCACTCCAAACCCCAAAATGTGGCAGCATGAGTACCATTCACTATCCACCGAGCATTGGAGCTAAAAGTAGGAGGTTGTCGCGGATCGATACTTGGTGTGAAAAATGATGTGACTTTCAGATGTTGTGGCCACATCAATCACATTATTACCATTAGCTCATCCCTCCACAACAACACAGATTCTCTCTCTCTCTCGCTCTCTCGCTCGCTCTCTCTCTCTCTCTCTCTGCCAGCTCAGCGGATGCCCCTTGTCACAGCTCCTATTTCAGCCTTCTGAAGTTTCCTAATTGATTGCAATTAGAGCCGTTACTAAGCAAGGGTGGGGGCTGTGGCAGAGATGCTGAGAGAAAGTGTGTTCACGTGTGCATGTTCGCCTGTGTATGTGTGCGTTTACTAGTGAGAGAGTGAGAAACAACTAGAGAGAGAGAGAGAGAGAGAGAGAGAGAGAGAGAGAAAGAGGTTGAAATCAATGAGTCTGTTGGACTAAGGACTGGCCTGTAACCATGGATGTCTAGGCCAATGTTTTGTTTTTGTTTTTTTTATTTTCAGTGACGTACCTCCTGTGAATTACGTTTTCAGCTAAATACCCCCTAACCAGTGCAGAGAATTTGGGGGTTTAAAAAAAAAAAGCCTTGAAACATGTCATCAGTGTCTGATTTATTAAACGTTAGAAGACATTTGTTATGAAAAAAAAGACTTATTCATTAATGAATATCTGTCCCCAAAAATAATCAACATAAAGTTTTAAAAAATGAAAAATACATATTTATTAAAAAAAAAAAAATTGTCCACAGGAAAAAAAATAAACATGGATGAATTATGTTCACAAAATAAATAAACTTAATTATTAATACATATTTAACTTAAAAAATGATCAACATAAAGTGTCAGACATATTTGCAAAAATAAATAATTATAGATTAATATTTGTCTACAGAAAAATGTTTACCTCAAAGAGTCCACTTTTGGAATTATAGTAGAAATCTGTTTTCAAAAATAAATTTTAAAAAATCATTAACTTGACAGGGAGAGCTCTTGACGAGAGCTGGCATGTGACAAGTTGGGTCAAATTATTTAGTATGCAGGACAACCTGGATTTTTAAAATAATTAAACTGAAAAAACTACTGAACTTAAAATTTGTTTTATGAACTTATATTTTCCCCATTAATGAATTAAATAATTATTTTCAATGGATGTTTGCATTTTTGTTTGTTTTATTTCAAATCTCAAGTATCCCCTGGAGTTTCTTCAAGTACACCCAGGGGTACTAGTTCCCTCATTTGAGAACCACTGGTCTAGGCAAATAAGGCAAGTGGTCTAGAGACTTACAGTAGCAGATGAAAAATTGACAACAGTACAACACTTTTAATGAATTACTTAAGAAGAACACAGACACACAACGCCTTGAGCCTTGCTATGGTGGATTTTTTTTTTTTTTTTATGTTCCCAATTATGGGAAGGGGTATTTTTTGCAGTCAATTTGAAAAATAATGTTTGTTTGTGAATTAATATATGGAACATAATTCATTTAAAAACAATATCAATCCATCAATAAAATAATTAACAGATATAATCAATAACAAAATAAGTTGCATCCCTATATTCATTTAGCTATCTACATTAATCAGCATCTCACATGAATATAACCTAATTATGTCTATAGGTTGCATGTTAAGCATGTTAAGGTGCAAGCGCTTATGTCAGCATTAAATTAAAATAATGCATGTACATTTTGAACAAGCAAAATAATAGATCAAAACAAGAGACAGGATAAGATTGATGAGATAAATTCAAAGGAAACAGACATTTGGTGAGTAAAGTTGAAGCCAAGAGTAAGCATAAGATTTGTAATTGAGAGATAAGGGTAAGCAGAATGACAAAGAAGAATAACAATGGTGCCAAAGCCTCTTCCATCCTCCAAGTAAACGTACCCCGATCCTCTTTTTTCTCTCATTTAAATTCCTCTCCTTTGTCATTGCAATCTCTGCATTACCTCAGTTCGCACACACTGACATTAAAGGCACACGCGGTGACCTCCAACAGCAACCGGGGCCATCCCAGTGAGGCGACCTCACACAGCATTGCTAATCCCTATCAATGGATACACATATTCGAAAACTACCAATGTTTGTTGGAAAGATAGCCTGGGGTTTCCCCCAACTGGATTGTCAATGTGACCCCCGCCATGCTGCCGTGGGTGTGGAATAGCAAACAGCTTGTCACAGCATCCAGCGTCTTGTCTGCAACACAGCCTGGCACGCTAGCTCTGTGCTCACTACTCCCTTGTCAACATGGCAAGTCAATATTGTTACCTTTAATTCGAACCTGTGCCTCGTCAGACCACAGTATGAATTCAGTGGGCTTCAGTTCTCCTGTTTTTCTGCACTTTGTAGCTGTAGAAAGAGGTGTAGAAAATGAAATGGAATTCTCAGACTCTCTCCGACTATCTATTAATTCATATCTGTGCAGTATGTCCTGTCTTAGAAAACCCAAACAATGCTTTTCATGGTTAAAGCGTCACCATCATATTGGGAGTACTTAACCCCCTTGTTGGTAGTTTTCCAATTGCATTCTTAAAGAGAAAAAAAAAATATTGCTGACAATTTTATTCTTCATTATCTTCAACTCTTGAATCAGCTGAAATTTTAGCATAACACATATTGTTTGTAACGGAAAATAAATTGGGCATGCTCAACAAAGCAACAAATTAGAAGCCTAAATAAAATACCCGGAGCAGGATGAAACAGTAATTTTCTCTTCTTTTTTTCTGGTATAATGTAGAGATCATGCCTTTCGACCTTAAATTTGGAGGTGAAATTTGCTCTAAAATTTTGATTAGATTCTGAATCAACCTCACAGGCGTTTAGAGGTTTCGGTGTCGTGCAAAGTCATCAAAGCAAGGATGCAGCTGGGTTGATGTAATTCTTTACTTTATGACTCCCTTGTCAGCAATTCTCGGTTGGGCTGATGGCGACTGGTGTTGATCTTAATTTGGCCTTGTCAGTGTGCAAAGACTACATGTGCACTGTCAACACAACTTGGGGTCCAGCTGAGAGCGAGAGCGAGTGAGCTCATGCCCGTCTGCATCCTTGGGACTTTGCTCCTCTAGAATGATATGTCTTGTCTTATCACACCATGTCAACAGTGCTCAGGTCATAGGCTGCCGTCAGTGATGGTAATACTTAATCTGGGACATTGCAAAAAAAAAAAAAAAAAAAGTCACTGGACCTATTTGTGTATATATATATATATATATATATATATATATATATATATATATATATATATATATATATATATATATATATATAAAAATATATATATATATATATATATATATATATATAAATATATATATATATATATATATATATATATATATATATATATATATATATATATATATATAAACAAGGACTAACTGGTTTGTGTATGCTTCAGAAAACAGAAACTCATGAAGGAGCCAGATGGACTGTCATGGAGACAAGCTCCTGCATGGCATTTACCAACATCAAATTGAAGGACTAACTGACATTGAGAAAACATACCAGCAGCTTGATAAAGCCGGACTGTAAGTTTGCATGGGGGCAACATAAAGATAGGCCCTTAACACCAGAGAAATGGAGGCTGAGGTCTACCAGCATATACTCACTATTGACACACAAACACAAGCAAGGGATGCTCAAACTTGTCTGGTTAACGTGTTGTGTTGGTTACAAAGACATTTGCTGAATGCCAAAAGGCAATGGCACACAGAAAGAGATGAAGAAGAATTGACGCATGTCATTTTTCCCATGTATATAGTTCACTGTCTGAAGGCAAGATGGGGATTAGTTGTGAATATGCCCTTTGAGATGTCAGATTATCCTTTGCCACCCAACAAGTGGAATGTTTCTCAAATTAAATGTCAGGGTTTCACTACTTGCTGCAAGTTCATCATTGCAAGCTCAAAAATATTCAAATGGATACACTTACGAGATCATGATTCACTATGTGTCTTTTTATAGTCATCCATAGAAGTGTCCAATATTCTTTTAAACATGATATTACTACAGAGAACTTTATATCAGTGAAAATTTCCATCTGTGACCTTTAAAATTAGACTGAGCTCCAGCAAAAATGTGTGTGTGTGTTTATATATATATATATATATATATATATATATATATATATATATATATATATATACATATATACATATATATATATATATACATATATATATACATATATATATACATATATATATATATATATATATATATATATATACATATATATATATATATATATATACATATATATATATATATATATATACATATTATATATATATATATATATATATATATATATATATATATACATATATATATATATATATATATATATATATATATACATATATATATATATATACATATATATATATATATATATACATATATATATATATATATATACGTATATATATATATATATATATATATATATATATATATATATATATATATATATATATATATATAAACAAAACAAAACATATACACATATAAAAAAAACATTTTTGGGGTCAAAAGTTGTATCAAATTGACTGGGCTCAGCAGATGTGCAAATCTTCTATTTCTAAAATGACAAATTAAAAGAAATAATTTGATTTGATTTGTTGTGAACCCCTATTTAAGCTCAGTGTACATTCTACAAATGCGCTGTGACTCTCCCTTTCTCTGAAAGGTCATTGACAAAAACATGAGTCACTTCTGTTTGCTCTCTCTCTTTTTATGAAGCCATTGTCAGCAACAAGTCAGTTATGACATGTTTCAGCAATGATTTTCATTAGCATATTATCTATATAGAGCAAAACATTTTAAAGGGCGCAAGGTAAATGTCATTTCTGTAAAGGTCAAAAGTTATCTTTCCGAACAAGGCTTTAGCAAAATAAATCAGGATTGAACACGCTATGTTTTGACATTTTTAATTTGCACTACCCAAAAAGCACATCAACAAAGAAAATAAACAACAATTTGATTGAGTCATATCATTAAGTACACAGCATTTTCCATTCAGAATATGAATACAAAACTTTTTTTTTTTGTAAATTTTAATGTGTGACATCTGTTAAAACTATCTTGTAAGTGAATAAACACCACACAGTCATGTTCAAAGCATTCGCGGCAGTCCCAGACTTCCCTATATGTAACCTTATAGTCTTGAGCTGTCATTACAAAAGTATGGCATTGGCCTCTATGGAATCTGGATATATTGCTACATGTGCATCCACTCTGCCGGGGTATTTAGTGGACAGGTGTGTGTACGTCTGTGCATGTTTTCTGGATAGAGGAACTCTAGCCGCCCTCACTGAATCATTTTCAACACCGCCAACTCACATACGCACATCAAGCTTACTACCGCTGACACGCACGTCACCACGGCCACAAAATACGGGCACAGAGTGACACGGAGACCACCACACAGGTTACAACCAACTTTCACTAGGACCTCCTCTTGAATCAAATGATGACTCCCTCCAACTTAAGTCAAACATCGGAATGAGCTGTCACCACTATGTGAGGATCTCTATATTCATAAACGCCGGTATTTCACTAAATTTCTATCACAGCTGTAAACAAGCCAAGCTATAATAAGCCACACAAATCAATGTTCAATATGAGTTGCAGCAATCAGGTACGAAATAATGAAAATGCCATTAAATGAACTATGAAAGACTGAAAGCCTTCACATGTAGTTATTCACCATGTGTGCCAAAAACATTTTGTCCCGAGATCAACTTTTGGAACATTTTTCAGGGAGGATGCTCTTTGACCATGTTGGTTGCTTAGGAGCACAGCGATAAAATTATGGGCCACTTCTACTGCTCAGCAACACAAGTAAGCAGAATGCCCGCTAATCAACATCAGCAATATCACATTAAATAGAAAGGCAGAGGGACATGTACATAGCTTTTCTTATTTTTTTTTGCATGTCGCATTATGCCACGCAATCTACCAATTCGACCTTTGTAATCGACCAGTCGTCCGTGATCGACACTTTGAGCATGGAGTTATTAACTTTCTTATTTTTTGCGCTTATAGGTCATGCTACTTGTTCCACTTTTGTTTCCAAAAAATTCTCACCGTTTCAACTACAACAAATTCCCAAGAAAATCGATTAGGTTGTGTTTCCATTTTTCTCTTTCCAAAACGTCAATGTTATTGACCATTAGCCAAAAAAACCCTAAATTTTCCAATGATGTCCATCTTGTCAGATAAGTTAGTTCCCATTTATTGAAATGAATCATAAAATATTCAGCATTTACGTGAGCCAATTCGAAATTGAAAACACTCAGCTCATTTATTATCCTTGGTAACTAATTTTAACTTGCAATAAATAAACATATACCTAAAGTTCCCAACATTTCGCTTCTCAAAAAAATTCTCATTTAACATATCCATTATTTCCTCCTCCTTCAACATAACTTTACCATTTCATATTATTCCAAGCCATTGTATTTATTTGTATTAATTTCTCTTTAATCTCTGATTGCACATAATTGCATCAATGCACATCATGCAAATAAGCTATTTATCATGAATAATCTTTTAATTTTTTTTTTTTTATATTACTAACAACAGTGAGAGAAAAGTCTATGGTTTTGTATCATTAATTTCTGTGGAACTTTAGAAAATTATGCAGATATAGTTATAAAAGAACCATAGTCTCTTTGAGCACATTCAACACAAGAAAAAAAAATAAAATACCTTGAAGACGTCTGCACAATCCTCCTCTTCACTCTGTTGAATAGAAGCCACAGTCAGTTACATTGTAAAAACTTTGACTAAAAGATTTTAAAATCAGAAAATGCAGATTTAGCCTTCAAAGTTCTTAAATTCCTAACATCATTGGTATCTGCCATCTCATTCATTCATCATCTCCTGCTCCCAAATTTTATATATATATATATATATATATATATATATATATATATATATATATATATATATACACACACACACACACACACACACACACACACACACACACACACACACACAGTATATAAAACCTCTATCAGTTCTTTAATACACAAGGTCCATATTGCAGACAGGTCAAAGGCTAAATGCAAGCACTAGCATTTGTGAGCTTTTTAGACATTCAGTTTTTACTTCCTTCTTTCCATCTGGCTTCCATTCTCTCCACCTGCCCATCAGTCTGCAGCCAGGGACAGGTGAGCCTATTACACGCTTTTCATGCTGTCTGCTACCACACTGCTACACACACACATGCACATGTGCACTGGTCTTCCTTCATGGTAACTTAGCATGCAACACACATCAAGCCAAATCATCCGTGTTGTAAAACGGCTGTTGCTGCAGCCACGTCACAAACTTTGATGAAGCAGTCTGGTGCTGAATATAAAATCTGAAATAACTCCATTACAGCAGAATAGGCAAGGTTTAACTAGAAAAGCTACAAGAGGATAAGATGGGCTGAGCCCTGAAATTGGGCATTTGAGATTTAAGAGGGGAAAAAATCCAATTTAATACAACTTTCGGTCTTTTCAGTCAGAAGTCCCAGTCATGTCTATGAAGAGATTTCCTTGCTGTCATTTTGTTCAGAGAGGGGCATGGAGACCAGTGTGGTCAGCATGCCTGCCTTACAGTTGGAGGTTTTACTTCTAAATTTGAAATCCAGTCTTTCATGCCCTAGACAGGATTATAGGTTGAAAATGGATGGATGGATGGATGGATGGATGGATGGATGGATGGATGGATGGATGCATGGATGGATTTGTTCACTGGCCTTTTTTCACCTGAAAATTCCACCAGTTGCCACACATTCTGTCAGTTTACTGAAGTCTGCAGACCAAATGCTCTTTGGGCTCAAGATGCTCGTAAAATGAGGTGACCGTGACCTCTCAGTTCCTAAACGTTGCAACAAGATGTTAGTTTTATTTTTGTTGTGTAAATTTTGTCATACTGGTACTACACAATGTTATTTTATGCTGGTTTAATATCGTTCAGCACTTTGCATTATTAGTATACATCAATGCTCCAAGGTAGTTCTTGTTTATTTTCAAAAACCTCAATGTTTGCCTGCCTGCATAAGAAGAAGGACAAAGAAAGAGCTGCAGGTGGCACACAAATGCTCTGGTGGAGCAACACTGAGGATCTTTAGAACGTCAACATTTAAAAGCACAGATTCATTGACACTTTTGCCCTACAGATTCATATTCTGTTTGTTTACTTCTTTCAGACTATTATTTTTGCAGCTCATCACTTCTTCAGTCCTCCAATGACAGCACATAAAGAGGTCACACAAGTAAAGAGTGCAAAAAAACATGGCAACTTAAAACAAACAGGCAAATCAGCAAATGCAAATCCCTAATGTATTGCATGAAAGTTGACAGCATTAGTATGCTGGGATAAAATTATTTAAATAAGGTATTATTATGCAGGAAAAAAAGGAAGCCAAAGAACAAGTTAAAAAGCTAAATATGGAAAAGTGAAGAGGGAATTCAGATAATTGCTAATTTGAGTCTTTTATATCCACACAACACACCAAAATACAGTTCTAAGGTTTATTGTTTTGTAATTGTCATAATGCATCATTGTAGCATGCATGGTTTATTGGTTGAATGGCAGTAATAAAAAGTACTAGGTTAAATCACCAAATTCTTAATTGGGTTGGCATTCAGAACATGCTAAGAGTTCAAATGTAGACCTAGTACACAATTTAACAAATCATAAGTCATTTGTGATTGTGAGACTTTATTGTGGTATTTTGTTGGCTCTGAGCTTACACTGAAGCTTCATTCTAAATCAGAACTAGACAGCATTGTTCAATATGTGGTGGCAAATTTGGAAATGGGCCATTATTGGCTCAAAGCCAGCAATCCCTATCTTTTGATCATGGATCCACCAATGCCACATCAGACAACTTGAAAAGGTGCTTTTTCACATGTAATTCAAAGGAAATCCTGTTTCTTCACTTACAAATATTGTTTCTTCACTTATAAATATTTACATGGATGCACTGCAAAAAAACAAGCACTGATTAAAAAAAAATAGACAAAATGTGTTTCAAGGATGCTCTATTCAAAATGATTTCAAATGGCTACAAATCAGATGAAAAATAATTGTTTTCTTGAATTTACAGTTTACGTTCAGAAAATAGAGTGTACTGGACAATCATTGGGGACATCTGTGTGATGCAACAATAAACACATCACAGCATAAAAAGTAATTGGCAAACAGTCTCCAAATTCTTCTCTTCTGCACTGTTTGCCGTCCATTTGTGTTTAAGATAGTGTTATCACTAGCGAGGGGATTCCGTTAAGTAGAGCGCCATAAGAAATACACAGCAGATATTGTCAGTGAGAAAAGTAAAACCACCCAATAGACAAGTAACAGAGGGAATAAAAGATGGATGGATGATTTACTGTGAAAAAATTATCAAAGATTTTTTTTATACATTTTCATTTACAGTTAAGAACAAAACTAAAATATGTATGTCTCCTAAAATGTGGATGATAGATAGATAGATAGATAGATAGATAGATAGATAGATAGATAGATAGATAGATAGATAGATAGATAGATAGATAGAGATTTAAAAAAAAATACTGTCAATCTGGAAAAGTGCAATAATTACGTATAAATATTTTTCCATAAATTTAAGAGGTTTTTCCAAGACATTTTCATTTTGACTATGAAGGAATATTGGCTCCTAATACTAATTATCAGCCTACTTCATGACTCATTATTAGCATCATACTTAAAAAAATGTAAGTCTATCTCTCCAATTAAAAAATAAATACCCATGTGATTAATATGAGGAAGTGCCTGGTTCAACAAGCAATACTCATTTGCATAGTCTTGTATTTTCTGAATGGTGCTGGGCATCCAGCTGCGTGAGAATATCCTCAAATTTTAACTTTTTGGCAAATATTACATGTGATGGTATTTGGGTGAGATGTCAAGATTAAGCTGTAAAGTTCTAATAAAGGAGAGAAGGAGAAAAGGGTAGGTTAGTGTATGCGGTATAGGTTTTGCTAATACAGGAGTGTCAGATGACAGGGTCAAGTGGATCAATACCTGCAAAGATCAAAAGGGCTCAGTGTAGATAAAAGTGGGGATTGAGCCAGAAACGAAGGAGGAGAATCTGACTAAAAAGTGTGTTAAATGCCTCTCAGAAGGTGCTAGAAGACCGACAGTTATGGAAATGGCATGAAATTGACATGAAAATGATGGGATGCTATGGGAAAATGCCAACACGGAATGGCACCTGAGGCTTGTTAGGGATTGAGATAGGTTGGCTCAGCTGATAAGATACGCGCCACCTTATCTATGACCGTCAGACTGTTCACACACATGCTGTGAACACACAATTTGAGATATGAATAAACATGAAGCAAACACAGGGCATCCTTTGGCCACAGAATATGGTAAGAAGATTGGCAGACAGGTGTTTGGGATCACAGAGTCAGATATCGGTTCGGTGCTTCTTGGTCTGTTTTTGGATGCCAATCGTGTGCATTGGGTACATGTGATAAGGGTGGGAACTCATCAGCATAGACACGACTTTTTAAAATGTGGGTGATTGATTTAATTGATTTTAACGCTCACTCAACAGTATGTTAGAGTGGACTTGTAAATTATTTGGGATCTTAGCAAAATATGGCAAGTTTAGTAGCTCACCACTAACACGAGCACATAAACTCAGATAGTGAACACCCAATTCAGCACCTGCTTATATATATATAAAAGATTCCATCAGATTGTGTGATCACAGCATGTGTGTACCCCTGACCACGTGACCCCATTATGCTGACCAATTGTAGACCAGTATTTTAGGGAGTTGAGACGCCAACCAATAGCAGACCAGCATTGTCGTGACACGTTGAAGCGGAGGCAGTTTGATGCCAACAGAAAATAAGAGCAATTACCTAATAACGCCTCAAGAGGGAGACAAAACAACAAACACACCAAACCCCACAGGTCATGACAGTTGTTGATGTTAATCGTAAAGCGGGATAAATGTCTTTGTGTTGGACAAATTGTGACAGGATCTATGGTGGCTGGGAGTGCAAATTCGGTGGGAGAAGGCACAAATGAAAAAGCAAGGGTGTGTAAGAGCTGACAGTTCAATGAAAAGTAAATCTTATCTTTAGAAAACGCCCCAATGGCACCTTTGATAAAGGTAGAGTGATATGCATGAGTTTGCTGTCCATAGATGTTGCTCAAATTGAACCTACAATATAAACTGGTGGTTGCCACCAGCACTTGATACTAGTCTCAATACATTAATATAAATCAAACAATCACACAATGCATTTCTATTAAAACAAACAAACAAAAAAATCTGGTTGAGGATTTTTATCTGAGATTTTTTTTTTTGTTTAGGTGGGATTAGAGATAGATTAAATCGATCAAATCATGTATTACATTATGTGTGGGTATTTTCTTCCTTGGAATCAAATGACTACCTCCACAAAAGATGAGAGGAAAAACAATCACCATCATATTCCACCTTCATTACGTCCGCCATAATTCTGGGACATAGATTGGATTTTTATACCCTAATTTCTTGATGTAAAGGCTATAAGAGGATTCTAATGATTGAATGGTCATCTCTAAAACCATAAATGTGTATTAACCACCTTGGCTGCTGGATATGCATCTATCTGAAAGGGAGCATCATAATAATAAAAAAAAAAGAGAATTAGGGTACTGCATGCCAAGTATATTATGTGTGAAAATATATGATTGACTGTTTTGTGTCTGTGTGCATTTTTGCAGCATTGTGTGTGAACCTCTACAATGCATCAAGGGCATGCGGTAATGAAACTGTCCCAAAGGCTTCGCTGTCCTTCGCTAATACTGGCCGTCTGCACAATAACGAGCTACTTACACCGTGACAAAAACATAATGAAGCCATACTGGGACAAAGTCAACAAAGTCACACCATGACCCCTTAATTGAGAATAAGGCACACAGAAAGACAAAAGACACAACCGGTCTCAAATTCCATGCTGGTTTGCAACTGGATATGTTTTAACTCCAGAGGTTTTAAAATAAAACAAAACTATACTTGCTGTTATCTTCATTGATTTTATGCCCGTGTGTCAGGTGAAGCCAAACAATTAATGTCAAGGAGATGACTGATGATTTTTGCACCGGTCATTGAAAACGATTTAAATGGAGGTGAATCATAACTCTTCTTTTCCAGTTTCAGTTTCTCCCCTCCCACAAACACCGTTTATCAATATATCCATCTTGCCGCATCTACGCACTTTTCCCTCTCCCACTCGTTTTCCGCATATCTGTCTAAATGTAATCAAGGACATTTCAGGTTGGTGTAGCATTCTGACCATAAAGATGTTTTACAGCTGACCCCCCCCCCCCCCCCTTCCTTCAGCATGGCTTGTCCAAACAGATAGGAGAAAAGCCCTCATGTCAGAGTCATGGTTCAGTGGTTTCTAATTATGTGCTCCCTGTTGGAGCTTGGTCAGAATATTTCATAAAGACCTCTGAGAGCGATAAGACAGAAGGGATTGCAGGACTGAAGAAAAGACTGCGAGATTACCAAACAGTCACCATGGGAGTATTGGGATGAAATATCACTATCGGTCTGTGAGTTTTGTTTCTTTAGTGCAGCTGATGGTAAAATCTGCACTCTTGCTCCTTCATCATTTTGATTGAAAAGCCAACGGTTGGCCAGTGCACATATTTGTGATTGCACAGTGAAAGGTTAAAATAAATAATTTTGCCTTCTGGTAATAGTGTGATAATTAGGAGGTCTTCGTGACCTTGCAAGTACAGCTAAATGTACCCTATGCAAAGCATGAACCCTCAGGAAGATAAAGTGGCACCCAGAGCCTCTTCTCGGGGCCCCTTACATGACCGGTGTCATTAATGTTGCTCTGCGCCTGCCAGCTGTAATATTTCCTGCAGTTATTAGACCATCTGGCTGCCTGTCATGTCACTGTCTCTCTGTCTTTTTGTATTGCTACAAAGTCATTGTCAGTCCATTCTGTTTTCTTCTTTTTCCTTTCCCCTCATTAACAGTCCAGGGTGCCTCCACGGTGGAAATTCCTACGGCCATACGATTTGACTGAAAAATGAAGCAAACTTTTCACTGTGTTTGTGTGTGTTTTTGTTTTTTCTGTTATTGTCTAGAATTGGGGTGGTCAATCGGTTGACCACCAAGGTACAGTATTGTTGTCATCACTTGATTTTGTTTTTTTTGTTTTTTTTAGCGCTTATATATATATATATATATATATATATATATATATATATATATATATATATATATATATAGACACAACAACAACAACAAAGGAACTGATTTGATAGGCCATGATTGCAGCCAGCCCATACACCCACTGCTAATGTAAATAATTAAATGTTCCCTGTGTCTCACATGTAGACTTTGTTTTTGTGCCTCATGAGATTAGGGGGCGAGCAAGGAATTGCGCATCATGACAATAAAAACACAAGCATACTCCATTATGTCCTTGGAAATCCCTTTAAGGCTAACTTTGCATATTTCAGGAGGCTAGAACAAGCTCAGATGCAGACATGCCACACCATGAGCTCATTTATAGAGAAAACAACTGCTACCTTTTGGTGTGGTATTTAATGGAGTTTTCTTTACATTCGTTACTGCATTAGCAAAAGTTAGTTCAATATCTGTAAAATAATCATACAGTAATACAAGTCATGTATACATATATAAAATATGTCATTCTTAGAGGGCCACAAAAATATTCGGATCAAGTGTGAGCAGAATCCTTGCTGCAGCCAAAATATGCACATTAATGTGCAATTTATAAGTCTGGTGGGAATGTCAAACCTCATGAGAGTCCTGTATTTTTAACTTAAAGCATTTTTGTATTAAAAATAACTAGAAGTCATGCACATCCCTTAGGGTGTAGTGGAAAATGTGATCTTCTATTCCAATAATATTCATAATTCTGTCTGACAGACATTATCTGTTGTACATTACTTTTAATAATCTCTTGTGAAAACTAGAGTCTCTAATAAATTTTACCACAGTAAATAATTATTTATACATCTTACCACCATACTTTTATACCCTGGTCCACAAACTTTCCTGGCGCTGATTCAAAACTGACCCATAATTGAAAGAATTGGCTAATGCGTCAGGATTTGTAAATATTGCTTAATATGACGAACGCAAACTGTGAGGGTGGACATAAGTAGATAGGAAAGGAGGGTGTGGTGGTCACTCATCGTCCTAATACTTCACAAGTATGCTTTGTCAATTAAAGTACCCACCATAAGTTTTACTTTCAGCCAATTATAAATGAAATTAAGTCTCTCATGAACTCTGACTCAGCAGTGTTCTTAGACAAGTCAGTAAGTGTTCTTTTACTTTGCTGTTAAGGCTTCTGCTGCATGGAAAATTTGGGATTATTTTAATTAACAGCCCTACAGCCAGTCATGATGGAGTGCAAACCAAGGCCACTGCTATTAGAAATCATCCCCGAGAGAATAAATTTCAGCGACAGTGAAGTAAGAACATGCCACTGTTTTGGGGGGACTACCAAAAATCACCTTTTTTAATAAATATTTGAATACTTGTTTCTGTATTTCTATGAGTATGAAATTTGACGGCTTTTGCCTTACATTCTAATACCTTAGCCACATTTCACAAGTAATAAAGTAATAAATAGAACTCTCTATTTATACAGTATTTTATTTCTATTTGTATCAATAATCTGTATACTTATATGTTGTAGCCAACGTTCCATGTAGACCAGCATGTAACTCCAGCACAGAAAATCCCAGATGGAAAATGTCATATTGTTTTAACCTTACCTGAATACTATCCATAGAGACAGATGACATATGTCTTTGTTACAGTAGGATTTACGCTTTCTGATTGTTGTAACGTAATTGAGTTAGTTAAACAGGCACTCTCAAATTTCATTTGGCCCGCTTGAAAGAAGGAAATTTGAGGCTATATTATGGTTAAGTCTACAATTAAAACAAATTGCCTGTAGTAATGGAGAAATATGCCTACATTTAATCGGTCCCATATGTACTTTAGTTTAAACATTTCATCTATTGGCACTACCAGTACTTCCATACACGCTCACAAATGAAAATGCAATGGCTTCGTAACCACTAGACTGATCATGTAGCATAAACACAGAACCAATGCAAGGTCATAAATACATAGGTAAATGAAGAGATTTTTCAAACAAGCATGTATGCTCTCATAGATTTCTCTATTAATTATCAAAAGTCAATCCAAATGGGGATTAGAATTCAAATTAGAATTCATAATTCAAATTATATAACAAAAATATATGCTAAAAGGGTTTTCATCTCTTATGATATGACTAATTATATATATATATATATATATATATATATATATATATATATATATATATATATATATATGTGTGTGTGTGTGTGTGTGTGTGTGTGTGTGTGTGTGAAGGATGAATTTGTCAAAACATTAAACCCGTTCTTCTCAAAACTATGGATTTCAACTTGGCTACATTTAAATTGCTGCAGATTTGTCAGTCTTTGAGCTGCATCCATGTATTGTGAATCATTCCAAATGGGATTAAGTGTAGAATTAGAATATATCCATATCTTTGTTTTTTTCTGACATTAGCATATTTTAAGACATAAGACATATTAAGACATATTTTCTTTTTAAACTAAACTTGAACTTTCCTCGGTTGAATTAAAAAAAAAAAAAAATAGCCAAAAGCCACCAGAAACGAGGGTCACAGGCTTGCTTGTGTGTATCCTATTTGACTTGGTCAGTAGGTGGGGGACACCCTGAACTGGTTGCCAGCGAATTGTAAGGCACACAGAGAACAACCATTCACACAGCCGTTCACAGCCAAGGACAATTTACTATGTCTAATACAGTACACCTGCAATGCATTTTTTTTAGAGTGAAGGAGGAACCCACGTGGGCTCAGGGAGAACATGCAAACTCCACACAGGAAGGCTGGAGCGAGGTGGCTTCGAACTCGTGTCCCTGAACTGTGAGGCAGACATGCTAACCACTGCTCCACTGAGCCAACCCGCCAGAAACATTAAGACACAAAAAGTGAGATGTCTTAAGCATGGCGTGAAAATCAGAAAAGTCCTTCAGTAGAAGTTTGCCAAACGAGAGGCAAAGCACAGCTATGTGACATGATTAGCTTTCTGTCATCTTTCCTCCCTACCCTTGCAGACACAAATGTGGAAGCAATTCAATATTTGCCAGTCTCAGCAAGAAGCAATATGTGGGACCATAAAATGTCCATGACCAATAATATATTAGGAATGTGTTGTGAGGGAATCGAGGAATTTGTCATGGGGAGGGAAAGCTGAACGTGCGGCAGGAAATTGACTGACTGTTCAACATGCTTCCACAATGAAATCTAATCCACTGATCACAAGCTTGTACAGAACACCATCTTTTTTCCCTTCTTAATCACAAGTACGTACACGTGTTACTCTGTCAAAACAATTGTTGCTATACTGCAGGTTTTGTCTATGTGGTATTGTACGGCTGTGATGACGGACAGAAAATGACATTTATTTGACAAACAAATAAAGCATCATGAAAGGGGGCGTTGGTTGCGCACCACTGCAGAGAGTCACCGAGCAATCAGAGGACAGATGGAGCTGTAAATGTTACATCTGGAGGGAGAAATGGCAGCAGGCTAGTATGACTGCCGCCTTTGGGCACCGAGATGATGGGTCGATTGGATTTTAAATGTGGCTTCTACAAATATAATGAACACTTGGGTGGAAGAAATAAGCACTCGGCTTACTTTTTTCCCAGCTAAGCTAGGCTAAGTTTTTTAAGGTGTTATAACACACCGCTTGGATACAGTATGTGCCCTAGGTTTGACTGGCTGCCACTCCAGGGTGTGCCCCACCAGATATGCGTCAGTCTGCTCCCTTTAATAAATAAAATCAATGTAGAAATTTAATGAATTGATACAATTAAGCAAGCATTTTTTTGCTTTTTTTTCCCCAAAGTATATTTTATGCACCCTTACTAGTTTAACAATGCTATTCTGATTAATCGTACACTTTCAGCATATGATTTAAGTCTAGGCATTTTGCCACTTACTTTCGAATGAAAATGACATAACAGTGGCTAAATTTTATGAGTTTGGTCATGTGATGCTTGCAAGCTGTGCCATGCCTTCCTTACTATGTACATATGTAAATGGTAGATGGTAAATTGCTTTACACTTATGTAGCACTTCTCTACATTGTATTTGTATCTTGACAGCACATATATGTATAAACATACAAATATACATCTTCTATATATGTAGAGTTCTCCATCATTTTTTGCCGTTATTGAGGACCGGAAAACCCCTGTGAAAAATGAAATCTGCGAAGTAGGACCATCCCCAACATTATACATACATAAATAAAGTGTACGAAATGTGCTTCTTAAAACCTTTTTTTCCCTTAACCATTGAATGGATGTAGAACAGTCTTTTTTTTGAGCAAACACATAGCAGAGTGCACTTGTGCGCAGAGAGCGCTGCTCACTAACTATGTTCTTGCTGCTGCATAGAGCTACTGCTACCACTCTCCCTTGTCCTTTCCCATTGCATTTCAACTCTTAAAGGGCCAGCCTCAGTCTGTGTTGTAACTCTGTTCATTCTGCCCACACCCAACCCCCTCCCCCACATGTAAATCTGTGTACAGCTCATGCGTGCAGCCTGAGAACATACAGCCTTGTACTCTCAGGCTGCAAGCTTGTGCTCTTAGAGTCCTGTAGATTTCTTGCCAAAAACACCCTTACACAGTGCCAGATGTCGAAGAGCCTTAGTTTAGTTTTAAGCAAAAGTGACTTCATTTGAAGAAGATTGAGAGTGGGAGTGTTGCAGGGGGGACCAAAACGAAGTGAGGGAACACTGTAAATATATATATATATATATATATATATATATATATATATATATATATATATATATATATATATATATATATATATATATATATATATATATATATATATTATAATCTAATAAAAAAAACAGTGCCTCTAAATAAATAGTGCCTCTCCTTGTAAAAATTCAAATTACATGAGACGCCACTGAGAATACCACCACACATAACACAGCCTAATAAAGTAAAACAAAACAAGATATGCAATAAAAAAGTTGCACATGTTAACAAATTAAATGACAACGGACATAATGTGGCAAGAAGCATCGTGGCAATATCCACGAAGTGACAAGGGATATAAAAGAATTAAAATACATATCCCTAATGAGAAGAGCAGATGGTTTATTCTGCTGGTGTTTGCACCCCACTCCATCCTACACACACACACACAAGGCATGAATTTACTGAATTTATATGTTTGTACAACAAGTGGCATTGGGAACTTTTTGCTGTGACTTCTCAACCTCTGTTTTTCAAGTGTGCTAAAATTGATCTTTTCACAGTGCAAGTCCATCTGGTTACATATAAACCATATGGTGTACACACACACACACACACGCATATATATATATATATATATATATATATATATATATATATATATATATATATATATATATATATTGATTTTAGAAAAAACAAGGCTATATAGTGTATAGCAGGTGTATAGCAAAATGATTTTCCTATGTACTGCATGGAGGGCTGTCTGGCACTCTGCACACATATCCAGCAGCATGGACCCACATGAGGTTAAAAAAAAAAAAAAAAAAAAAGAAGAAGAAGAAAAATGAAGATGAGATGTTTTGGGGTGTTGATTGAAGCTTAGTCAAGGTGACAACATTCACTTGGAGCACATGAGCATTGGTTCTGCTTAGCATTCAACACACTGCCCTCTACTATGGGTCTCAGCAGACACAGATAAAAGGGGATTTCAACACCACTAGTGCATTGCCAAAAGAGGAGCAATCAACTGTACTTATGAGCTCATCAATACTAAATTGCCAAAAAGGTTCCCTTCTTTAAGGTGAAAACGATGAAATTATTGAGCCGTGCTATATGATGCTGTAATGTACTGAATACCATCTTGATTTAGTGGTGACTCTAGGGTCAGAGGTTTAGGGGATCAGAGCACTCGCCCGTAAAAATAAATGTAACTGTTCTGTACATTTACATGCATTTACATGTGCATTTATTTACGTTTTCATGAACACTGTATATGTTTAATATTTGCATGAACTAAATAAAACAAGGGGTTAGACAGATGAAAAAAATAACATTTGTGTAAATCTGCCAGCCAAGTCGGGGAAAAAAAAAAAAACAAAAAAAAAACAATAAGACTTCTATCGCTGTCAGTTGCAGTGGATGAGTTCAGTGTGAGGATTCACCGCAAAGAGTCATGTTTACCCGCTGTACCCTTAACGCCAAAAACAACAATACCACAGTGTAGTGTATGTGTAGGCCTCTTTTGAGTTATGACAAGTACGCATGATTGTAAGTTCACGCCACAAACATTCATCCATGCAATAGCTATACCACTTATTCCTGTCAGGGTCATGCTGATAGCAGCTCCTGAGAACAGTATGCATAAAAATAAAATCAGCAGACTTTGTTGGCTCTGTTGTGCAACGCACAGACTGAAAACGATTTGATTGCAATTGGCATTTTCTAGTTGTTTCACACAAATGTTATATTTTTCATCTTTTTATTATAACCACTTGTTTCTCACTCCACATTTTCCATGCAATGCACTTAATTACGATTTCAGCATATTTAAAAGTTTGTATTATCCATGTCACCATTTTTTTTTCTTGTTTCACAATTTCTTTAAAATTTTCACTATTTTACATTTTGGGCCAGAAAATAAAACATTAATTTCCAATGAGACATTTATCAAAACAGCTTGTGCTTAGAAATTTACAGTAAAATATTCAGAACTTTGGATTCCCCTTGGGAACACATTTTAAAATTCAAAAAATTCACGCATACCAAATTTTATTTATTTTTTTTTCAAAATGTTTCCAGCAAAATGAATTCACAAAATCAGTTATTGTACACAATTGGCAAGATTACTTAATTTCGCAATTTATTTACCCAATTCCAATTTCAACATGCTCCCAAAAATGTCCTGCTTTCCAGGGCTAAAATTTTGCTCATCCACAGACATTCAAATTTTTGGCAAAATTCAAAATCTTCCCACCAAAATCCGAATAATATATCTCAGGAACACACTAAACTGATTTGGTTCCTATTTGAATATGAAATTATTCACACATTCAATTTATTGTTGGAATTATTTTCAACACGCCTTAACAATTTTCACCGTTAAAATACCCACAATAGTGCATACAGTTAAATATTGGGGAGTTTCTTATGTAGTTTCGAAAATTTCGGAATGATTGCGACTCTTAGGCTTAATCTACTGGTGCCAAATATTCCCACTTACCCAAAAATACAAAATGTACACATAAACTGCTTGATAATTGAGGTCTGGAACTATTGGTTTCCGTTTTCAGACATATTTATTATTAATAAACGTTTAATTCCCTTAGCATGGTAGCTAGGGGATTAGTGACAGCACAGCAAAGTTTTCGATTTAAAATGACATGCGGCTGGGTGACAGCTCACTATAATATATGTGAAGATAGTGTAGGCATGCCTAACCTTTTCAAATTGGACCTGGGTCATTCCTGTGGAGGTGATCCATCTCTCATAATTGTCCTGTTTATTTTCACTCAGTCTCCAGTCAATCGATTCCTTCCTTTATTTTTCTTCTGGCTTCCCCGCATAAGATTGCCTCATTCTTTAACTGCTGCCCGCTTTACACAGACTTTTCAACAGGAATATTGTTCTATTAAATATGGAGGCATTTATAATTTGCTCAAACCCTGTCGATAATTGCTTAGAATGAACTCTTGGTGCAAAACGTTGTGTGAAATATCCCGTCTTTGACAGGGTAATCTTACAAATCACACACAAGGGTGGCATTAGTTTTCTTTGACAAATACTTTATGCCCTCATTCCTTCACTTCTCAACCCTTCTATTTACCCTTTCCACCAACCCCTGCAAGAGGTGACTACCATATAAAGGATGTTGTTAATATCATTAGACAGACTTCCTCTGAACCCCAGGGCCCGCCCACTCCTTTTCAGCCATAATCAAGCGTGCAAAGTAACCATCAAAAGAGGCATTGCTAATAAACTATCAAAGTGGGTTTGGGGAAAAAAAAAAAAAAAAAAAAAACACCCCCATAGACTCCTGTGGAGAAAACACTGACAGTTAAGTATGGCAAAATAAATGTGTGCATGCTGAGAGGATACAGTAGGTAATGCCATTTTTCACCACAACAGAGCAGAAGATGCCATCAGGCGGAGGTTACAAATTCCAAATTTCCGCTGTTCCAAACTCTTACAAATTTGTATGTCGACCCATGATTATGATTGTTTCCAAATCCAAACAATTGGAGCCAAACCAGCATCTTTAATCCACCTTGGGAATAGCATTGTGATTTTTCTGCGTTAATGTGACCCTGGCTGAGCCTCTGTTGTCATGCTTTATCACTATCCCTCTACAATCTAATGGAAAAATAAAATGTGCATTGATTATTGTTTTAAAGATAAAACGTAATAGTTTGAAAGCTCACCACCCATCAAAAAAGAAAAGGAAAACTCTTTACATATCTTTTTTTTATCAAAGGTAACAGAATGGGCAGGTGACTACAGAGTCCATCACATCACATGCCAGTGTTTTGCAAAAGCCAAATTCAAAATCAACACCATAAATATTACATGGACAACAATGTAATCGCTGTGACTGTGTTGGCAGAGTGGTTATACCTAGAGTCCTTTCACCAACACACTAACATTTAAAAAAAAAAAAAAAAGAATCACTGATGTTAAGAAAACACATATTGAAAATAATATTCAAAGCCATTATATGCAGTATTATTTCATTTCCATCATCCATTTAAAAACGTCATACCTACATATCTACTGCATGCATAAACAATATCGTGCACTACAATTTTGCACTACATGATATTCTGCACGACATTATTAGCACTATTGTCTCTGTTTGTTGTTTATCGCTATTTATTACTATTTATTTATTGCTCGATTGTGGAATGTAGTCTACTGCTCGGGGAAGTGAACAGAATTAGAATTTCATCGATTGGTACAAGTATACATACGACAATAAATCGCTTGAATATCTTGAATGTGACATTACAGTCTGTTCACAAAGTCGATTTGCTGATGCTAGGAGACACAAAAAAAGCCTTTTTTTCCCCTTTTTCCCCAAACATTTTCATTTCAGCCGCACCTATAACCAGACTGTGAAGAAGGTGTTTAGCTGTGAATGGTGAACAAAATTTGTCTCATCGTAGTAAACTAAACTGGAATGTTCTCCAATTGATGGAAACTTTATACATTATTAAAGTCATTGACTCCCAGAAGTATGTGAACATTTTCTCCACACTGGTTCTGCGAAGTCATGTCAACAACTAGCGGCGCAGTAACACACACAAACATGAAAATAAATGAGAATGGTCATGTTTGAGTATCCCTTAGCAGGCATACTTGAATAAAAATGGAAAAACTAGAGAACTGTTGTTGTCGGATATAAAGGAAAACTAAAAATTGGTATTGGTATGTTCAACAGCTTTTGGTCAAATTATTTTCCTTTTCACAGGTGTAAGCTATAACTGCAACTTAATGTCGCTTGGCAGATAAACAAAACAAAATATGTTTCAGAGCGGAAAATGAGACTTCTGAATTTGTGCCTCCCCACTTGAAGCATATAATTCCCTTCTTTTCATCAGTTTATCTTTTGTGTAGAAACAAGACAAGCGGATATGTCGATAAGTGCCATTCAGTCTGACGACATCTCGGCAGTAAAGTACGAGTGAGAAACTGCATAGGACTTTTCTGTCTGCCCAGAAGGATTTTGATGTTTCCAGACATGGTTTGATTTCGAACTCTGAAAAACAAAACAAAAACAAAAAAAAAACACAAGACTTATCCATCATGTGTCTTTTTAACAGTTGTATTATGCAAATGGTTATGTTATCATATACCAAATAGTCAAAACAAAATTTAATAACCTCATATTCACTGTTGGTTTCTTGCTACTTTTATTGCTTTTTGTCTTCCAACAGTCTTTCAGTCCCACTTATGCTCTAATGTGTCTTTCAGGAAAAGTGGTATCTGCTTCATTCTCTTGTGTTCTTACATCGCATCTGCCTCTCTTTTTGTCCCCATGGTGACCCTTTCAAGTTGACTTTGTTTCTCCCCTCAGTTGTCTTCTTCAAGCGCTAAGTGTCACATTCGTTGATGTAAACGCCAAACGTCTCTCAGCCGCACCACTTACATGTTTAGTGTTTGTTCTCGTCTTTCAACCATGCCCCCTTTCTCAGCTAGACCTGTCACTTGTTTCTGACCTCTTGACCGCCACCTTTCCATCCATCAAAAAGTGACCTGCCAACTTTGTATCAGCTAATGCCTAACTTGTTAAATGTAGAGCGAAAAAAAAATGTATACATTAAAATTCACACCTTTACAGAAATGACAATGCCTACTTTATATTGTTTTTATATCGATTTCTTCCAAGAAGCTAATTAACCCTCAAATGTGGGGAAACCTTGAAACCTTGTGCAGATGCTCTCCCACCTTGACCAAAGAAGAATACATAATAATGATGTCACAGTTTCAAATAAAGAAGCCAACCCAGGACATTGCAAATGTCAAATAGAAATACTTCACAAAATAATTCGATTTCTCATGCTCTGTTCACAAAATTGTGGCTTTAAAGGTGGCAATAAAAATAAATGTAATGTACTGTATGGTCAGCATGATTTGTTGAACTACAAAAATTAACCCTTTTTAAAGTGCCCCAAAAAATAGGGGGAAAAAGAAGCTTTTAAACGGAAATTGCGGTACTGTAAAAGTCATCTGGAGCTGTTTGAGGACCACTCTTACCCACAGAATAAACTTCACATGTATATTTTTTTCCGTAATTACTTTACAAAAAAAATGACCATTTCAATTGAATAATCTGTAACGGTCAACATGCAAAGAGAAACAATCAACAATGCAATATGAAACTCCCTAATGAAAGTACACACACTAAAAAGGTTAGTCCATGATAATCAATGAATGGAAGGATAGATGGATGGCTAATGCCTTGCTCCTCAATCATTTATTCCTGTGCTGTGTCTACTATTTGTTTCCCAACATACTCTAATGTAGCCTGAAGGAACATTTACTCTGCTCTGAATGATTCTCAGTTGCTCTATGTGCATGTGTTGTTTTAGAAAAAAGATAAATGCGTATGACGAACAATATTACATCTGGTATTAAGTCAGAAAGTAGTGATAGATCACAGTCGAGAAAAAAAACATCCACCACATACTTTCCTCTGTGCTCTCAAAGGGCGATTTTGAGTCATGATTTAACAAGCATTCTGACACATTAGTTCGAGAGATATTAGTAATACAGGCAGTTTAACCACTCCCTATTCAATACTAGATAGCAGGGATAATTAAACAGTATGTGCCCTTTCTCTAAGATCTGGGTGAAGGGAGGAAACCGCAGCACAATGCACATTTCAAAAATGCAAGTGAGGCAGCTTAATTGGGGCCGAATCTGAACAAAATCATGTCATGTTTTGAACCCCTTAGGTGCAATTGGATAAAAGCAAACAGAAAGTAGCATATCAAACTAGAAAGAGAGATAGGGTGGTGAGAGTAAGCGTGGGAGTTTACGTTTGCTGCTGCTTAACGCATTGTTTCAGACAAAAGATTGCACTTTCCCGCCATTTTAATTTGTTTAGTGCAGGTACTCACAATCCGTCTCTCCATATTTCTTCCTTGTTATACATGTTATACATGATCTTCGGTTTAATATTAGGTGTGCTTTTTTGTTTTTCTTTTCAGGCGATTCATTTGTGTCCATGGTAGTGGACATTGGATTTTGGTGTGTATATATTTTGAACCATCCAAACTACCCTACCAAATCAGGAGGACACAATCCAAAACTCTTGAAAAGTTAACTTGTCTTAGATGCAAAATTATTAGCCAATTGAATTAATCTTTCATTGGCCAGCTGGAGAAGATACCACATCATATTCAACCCAACTTTTGGTGTTATTAGTTCAACCCAAAAAGCTGAGTCAAATGAATAGTCCACAAACAACCAATTAATGAGGTTGATTTACTCAAAACTACTAAAACGTATAATCTTATATTCATAGTAAATCATTTTCTGTCGAGTTAGTCTTGTCATCCTGCTGAATCCATTTCTTAGGAAAACAACCATTGATTGCACATATTTAAAAGAGGATGCTCTACTTCCCCCAGCCAGTGCAGCTTTTTACTAATCCGTTTTTAATGTGTGCAGGTATGTGGACACACATGGTACAGACAGACACACCGGCCTCTCTTTTTCTTATAATTTATCCCTGTGTCCCCTAACACACAGAAACACACACACTACTCTCTCTTTTGCTCACTTGCCATGCACACTTCGCACAAAATACACACACTCACTCACGCACGCCCACAAACACGCACACAAATCCCTCTTCCCGTCTGGTGTTGCTTCCAGCCTAAAACCAAACCATGTGTGGGAGCTATCCTGTGCCGGACTAAATTGTCCAATCCGAAATGACCAGATTATCTCAGGAGATTCTTTGCAGTCTAGGTGATGAAGAGGTGAATGTTTGGTACACTTGGTTGTAGACACATTAGAAACTTTCGATTTCCTGGATGCAACAAGTACTGTATATGAATCTACAGTACAGCTTTCGTTTGAATCCCTTTTATACCTACCAGCTGCAACTGTCTTTCCGGTACTCCCGTTTATCATCATTGCATTGGTTTTGTTAGCATCATGCTTTGTTTCTATTTAAGATACTTTCACTCTCACTCGCCTCACATATTTTCTGCCTTTTTTTTGTACTCCCTCCTCTCTCATTCCCCCCAAACTTTCGTGTCTCCCTCCTGCCCCACCACCAACAAGGCATGAAAACGGCGCTCCATTAGGAGTGCCTGGGCTAAGCCTAGTCTGACACGTCCCGCTTTGATCAGCCGTGAGCTGGGCTAAACACCACACTAAACTCCCAGTCTAGAGAGGAGGCGGAGGAGGGGGAGGAAGGTGGCTCGCGGAGGAAAGATGGGGCCGCCAAGATTAAAGCAGTGAAAGGAGATAGAGATGGGAAGACAATTAAAAGCAATGCAAATACGGAACCGTGTCGCTGACTACATTTGGTGTGATAACACATTTTCTGCACATCATTTTTAATTGCTGAGTTTCTGCACTTTCCCCTTCCCAACTTCTGCGCATCATCAGCAAACAGTGGACCAATCAGACCAAATTTTAGCCCATCAACCCAAAGATGCAACTTTTCACCTAACATGCATTGGTCTTACGATCACCCAATTAAATACACAAACCTGCTGAAGACATTTTTAGAGACTTCAGTCCGAAAACCAGAGGCAGCACCAGCAAAAGGACAAAAAGCGCTCGTCTTTTTCTCCTGAGGAGTGAAGAGAAAAGGGATTTCCGCTCAGTGCTAATCAATCAGACCATAATAATGGCTCCCATGCCTAGCTGTCGACTGGAGGGGTCAAGGCATCCCGTGACCCAGCACCCAGGGCCCCGGGGCCAAAGCCCCTCTCAGAATAGCACCCCAGGACACACTCCCCAGGCTAATTGTCCGAGCTAGTGTCAGCCTTTTGAATGCCCCCCTCCATTTCTCCCCTCCTTCCACTTTCTCCCTCATTCCTCTCCCCTAAACTCCAGCGCTGCAATCCTCTCACTTTCTATACAATGGGAGATTTCACATCGCATGCCAGTTTGTACTCGCACAAGGAAATATACAGTTTCAAGAAAGTATAAATAGCCAATATAAGCACAGATATGGAGTCATGAGAGCCTGTCAAAGATGTGATGAGTTGACGACAGGGAGTCGGGACAGAGAGTTCAACGGGTGATTCCAAGCTTGCCCAAATCCTCCTCCAGGACATCAGTACAACAGAGAACTGTGACATGTCTATCCCCTTCAATCAGCACATCAATTGGCGTGGATCGGATTCTGTGTCAGGGAGTCCAATTCTTACAATCAGCTTGAGCACATCAATGCTTACAAAACCACAACAAGACAAGAGTTCGGAGAAAACCCCATTCCAGCTCGGCGCAATGACATTCCTGTCATTCCAAGCACACGCTGCTAATTAACAGCATTAGCTCCCACAGGCGGAGGGACAGATTGATGGAGATGTATCCCAGGGTTGCACCGGTACCGCATATTGAATGCCAGCTTTGCACCGCTTTCTTTCTTTCATTCTCACAGTCCCATTCAAGCAAGTCTTTCCTACGCTCAGTCTGTCAGGTCCTGCTCAGACAGCAACGATAAGCACAGCAGTGAGTGTGTACAAAAAAGCCAAACACTAATTAAAATTTCACGTTTAAAAAAAAAAAAAATCAATTGGCTACTCACTGAGAACCTCCTCTTTATTGCCTGCTTTTCCTGATCTGTCACTCCTTATCCTCTTCCTCCAGTGTAGCAAGGGATGTGTATTGTGTCAGTCCGATAGAGGAAAGTTGCCGTCTCCTTACGTGAGCATGTGTGTGTGTGCGCTTGTGTGAAAGAGAGAGGCAACGTGTGCATCTGTCTCTGAGTCTTGCACTGCTCCGAGTGAGCGAGCTGAGGCTGTTTTAAACAGACTGCTATCCCCCATGTGACCAGCCCAGCCACAGGCAGGAATACATTACTGACACACACACACACACACGCACTCACACACACACTCTCTCTCTCTCTCTCTCTCTCTCTCTCTCTCTCTCTCGCTGTCTTTCTCTCTAGCCCTCTACCTCTCGCTCTCACCCTCTCTCATTCTACACAACTCATGTCCACAGTGCACCCTCTAGCCACCACTCACAGTAGTGTAGGGAGCAGCCCAAACACATTCTATGTAGACACACATACACTCACGCACACACACATGTGCTCTATAGAATCACAAAGTTTTAAACATGATTAAATGAATATTCGACACATACATATGCATCTGTTCTAAAATAACCCTAAAGACACAAAAATAAAGGTTCACAAACGATTTAGGTTTGGGTGTCTTTACCACAGCAGTGGTTCACACCTGGAAGCGCTGACCTTTTCGGTAATGGAAACCTTTTAAAATTGACCTTCAGTCGCAGCTCTACATCAGCTGTAATACAGGTAGAACACATCAAAGGAACAACAAAAAGGAATAACATGTATCGGGTGTTTCGACTGAAAAACCCACTGATCAGTACACTTGATTTACAATACAGGCAGAAATATTTTTGCATTATTTCAGTCTAAGTGAGGAGTAGTTGTGTATGCAGTAATTAGACATCTAAAAAAAAAAAAAACTCTGCAGACATGTAGCATATAGATCATTTTGGCTTGTGTAGATGTCATTGTCATTAAAATTTTAAACAAAAAGCACTTGTAAGAACTTTTCATTAGCCACATTTAATGTTGACATTAGCATGTCTTGCTATGCATTCCCATACAACCACACTCACGTTCACCTCTAAGTGTCTAATGAGGAGCAAAATTTGGACACAAGAAGCAGTTAGGATGTTCTCGGAGAAATAAAAGTCTCTGCAGAAAACTAAAGAAAAACTAGATCTGGAAGGAAACAAGGACGGCAGTTTGACAGCTTGAGAGGTTTACAATCTGATGAGTCACCGAGTAACTCAAACACTAACCCTGTGAGATTAAGTGAAGAGCCAAAGAAATTAGGGGTGGAACAAGTCCTCAAGTAATTAATGTACCTCTGTGCTCAAGGCATTGTTCTGTCCCCGTAGATCCACTTATCAGTGTACATGTCAGAAAAATGTCAAACAAATTGCAGTGACAATTTTTAACGCTCTCTATGACCGTAAAACACTGAAACTACAGTGCACAGTGAAAATATAGGCCAACTTCAAAATAAACTTAAATTGACCAAATAATTTATTGACACAAATGCCTGGGTAAGGTTTTATTTTGAAGTTGTTCCGTGAAGTGTGTCGTGGCATAACAGTTTAACTAGTCTTTCTGCTGCACCCGTTGTTTTTGACTCCCGATACAAACAACATGACACTGTTCTTAAATGACGTTCAAGCACCACTTGAGGGCGTTTAGAAATGAGTTAATTACGCTGCTATTGACATACAGGATCTGTTGCCAGTGTTAACCAGTAGCTGGTGCTTGGTTATAGCTGTGCCTGGCATAAATTAGCCACTAGCTAGCAGCACTCGTGTACTACATACAGTATGGGCTAGCATGATAAATGTAAATGACTATGCCCACTTTGACGGTTACAGCCTGGCCCAGTTTCCATTACTACTGGTAACATTTTAACAAATCACGTTCACTCAAATGCACTTTTTCAGCCAGTAAATTTCAATCATAGACTAACATTTATGGGGAAAGACTTGGAGAAGGAAACTAGTGTGCTGCTGAAAACAGTTTAATTAAATTTAAAATGTTGATCACACAATTATAAATGTCGGTCATTCATGATTATGTTTATAATATATTTATATTTTATTTTTTCCAGAAAAGAAAAAATATAGTGCGTGCCATCTTTCTTCGTTTCTGATGTTACAACCAGTCAGTTGTAGTCAGTGTGGCCTATACATGATTACAATAGATTTTATGTTCAATTTTTGGTCTGTATTCAAACCCGCAAACTTCAAAATTGTGAGAGGGATGTGAATATGTAACCAGTCAGCCACAACAATAAATGTAATTACAAAATACAATTAATTTGATTTGACCTATGGGTATATTTCCCAAGATACATATAACCCACTGTCATAGCAACCATTACACAACAACTGTTTATGATAATCGCAAGAAAAATGGGTGAAAGGATTAGTTTAGACCTGCTCTCCACTGATAAATACTTTACACCTTGTACTGGAAATGTCATTCACCTTAAGCCACTGCCAAGTGTCTCAAATTTACTCTGCCACATTGTTTTGCATTGATAAGCATGACTACAATGTAAACAATTAGTTATAATGAAGACGGTTGACATTCAGAAGCCAAATTCAAGATGCTATTCAAGGTGCTAATCCTATTTTTTTTCCCACCAAATGTCCCTCTAATCGGTTTATACTTCAAATTAAAAAAGAGGATAATTAATACACTTTACTGAGCAATGTCTTTGAGTCTATTGTTAAGACAAGTGAACTGAATAACTCAGTGATGGGAAATGCAGGTTTTGTGCATTGTATTAATCCCATAAGAGATTAAATAATACATAATTTGTCATACCATTGTAACTTTCAATTTTCAGCAGACACCAATATCATGCACTGGAAAACATTTTTTTTTTTAAATACAACAATGGTAACCCAATTAAAATTATACCCTTACTGTATGATTTGCCAGTTGACATATTTATGTATGTTATGCTTTGACTGACCCTTCTTGATTGTTTAACCTTGCACCCAATTGGATTCACCAAAAGGCACCAAGGAAGGGAAGCCTAATGGATCATTGAATTTAAAAATGACTCTCTCGTGTTAACCGGTTATTTCTTAATGTGAACAGTCAGTCTCCACACCTCTCATTTGTATCTACTGCTGTCCTTCTTGTTAAACTGCAGCTGAGCTGAATATTTAAATTGACTTTTTGGTGCTTACTGACAGGCGGGATCCATGTGAGTATTTACTGTACCACCTCATCAATGAAGCATGATGAGCAAGTATGGTTGCTGATGGAATTGAGCCCTGTCGATTTATTGATGTAGCTACTGACAAAAGCAGCAGGATATATTTTGACGTGTTTCAGGCAATATTATCAGCTCATATTCAGCAAAATACTTCCCAAATCCTTGAGCGTTGCAATCCTTGAGTGCTTTGCAATGCAACTAGTGAGTTTTTTATGGCAAAAAAAGTGAAACTTCACTTTGATCCCAAGAGATGGGTGTACTAACGATTCCAATGTATATACAGTATTATCTATATATGCATGTACTATTGTTTAATGCTTGTACTGAATTAAAATACCATATACTGTATTTTTGTGGCAACTGCTATTTTAATAAAAGTATACTTTCTTCTTCTAAATAACTGCAAAGGTCAAAACAGTGACAAAAGAAGATGATTGGAGTTCAAAGTCAGAACTGATGTGGTAAATCTTTAAGCATACTGACAGCAATACTTTCATATAAATACACTTAAGACAAATGGAAGTCAAACTACACAGAAAATCCTTCTATTTGAAGCTGTTCAAAAGCATGCAAAAAGAAAAAAAATGGCAGCTTCATGCTCAAAGACCTATAGAGAAAAATCTTTCAGACCAACACTTCAGTTTCAGTCCCTGACACATAATTAACCCATTAAAGACGTACTGTAAGTACACAGACTTTTAGTTCGACATACTTTTAACTTGATTAAACGGGCCTTGAACAATTTACCACAAACTAAAATATACAGTGAAGACTGGTATTCTGGTCCTGGTGATACCACAGTCCATACAAGACACCTACCAATATAATCAGATTTAATCAATTTGTGTGCACCGGGGATATGATAGTGTTTGTAAAAACAGAACATATTTGAGATTTATTTTGTGAATATGCCCAGGGGGCGCCCTAAGGAGATGCACGATTGTGAAATTTACTGTCTCTACTCATTTTGATCAATGCTATTTCTGCCGAATGTTTAATTTTTACTTCCACTTCTTAGTTTGCTAGAGTAAACAGTCATCGGCATGATATCTTATAAATGTGGCTCCTTCAGCGCGTAGCAAAGAGCATCTTTGAATAAATTGTTCTTGAAAGTTTTACCCCCAAGAAAATTATGAAACAGTGTTTGCTGTCCATCTGAAGATGCAGCAGTGGAAAGTTTCTACACACTTGCATCATCCTCTGTTTGCCCGGCTATGGGCAACACAGTTTATGTGACTTGTGTTGACAACGAGTGTGTGATAAAACGAGATAGAACACATATTTGTATTTGGATTGTCTTGGGAAAGATGGATGGAGATAGTGCGCCTGTGAAAGAAAGCCTGAGTATAATAAATATGCATTGCTTATCAGCATGTCTTAGGGTTTTATCTTGGGTCAGGCAGATAGAATCCCACTCAATAGCAGACTGAGGATGAAGCACAACAACAAGCCTTTGGGCCTGATGGCGCCCTGTTCTCAGAATCAGCAACATCATCTGGTCCGCAAGCCTCCATGAGCACTAAGCCAAACATTTACTTGCACTGATAAGGTGAAGGCAAAATGTCAGTGTTTTCTATGCAAGGTGTGTTTGTGCCGAGGATTATTTTCCAGCATCAAATTGGAGCTCTTTAGAAGTGATATCGCTGGAGGCTTAGATGTCATAATGTCAAATGTTTGACTTCATCCTACCATCTGTTTAACGCATGGAGATGAATGCAGGGCATTTGCTGGATTTAAATTCGATGATCCTCAGAGAAGAACTACAATCCAACTCTATGCAAGTCGACTCTTTGAAAGACATACACAATGTATCACACGAACCAGTGAATGAATGCTTCGAGTGCTGGTTCTGTTCAATTACTGCAGGTTAGCCTAACGCGGGTGTTGGCGGCTCTTTCATCCTTATGTTGCAGCTCTGCGTGGGTTACGAAAATATAAATAATGCTTGATTCAGACTGCCTACAGATGGCGGGACAAAAGACGCATTTGAATTGCAGTCGATGCGGTTTGAGAGACTGGGCAATATGGAGACACCTAGGATGTGTTTGGAGCAACCGGACACGAAACGCGATGCAAGCCAATCAGCTTAAACGCCCACATTTCAGGTAAGGGTGTAAATAAACATTACAAAGTAAAACCGTTCTTTTTCAGCCTGCTCAAATAAGACACAAACTGGAACCAAAGCACTTATTAAAAGTAAGCACACTATTCTACACAACATTTTTGTGCAAAAGAATGAGGTCAACTTATTTAGCATAATCATTTGTAGAGCATACGACTTTGGTCACAGTCCATCACATTCATCACTACTGTATGTTGCACTGTGGTTAAATAATTACTGCAAATTGAAAATACATTACTCATCTTCCTTTTGTAGCCCAACACAAACTAAGTTTGTCCTTTTTTCCATTCAAGTGACACAGTAAAAGGTTCTCACATTGTGGATTCTGGTGCTCTTTTAAAAAATACATTATCCTTTATGTATCCAAAAGTTACTCATGCAGTCTCCCATACTTGACATTTTCTTGTTTTAAGAGTAGATTCAAGGTACACCTAGAGTACTGAATGTGGCTTTTGACTATCTCCTTGGGAGCAATAATACTAGTGGTACAATCTATTGTTCTTGTTCCCTTTTGTTTCTCGATATCTCAAAGTACCTCCTTTATTTGCACCCCTCACAGTTTACAATTCTCCTATTATCCTCCCATAATTATTTTACCCCTTTTCTTTCTGTAAATGTCCTCTTATCCTGTCTTAACTATTTCACACCTAACAAATTCAAATAGTCTGATGCATTGAATAACAAATGTCTGGAATAATTAAGTCTGAGGAGGTTTATTTCTTATTTATTTTTTTAACTTTGTAATATGCTGATGATATCTGGTGTACTCAAAACAAATTAGGCCACATTTAGCACAAACAGGCTTACAGGTGATCAGGTTAACGTTGTTTTAGCTATTCAATTTCTTAAAAAGCTTCTGCATAAAATTACAAGTTTAATATTCTTGAGATCGCTTTCTCTATTTTCTTACCTACTTCAGCGTTGACCTGATCCATACAGTCTTTATAGCCCCACTGAGCTCCTCTCATTAGGTCTTGCTTGTTTAAAGAAGACTTTGTCTTTAAGGTGTTGGCTTCAATCTTGTGCAACTACAAGCCTTAAGACTGAAGATCTGCAGACACAAGACACAATTAAAAAAAAAAAAAAAAAAGCAACATACCAATATAAAATGTGTGATGTCATTTTGGAAGGCATCCACTATTTTTCATAAAGGGCATTTATACTGGTGTTTGACAGTAAATGACGATTGTGATGTTGCCTTTTGACTTAATTTTCCCCATTTCCTACCAGCAAACCCTTTTCCCCTCAAACGCCACAAGAAGGCTTGACAGACAGGATAGAATAGATGTTCAGTGGACCCCCGGGTTACGGTGTCCCTGCCTTACACTTTTTTCACGTTCCGAAGTGAAATACAAAGTTTTTCATCCTTTCTTTACGGCTTTTTTTTCCTGCTTTACGGCTTCAATAACTGTCATTACCTGTGGGGTTGGCTGCGTTTCAGTTGTTTTGCCTCCCTCTTCAGGCGTTTTTAAGTCATTGCACTTATATTTTGTCCGCGTCAAACTGCCTGCACTGCAACACATCACTAAGATGCTGGTCTGCTATTGGTCGTGTCACGATGTCACTAAGATGCCGACATACTAAAGGCTTGATCTTGTGTGAGTGCTTACAATATCATATTCATTGTGCATTTGTGTGCTTTATTCCAACTTAAATTGGTTAGCCATGGGTCCAAAAATTGTTAGTGAAGTTAAAGGGCGAACTAAGAAAATGATTAACAAGTTGGCGATAGCCTGCCATACGACGATTTCGCCTCACGATCCCAACCCCGGAACATATTGATTTCGTATGGTGGGGGCTACTGTATAGATATAAAATGGCTGATCAGACATTAAGTGCAGTTAAGATTGCATTTTGATTTCTTTTTTATAATAGGTTTGAAATTTCAATAAACTACAGTGGTTTGAATTTTGAATAAACTACAGTATAAGTAGAATAACAGTCATACATTTCCTTGAGTTAAATGCAAAAAAGGTGAAGCACCATTTAGCTGTTATGCTGTACCCACAATGGTATTGTTTCTACACATTTCTTTTTTGACATAAAAAATACTCTAGTTTTAATGACTTTTTACTCTTTTTTAATGGCTTCTTGTCCTTTTAATTCTTTTAAGTGTAAATGTGTTCAAATGTTCCCAAAGCATGCTCTCTTAGTAATTATAATAAGCACCTTTTGTTCTTTTTCTTTGAGTAGGTCTTTGGTTGTTCTGTTTGTTAATGCTATTAGACAGTTTTGGTTATAGGAAGCACATTGGTATGAAATGTGCTATAAAGTTGTCTAGCATTTTCCATGCCTATACAGAGTTATGTACTTGCTATACCTTTTTTTCTCTTTACTGCCTTGTACTCAATACTAAATGTACTTTGGATAACATGCTTTAATTCATATTCTCATTTGTTTGTAGGAAGCTATATTCCAATTTTAGTTGCTTGATTAGTTATTTTGTTTTATCTCACTTACTTACGTGGATGCTCCTTAAATCTAAAGTGTTTTACACTCTTCCTCATTTTTAGTCTTATGTCTCAATATTTTTGCATTTCTTTCAACTTTTCCCTTGTATTTAAATACATCAGGCAGTATTTTAGAACATATTCATATGGTCCTCCAAATCTAAAGTATATTTATTTTTCCCTCATATAGTTTGTCTGAGTAACTCTCATTCTCACCCCTTCAGATTCACTATCCTGATTCAACATCTCGTTTTCTTTTACTTGTTGTTTTTGGCCCATTACATCCTAATCTTCTCTCAGTTGTTCTTTATAGCTCTCAGTCTTTCTTCCACCTTATGCTTTCCTTTTGCATGGTATTGGCAATGAATTTAACAAACAGATGTTTGGACAATTCAACTTGCTCAATTCATGACCACTTTACCTCCACTGCACTAATTCATGCTTCAGTTTTATCTTCTCTTTTGTAGTTACGTCAAACGTTAGTTTTCATTTGATATGGTCCACAACGTTTCAGAGATTTGTACAATTTTAGGGTAAATTATATTTTCTGTACTTCCTATCCTATCCCATTTGTTATGATCTTAAGTGTTTGCTTTTTTCTTCTTAATTTCCCAACCGGGGACCTCATTAAAAAATCTGATCCAGGGGAAACATAACAGGCTGTTAGCTACAGTGAGTAGATAACTTATTTGCGTATCATGCTGACGACAGCAAGAAAATGGACTTCTGTACCAAAATGAAAATTGGTGACTTCCAAGATTGTTGTCCAGTTGGAATACAACAACAAGAATGTAAACTTAAATTAACATGTGATCCCCCGTTCCAGACATTAGTTATTAAAGACAAAGATTACAGATCTGCCCGATCATTTAGAGCCCCAAAGTCATTGATACTGCAATAAATAGTGTTCCAGCAATCTTCCACTTATCTCATTTATCAACAGCATCTTTGATAACTTTCTACTTGGAATAGTGAAAAAGTGTTCTGTTTTCTGACACTTATACATTACAACAAAAGTGCTGATAGTCTGCCAGTAATCCGGCAGTGCCATGGGCTTCCCAATAAAGTGGAAGACTATATCCTGTGAGACAAACACTTGATGTGACACTGCTGGGCTTTTTGGCAGCACATCAGACATCCCGCGGTGTCTTTTAAATTAGAACGACACAAACAGGTCGCACAGTAAAAACAACAAGACTCCAACTTCAACTATAGAGATGGAGTCTTTTGCATCAATGTTGATGCAAAATATGTACTGTGATTAGAATTTGATCATTGCAGTTCAAAATAACTAACTGACAGCTGTCTCATCTCAATATTTAATTATATTCATGTTAAAGAGCTAGAATTACAACAACCAATGAAGGTGCATGGATGGGAGATTTCTTACTCTGGAGAAATGAGTAGATTTCACTCTTTTAAACGTATAAACATCAAGACAGCATGCCTTTTGTCCAATTTTAGGTAACTACCTCAAAGTTTCTTGTAACGCTATTATCTTCAAACCTTTCCAGAGCCTTTTAGTAGCTATATAAATCAATAATGGACATACAGCTGCAATAATTGCAACGTTTTAAACTGACCCGTGCTGTCAGTATTAAATTCCCTGCCATGCTTGATCTTTTCACAAAGAAATTATTAAAGTGCATTTCAAGCAAATTAAAAAAAGAATGTCATCTTAAAACTACTACTAATTCTCCAAGTCTAATCAGGTTTTTTATTATATCTGGCCCTCCACATTTCATGTAGCCGATGAAAATGTCCCAAATTTTCCTTGAGCTCTGTTCTAAATGTGTTCTTTATTAAAAAAGTACATTGTATGCTAAAAGGCTCACTGCTGAAAAGAGCAACAACTGCACACTGAAGCAGCAGTCAAACAAAGTGCCACCCCTCCCCGTTATAGCCTCTATCCTGCTACTAAACCAATAACAATCAATTATTTCTAAATACTAAATGGGTCTTGATCAATGATAGCCATCAAAGATGAAGCAAAATTATGAATGAGTATTTCAGTGCACATTAGCAATCTTTGCAATTAAATTTCAATAAGAAAGAGCAAAAAAAACATTCAAATGTGCTGAGATGAGAGAGTGAGAGATAAAAGGATAAATATTTGAATATAGACAAAAAGGAATACACTGTTCAAATACTTTTGAATCCCATTCATATGTCCATTTTCTAATCATACTGTATGCAATCACCATTAGTGGAATAATGTTAGATAAATAAGGGTACATTGGTTTCACTGGTGAAGTAATAGGATAAGGATGATAGCATTAGCATATTTTAGATAACAAAATTGCAGCAAAATTCATTACCATCTCATTATCTAGCATTGATCTGAACTAATATGATAAGAAATTGTTAACACATGCATTTTCAATTAAAATGTCATTAATATTGAAATGTCTCTTGTTTAAATAAGAACAATAGTGACTACCATTAAGTGTGTACACAGAGGAGTGCACAGCTTCGCTGAGATACTTGTCAATTTAATGTCTGCCTCTAGTAAAGCAGAATGTGATTCAAAGCCAAAGCAAATTTACATGTTCGAACATATATAAATACTGCAAATATATTTTTTAGGTCAAGTCTGTACATTTGTGTATTGTCAATAATGGATGTTGACTTTACGAAGAAAAAACAAAACTCCATCAAGATGGATGTATTTTTCATGCCAAAAAAAAAACCCTCCTCCAAGGAAGGTTCGAGCCCAGATTTGTACTCCTACCCTTTAGCTTAAGTATGCAAGGAAAATACATTCATTTTCTTGCATAAGAGATTGGAATCCCAAATGATAATACATGTCAGATGTATCCTCCTTTAACATTTAATCCAAATGACAGCAATAATAGTATTTATATGGTGTATATTGTGGTGTATATGATGTAAATTTTGCACATCAAAAGCAACAGAAAACCAAAGCAGCCTGCATGATTAAGCGGTGAACAAAGGACATCAGCACAATTATATCAGCTGTCAAAATCAAAACTGCTCCTCCAATTGTCTTAGTCTGAGGATGGAAGGAGTATATTTTCTATTTATATCTCACATGAAAATCTTTTTGCTGGGCTCTCCAAGCCAGGCACACAGTTCAAGATCTTGCTGCGCATTTAGGAATGAACGCGCAAGAGATGCAAGGTAACAACTGACCACTGTTGAGACACTCCAGAAGCAAATACCTGTAGAAAAACGCAACACAAACTAAAGAGGTCCTTTGATTGGCTATATATATATATATATATATATATATATATATATATATATATATAGATAGATAGATAGATAGATAGATAGATAGATAGATAGATAGATAGATAGATAGATAGATAGATAGATAGATAGATAGATAGATAGATAGATAGATAGATAGATAGATATACACTTTGCACTTTGATGCACTTGACTTCTTTTTTTTCATTTTGTTTAAGACTAACCTGTATAAATGCTATGTACAGTAAGTAGTTAACAGTCGTTGAAAGTTGACTCAGATATCTATTTTATTACATTTAAAAATTATACAGTTTTAGTTATAACTATACAATTTTTATAAACAATCTCTTTTATCGCCAGCACGGCGAGATGGGGTGGGAGAGGTTTTCTCTCGCTTTCCTTCTCTTCCCTATCCTTTGCAAAATATGATTGAGAGGGACCGCCATAATATAGTAAGAATATAAACAAAGAATGATGTGGGGAAAAAAGGCAAACACCCTACAGCCTCAGCGCTTGGCTGCTGGGTGAATGTGTCAAAGCAAGGCCCCTGTCTGAGGAGATTTAGGACTGAGCCAAAGATGAAACGAAGCCTAACCTCAACACTGAGCCTCGTGGTGTTTTGCCTCATCGGCGCAATGGAATAAATGTGTGTTTCTTTGCATTATCACTTTTATCCATGTGTATCTCCCGCAAGCCGTCATACTATGTGCATGAATATGTGACTTGGCATGCAGTAAAACATATATTTCATTCCAAAGTGTTTATCTTGTATGTTGATGTATGGAACATCTCACCACACATCCTATAGTCTGAGCTCTGTGGCCCAGATTATGTTAGCAGCATCTCAACTAGTCTCATCCGACATCAGCACCTAATTCCTTGGTTGCGTTTGACGTGCATCTTGCAAATGAACGTCAATATCTACCTAATACCTTAGAAACGCACAAAACTATGCAGCAGTTGCAGGCAATTTGAAAATGTTTCACAAAATGTCATGCATGAGATCGACCTCCGCGTTTTCAATCCAGCATTTTAGAAATTAATATTTTTTGAGTGAATTTCCAAACGGTAGGCCATAAACTTTTTATAGTGCTCATTATATATGCCTTTGAGTTTTTACTTTGGCATTGTCAACGCTTAATTGAGTCACTTTTTAAGCACAATGTCATCTTGTCCCAAAAAAAAAAAAAAAAAAAAAAAAAACCTTGCCTCCCACTAATATAGCAGCAGTATGTTTGTATGATTTATGAAGCTTGTTGAGACTAGCCCAGCAAGATGTAGACCCCAAATGTCCCCTTGACTTTTATGGAACTTTTTTTTTTTTTTTTTTTTTTTAATGCATAGATCATTCCTGTGACTGTCTATTGAGATTATTACTTGCACTGTCTGCAACTCATTGTAACTTTATAGTCTATGACTCACATGACACAGTCAAGACCTGACTCTGTCAAGTTCAAAGTAAATGTTTTTGTCAAATACATTCATCTTATTTAATGTCAAAATGTGAACGATATGTACTTGTAAAATGAGCCCTTAACTGGTCCTATATAAATGTACCCATGATTTTCACAGACTTTCCAGTCAGAGCACAATATGAAATAATTGAATGCAATCTCCCTTGTTGTCAGAAAGCGTGAATTTGTATTTAAATTGTAACCTGGAATTACATGAGGGTTGAAATTGCACATGAGACTGAGGATTCAGAAAAGGCTTACAAGTGTTATTGAAGTCTCATATAATTTTGAGATTAAATTGATGAGATTGCTCATTGTGGCTCCCGTTTGCTAGCCTCAATAGAATGTCATTTGCATTTGACTGCAGATGGTGAAAGAGAAGACCATTTGACCGGTATTACACAATTTTATGGTACTCAAAAGGATGAAATGTTAGAGATCACGTTCGGGGATACAATAGTGACCTAATGAATCCGATGGAAGTAAAGACTCAATAAATGACAAAAAGAAAAAGCAAGCCAAACAGGCATTGGAATAAAAGAGTGTAGGTACTTTAACACATGAGGCTGGACACATGAGGCTTGAAACAGGTTTGAAAGTTGAATATAATGTAATACACTATCAAAGGAAGTTGGTAACAATTGCTTTTATATTTTAGCTTTGCTGTGATTTATTGCTTGGTGGCTTTTCAGGGTAAAGCAGCTCATCTTCTACTCCACCCACCAACTTCAATTACCCTGCACAAGAGAGGGCTTAGCGCACTACACTGTTAAAATGAAGTCAAGAGATGAATCAGTATAATTTGTCTGAAAGTTCGTCTTGTCGGGTAGCAAAGAAAAGGAAACAAGCCCAGCACACCACAGGTTAGCAAATATAATCTAACTGTAGCCAAAAACAAATTGTGTTCCTATCGTGAGATACGACTGTGTGGATGGATTTTTTTTGTTTGTTTTTTTGGAATGGTGAATCATGCTAAGGGGACACGAAGTGCAGTCTTATTCAGTCACACTTTAAGTCACAGTCACATAACATTCTCAACATGAAGACTCAAGCTCGGCAAAATGAATCTGATTTGAGAGGCGTGAACTTGTGGAGAGGTGTTTTTTTTTTCTTTTCTTTTCCCCCCTCACGGTTAACTTACACCAGAGAACCATACCAGGATTAATAGGCATAACCCAATGTTTCATGTTTTCTGTATATGATGGATAAAAATGGTCAGGGATAAGCTGCAATGGACTATAAGCCGCAGGTCATAGCATCAGATATTTATGCAGAAAGATAATATGTTTTCTTTTGTTTTAATAAACTTTTTTTTTTAATTGCATGTCTACAGCAATTCTATCTTCCACAGACTGAGCATGCATGTTTAGCACCAACATATTTTTAGAAAATGGATGTATGGAAGTATGAATGTATGGATATTTTTAACATAACCCCAACAAAAATCATCAGAGTTAAATGGCAGTTCAAACTCAAAATCAATTTATCCGTTGCGTCTTCTGTCTCCCTTATTTTTATTGAAGTATTATTTTCAGTGAATATATAAACACACTGTGCATAATTCAGATATAAAATCATAAATCTATAAATACAATCATATACTGTATAGTGTTGTATAGTGTATAACAGAGCTACATGGCACATTTATACAATATCTTATTCAATTTAGAATTTTTTTTTACATTTTTAATATTACATTTTTTTTTAGCATAGCCAGTGAGTCACATGTTATCAGTTCTATTTTAAAGTTGTTTCATAAATTGACACCTTGAACAGATAGGCACAATTACTTTAAAACAATTGCTGATAAACTGCCCACGGACTATAAATGGCAGGATTCAAATCATGAGAAAAAAAGTTGTAGTTTATTGTCTGAAATATATGGTACTTTTTTTTTTGGTGTATTAGAATTAATGGCAATTAAATATAATGCATCTAAATATGCATTCACAACAGTAAGTGGCTTTGGTGTGCACATTTGTGCACAGGGAAGGTGAGCATGCAATCATGCAAAAAATGTTTATCTAATTCAAAGAAAAACGAGAGATGTGTTAAGTTTTTCTTTGTTTCCATGTTTTGTTTTCATTAATACTATTGAGGATACAATGTTCGGTCAAAGTGTTCTTACAAAAAATTTATAGTAAAAAACAGCTGCAACAAGTTGGTAGGTGCAGAATAATTGTCTTCTTATTTGAGTGGGCAGAAAAGAAAATAATTGAGATGCACTGGTCCAGTCACAAGATGTTCCATCGCACCACTGGTAGTGTGAAGTGAGTTAGAGGGACGGAAAAGTATAAAAAAAGAACAGGTAGAGGATAAATGGAGGGTAGAAAAAAAAAACAGGCGAGAGTAAGTGGTCATGTAGGAAAAGCAATGTAGGTCTTGGTGGAAATGAAAGGTGGACATTAACGTGCCAGAAAGAGTTTGATGAGGCAGAGATGGTGAGTGAGAGCAGGAACAGACTGGAGCGGCAGCAACAGACATACAGTGTATGTATAAAAATAAAGTCAACCACATATGAATGAGGGGGAGGAAGAAGTGACAAAGAGTAAGAGACATGATTAAATGGAAGGGAAGAGAGGGAAGAAGATAGAAACAAGAAAAAAACAGGCAGGATGCCATAATGGCGATAGCAATTTAGGGAAATGTCAGAAAAAAGCCCTGTGAAGAAACATGAAGACTCTCACAAATTGTCAGGGATCTGTTGATTCTGTCTGCATAAACTGTTTCATTAATGACCGGCTACTTTTCTGTTAAGACTTGAAACCTACTGAGACCTCAGCTTTGCATCACACCTCTTATCAAACAGATTGCATGATGCGGGTAATGCTTCAGCAGAATTAGACTAAATGACTGCACTGTAAATAAAAGGGAGCAAGCTGTCATGCTATCCCTGTTTTCCACAAGTGGTGCATATATTTGTTCCAGAAATGTTCGGCATGAGCTTCTGTCTCCAAGGCATACATGAGGAAGTAAAACATAATCCCACACAAGGGAATTCATAGCTTTGGGGATAAATAAATTTGATACACAATACTCCATTATGACAATGTGAAAAAAAGTTTTGACATTTTTTGAATTTGTTAAAATTAGAAAACTAAGAAATCACATTTACATAAATATTCACAGTGTTTTCCATGAAGCTCCAGATTGAGCTCACAGGCACGCTTATTCCACTGATCATCCTTGAGATGTTTCTACAGCTTGATTGGAATCCATATGCAGTAAATTCAGTTGATTTGACATGATTTAGAAAGACATGCATCTGTCTATATAAGATCCGACAGTTGATGCTGTGCATGTCAGAACACAAACACCAAGTACAATATCAAAGGATTAGACCTGCAAAACAGGATTGTCTTGAGGCACAAATCTGAGGAAGGATACAGGAACAAAAATATGTTGCTCCCAATGAGCACAGGGCTCCATCATCCATAAACAGAAAATATGTGGAACCACCAGAACCCTTGAGCTGGCAAACCGTCTAAAGCAGGGGTGTCAAACTTGTTTAAGCTGGCGAGACGCTTGGAAGAAAATCTATTCCCAAAAGGGCTTGACCAATACAAACATTTATATGACTTCAAAACAACAACTTCAAATGTATTATTTTTTTGTTAATACTGTCCAAAATAAAACAAGTACGTGATTATTAGTCATACAATGTTAACTATTATTAAGAAAGTATTTGAAGTTTTCTTTTTATTTAAAAAGTCAATTTTACACTTTACATTTCTCATGAGCCTGATTAAACCTGTTTGTAGGCCAAAACCGGCCTGCGGGCCATATGTTTCATAAACCTGGTCTCAACCGAGTGATAGCTGGAGAAATGCCTTCAGGGAGGTGACCAAGAACCTGATGGTCACTAGCATTCCTCTGTGGAGAGAAGAAAGCGAGGTCTCCTTGGTAGAGTGATCAGATGAATGCTGCTCCTTGAAGGAATAAACCCTCTGGACTTTGTCAAAAGGCACTTTCATGTCGACTCTCAGACCATGAAAAACAAGATTTTTTTGGTCTGATAGAACAAAGATTGAAGTCATGGAATCTTTAAGGAAACCCAATATCTTTCCTACAGTGAAGCATGGTGGTGACAGCATCATGCTATGACGA